>NC_084819.1:17818459-18138459 GCF_963583255.1 Pyrus communis
CTCTCTCTCTGTTAAAGGCCTTTCCATCTAGTCAAACTCAATTAGCACAAAAACTTTATTAATTACATTTTAACACATGTCAGAATATTGTGACAGGTTATTGTTGTTGCAATAAAAAATAGGCGTTTACCGCAGCCAGGAAGCTCGCATGAACTGTATGAGATTAGTGAGAAGGAATCAAATTATACGGAAGAAAAAATTGACCATACACATCAATTCAGGTACCATTACATTAATTTATGATTAGTGAGAGTTAAATTTACCCTTATATGCCATGCACTGAAATTGTCAAATTACCTTTTATGTGCCTCACACGTGACGATTTCCAAAAGAAATTGGTGCCTTATATGTTATGACACATTGTACTATTTTTTTCTTCTAATGGTATCGAATCAGTTGTCTGGACAAAGCTGCCATACTTGGCAAAGGCTCCAAGCCCGAACCATGGAAGGTTTGCACAGTAACACAAGTGGAAGAAGTGAAGGTCCTGACAAGAATGTTGCCAATTCTCTTCAGCACCATCATAATGAACACTTGTTTGGCACAACTCCAAACATTCTCAGTCCAACAAGGAAGCATCATGGACCTCCACTTGGGCTCCATCGAGGTTCCGGCGCCATCTATCCCCGTCATTCCTCTCCTCTTCATGTCCATCCTCATCCCACTGTATGAGTTCTTCTTCGTGCCTTTCGCGAGAAAGATCACAAAGCACCCAGCAGGCATAACGCAGCTTCAGCGCGTTGGTGTTGGACTAGTCCTCTCCGCAATCTCAATGGCAGTAGCGGGCCTGGTGGAAGTGAAAAGAAAGAACCAAGCCAACAAGGACCTAACAAAGATATCTCTCTTCTGGCTTTCGTTCCAATACGCTATTTTCGGCATTGCTGACATGTTTACCCTAGTAGGGTTACTTGAATTCTTCTACAAGGAAGCTCCAGCAGGGATGAAATCGCTTTCTACTTCGTTCACTTTTCTTTCACTTTCTTTTGGGTACTTCTTGAGCTCAGTTTTCGTTGACTTGATCAATGCCGTGACGAGAAGAGTTGCTCCGAGCAAACAAGGATGGCTCTATGGAAAAGACCTAAACAAAAACAATTTGCAGCTATTTTACTATTTCTTGGCAATCCTTAGCTGCATCAACTTTGTGAACTATGTATATTGGGCTTCATGGTACAAGTACAAAGCAGATGAGACAGATCTAAAGCTGCAGCTTAAAACTTTGCACCAAACACCTCTCATTCACAATGATGCAAGTGTTGTTCAAGAAAGTGGAAGCAAGATTGATGAAGCTGCTGCCTCCACTGAGGAAAATAAAGAAGAAAAGGTGGCAACATGAAGGTCAAAATAAAAGAGAGAGAGAGAGAGAGAGAGAGAGAGAGAGAGAGAGAGAGAGAGGGCGAGAGAGCCAGAGACAGAGAGGCTTTGTTAAACCCTAACATCACAAAATCCACAGATCATGAAAAACCATTAGCTAATAAATAATATTGCTCTGAATAAAAAATATCGTACCGTTATGCCCATTACAGTAGGAAAGAGGAGAGAAAAAGAGTGAAATGCAGAGAGGGAAGAGAGGGTTTTTGGCTGGAGTTCGGCTGCACCGTGCTGATAGGGTTACGCTCTGTATTGGGTAATTTTTTGTATTTGGGCCCTCAAACTTTGGGAGCCTTCTGATTATGGACTCTAATTTGGGCTTTCTACTCCATTGAAATTTTTCTTAATATGTTGGAATTTTAGTGAAACGCATTTTTTATAAATTTTGTTTGATCGTATGAATCATATGAGATACATGTTTGATTGTATGAAATAAATTTAAAGTGATATTTGTTTGTTCGTATGTGATAAATATACCTCAACAGTTATATGATATGTAGTTATTCTGGTATGAAAAAGAATGTGCTCTCCTTATAGGCACCAAAGTTTAAATCTTTATTCTTGAAGTTTGGATTATCTGTTTTAAGCAGAATATTACTCCTATAATTTTTGTTGTTATTGAGAGTTTTGGGGTTAGCTAGTGACTAGTGATGATGGTTGGTAGGAGTAGGCAAGGTTTAAGTTTGTAATCCTTTAATTTCATAAAAAACGAAAAACGTATTTAATTTCTTTTTAGATTCTCGAGATGCTCAAAGGAAGATCCATAGATGGACCAAGGTTATCCCGGCACGCACCCAATGTCGGTAAAACACCAGTGAAGGTCCTCCGGGGACCCTCCAATGTTTCGACATGGAGACTGGTTTATGCCTATGGATATATACGGGTTATGTCCGGGTAATTTGTTTATTGTGTTAAATGACATATAGTTACGCCAATCAAAATTCTAGTGCATGATGCATCCACGGAGGAGTTGTGAAGTTGCAGAAGCTTTCTCACAAGGAAGAAGAGGCATGTTGACACACTTTTTTTTTCTTGGTCCTGTGTCAGTAATTTCTTGCTTTATCTTACTAACTTTAAATGAAATGAACTGTTTCACAGACATGACCCTCACTCAATATGGGTTAGATTTCAAATGAACTTAAAGAGTGAGAAACCCAATAAGTTGACCTTTTATTTAGAATAGCTAATTGAAAAACTTTCTTTTTCTTTTCTTTCTCCATGAAGTATAGTAAAGCTATATTTTATGATCTGGCTAAAAACAACATTGAGGTAAATTTTTGTAATTTACTAAATTGTAATGTTGTTTTATCATAATTTATGAATAAAGAGTGTTATTGTGTAACTCTCAATGTTATTTTCATCCAATTTTTTTTAAACGTTTTAAATTAGAACCTCTCAGTTAAAATTTTGAATCCGCCACTGTAGATATTTTTATTGTGAGTAATAATTTATTAGTTGCATGATGATTGAGATAAAGATAAAATGCATATATATGTGTGTGTGTGTGTGGTACTGGGGCATATTCTCCCCTAACATTGTGTAGCAGGTAGCTAGCTACTCTTACTGGAAGCCATTGGGGTTTTCTCTATGCACCTCCCATACCAGAATCACATAATTGAAAGTGAACATATGAACCCTTTTTTGGCACTGGAAAAGAACATGAACCTTAACAGATAAAATCTGACAAAACAAGTACTTACTATGAAGAATGTGGACTGATAAAAAGCTGCGGGAAAAAGGCTACAACTGACGGTAAAATCTTCGGGTAAAAAGAAGAGAAGGCAAAGGGGAAGGAGGTGGAGCATGCTGCATATGCAACAACTTTGGAAAAAAGCATACAAAAATCAAAAGAGGATTTGATGGAGATAAGAGAAAGAAAGATGATGGAAATAGAAATGGGAGGTGGGGGCAACTCCTGCTTTAATCATGTAACAGAATATTTCTGGAAAATGCATAGGCACTTAGACAGGAAACATCATCAGCAATCTCTGTGACTAACTTTTCTTACATCAAAGCCATTTTTGAGCTGAAGGTCCAACTATTTAGGGAGACTGGTTTTCCTTGTCAAGTTCAAGTTGTTGGAGAATTAAAACAAATTTCAGTTATTGAGTTAGAGGCATGAATAAGGATTAATGAAGATAGAAGCCCTAGAGTTGTAATGTTTGAAACTACCAGAGTCGGTCATAATATTTATTTCTCCAGATGTTTCAGCTACAAAGTTGTTCTTAATTAGCTAAATAAATTAAGATGTATTGTAGCAGCTATGAAAATCATGTATTGTTATCGGTTTTTGATGTGTGAAGAAATCTGAAAGTTTTCACGTTAAAAGCCTCTCCCTTCTTCACTACATAAAGTTTTACTTAAGATTTCTATCCCCCTTCCTCCTACAAATTGGTATCAGAATTCTGATCATGTCATTAAACCGTCTGAATCCGAATATTTTCATAAAGTTAATGAAAATTGAAATGCATTTAGAATCCAAACTTATTCCAATAAAGAAAATCCCGAAGTATTCCAATTTTTTTATAGCTAATTATTTACTAAAATTATATATTTTGTAATCATTTTTGTAACTTATTATTGTTAGTTTTGGATACATTTACATTTTGCTCATTGTTTTTATATTAACCACACAAGAAAATTTCTTGGATTTATACATCAACATATAACAAATATTAAGAATGTACAATAGCCACTTAGTACTACATTCTAGGGGTATTATTCTTTACTTGTAAATGAGATGTCTTAAGTTCGATTCTTGCTAAAGACGAATTTGAACCATATTATTGCTAACTCATTGTGAAGATAAACTCACCTCCTCCCTTTAGTGTAGATAATATAGTTTGTTCAAAAATAAAATTACAATAAAGTGCATGTAGGAAAAGGTTCGAGGATATTAAAAATTTGCAAAATATATAAATTTTCGAATTATATTTCAAAGTTTTTTAGATTACTCTTATCCCAAAAATTTTGAATTTAAAAATTATGGTCTGATTATGAAATTTTGTAATGAAAATTGGAACATTATTTTTGACATGATCCGTTATGAAGTCGTCCTTAGTCCTACCAAATAAAAAGTTAAAATTTTGTTGTTTGGAGCCTAGTAATCAAGGTGTCCTTAAAGTTGACAGTGACATCAAATTAATTGAACCTTTTCTTTGGTCCTAATTGATTGAACTTTACCTCACCCATGCTACCCATTGATGGGAAATCTACTTGAGAATTTCAATTTCATAATGCATATAGTTGACTGACACTGTACCCATTTTCGTTATAAATTTGATTAATTCTTAATTATCACTTGTTGTCAAATGTATCTCTTATGAATAATTCTTAACCATCATCTGTTGTAAAAAAGATATAGTCTCCAATTCCAATCAATCCAAATTTATTAGGCCTTTTTATAATATAATTCCCTTTAATTTTGTATTTTTTTTTCCATTTAATGAAGTTTCATTGACTAAAAAATAAAATCATCGACGGCATCTATTTTGTTTTTGTCTAAAAAAAATTCTGTAATATCACTAACTATATTAAATCACAAAATAAGAAGAAATAAACACACAGATATATACATATATATATACCCACACACAACTATTTAGAGGGAAATTCTACCCTTGCATGGCCACCCAATGAATATTGTCAATTTCTCTGAACAGCCTCTGTTTAAGTGCTTTATCAAATGGCATTGTCATCTTGCTTGGTAGCAACTCCGAAGTACTATTGGACGAAAATGGTGAATGGATAAGTGGATTAATTAGTATATAAATAGGGACCCATGACCTAAAGAAGCTTTCGATCAAGTCGAGTTGTACACGGTTGTTAAGGCCCATTTGGCTTGCTTCCTCTAATTTAAAGAAACAGGTATGGGAGCATGACCCCATAACCTAAAGGGTCATTATAAGTCTAGAATGATAGACGTGAATTATATCCATTGATTAGGGTAGTGTGAAATTTAAGAAATATTGCTTGAGAGCTTTGGATATCTTTCATAATATCGTGACGGTTCACTTAATTGTATTTGGATAAATGATAAAGCATATCAGTTGAGTATCAAATAAAATTTAACATGAATACGTGAGTAGTTAAAAAATGTGTGTTTATCATTTCTCTACTACAAATATTTAAGAAAAATGAAATTTTTTGAAGCTTTGGTCCCAGAAAACATGATGAAATCAAGATCCTTTTGAGCTGTATTGTCAACTACTACTAAAAAAGTATAATGAGATGAGGGTTCACTTCATGTGCTTCCCTTCCCCTTTAAGTTTGCAACTGGGTCAGATGCTTTCAACTCGGCCCCACGGTTTCATTTTAGGAGGGTTGCACTAAGAGAGTAGAAGTGGTACATGATAAATTTTTCTGTGTGATTGTCATGTTAACACGTGATATTATTAATTTATCGACACATAATATTACTAGTTTAGTTTTGCAATACACATATACATATAATTAATAGTACCATACCCCAACTCAGTAAAATATTAACCTTATTGTTAACATATATTATAATACATGACTCAATAACATCAAATTACTAGATAAGGCGAAAGAATAATATAAGTTATAAAGCTTGATCATGTGGTGGATCGAAAATATTTTATTAATGGTGCACTTGGCCAATAACAAATTATGGTCATGCCAAATCACCACCGCCGTATTCTAATGAACTGTTCAGTGTATTTGCTTTAGGAAACTTTAACGAAAAACTTCCGGTACTATTCATTTTAACGAAAAATCATATTTTTACTCTAAAAAGTCAATATTGGTACTATTCATTTTATCCTTTTTTTTTGTTCTTATTGTTAAAACTCAAAGTTTTCAAGCCCTTTTGTTAGGATTTCTTGCTAAATATACTTTAGGTTCTCATATGATACTTGTGAATTTGCTTCACTAAGATCTCTGTATTAAGGTTAATGAGATGTTCAATAAGTCTGTATTAGGGTTAATTAACAAACTAAAATACAGCATATAATGATAATATTACAATAATTGCATCGAGACTTTTTGCATATATTGTATTCACTTATTGAATTGTGCAGGTTTCATTTCATTTATACTTATCAACTTTTATCTCCTAACTAATTCGTTACAAGTTACAACTCAATATAACAAGTTTGATATCTAATTGTGGCTGATAGACAACATGTGATATTACAAATTGAGTGCTTTTTGTTTGTATAATTTTAATGTTCCGTGACTATCTAGTAAGACTGATCAGCGACATATAACCTAATCATTGAAATACCTCATGGAGAAACCATTTGAGCATAGTTGTCCGAGAACATACAATTAACGGCATTCATATGTTCAAAATCATCATAATCCAGACACTCAATCAAACCTAATGAAACATGACAAAAGGGTAAAGTTCCAAGTTGCATTCCTCCAACACTGAGGGACACACCATGAGAGAGAGAGAGAGAGAGCAAAGCTGGCAACAAAGGCAATCAATCTGATGCCTTAAATATAAAAAAACTAGGCATCTTTGAATGCTATATGTTCAAGGCCTCTTGTACCAAAAACAAACATTCTCAACTTAATTTATTCTCAATTTTCAACCATGGTAAGTCAAAAAGCCCTAAATCTTCTTTCTGTTTATGTCTCTGTGTTTTTTGTGTTACTCTTGTTAATAGGTTTCACAATGTTCTCCACACCAGGCAGAAGAGAATGCCGAGCCAGTTTACAGCTCCCTCGAGCCGACAGACAAGAAAAAGGGAGGATTCACCGCCTCCAGCTTCATTTTCGGTAAGCAACCATTCTCAGAAAAGGGTTGCAGGGAAATCACTTCCCAGCATGCTATTTATATCCTTGCTTTTGTATATTAATTATGGTTTACAATGCATTTATTCGGCTTGTGTAGTGTTGCTGGCATTGGACAACATGGGATTCGTTGCGAACATGTGCAGCTTGGTGCTGTACTTTCTGTACATGATGCATTTGGATCTGGCGCACTCCGCCAACCTTCTCACAAACTTCATGGGATCAAATTATCTCCTCTCCCTCGTCGGAGGCTTCATTTCTGACACATACTTGAGCAGATTCACAACGTGCCTGATTTTTGGCGCAGTTGAAATACTGGTTACAAAAAAATTTCACATATTTTGTTATTCCTGTTCTAGTTCTACTTATGTCACAAACTTTAATAAATTTTGTTATTCGCACTTAGGCTTTGGCGATGATGACAATTCAAGCTTACTCAAAGCATTTGCACCCAAAAGAAACTTGCTTGACAAAGTGTGTCGAAGGCCGTATCGCTGTCATGCTCTATGCATCCCTGTGCTTGTTAGCTCTGGGAACAGGTGGCGTGAGGGGAGCACTGCCCGCACTTGGTGCTGATCAGTTTAACCGGAAAGAGGAAGCAAAATCACTCGCAACATTTTTCAACTGGCTTTTGCTTAGTACCACAGTTGGATCAATTATTGGCGTCACCGCCATTGTGACCGTTAGCACTGAAGTAGCTTGGTACTGGGGTTTCTTTATATGCACGGCTGGAGCATTTATCGGGTTCGCTGTTCTTGCGATGGGCAAACCTTTCTATCGCCTGCAAATCCCCGGCGACAGCCCCATCATTAGAATCATTCAGGTCTGCCTTTCTCTCTTATCAAACTCTTTGCGCGCAAACTTGATTATTTTACTAGTTAATATTAACTAGTGTAATGTGGCGAAATGATGTGACAGGTTATTGTTGTCGCTATAAAAAATAGAAGTTTACTGCAGCCGGGGAGCTCTCATGAATTGTATGAGATCAGTGAAAATGACCCAAAGTATACTAAAGAGAAAATTGCACATACAGATCAATTCAGGTAACATTACATTAATTTTTTGTTAAAGTTCGCCAATAATTTGCAATAATTCAAACAAGGCTTACCAGATGGTATGTTCCCATCTTGGCATGCCAAGATTCTTCAAAATTGACAAGAAAACAAAAGAAAAACATATGACTAAGGAGGAAATTGATAATACAACGAAAAGTTCACATCAAAGTTTCTGTGCATGTGATAGGGTTTTGCTTTATGAAGCGAACTTTTTGGACCATGATATCTGTTTATTTATTTGAGGGGTAGACAGGATGTGAAGTTTTTGGAATCTTTTAATCATTTTTTTGTTGACTTCATTAGATAGCAATTTACAACTATGTAGATTACTTCATTTTTTTACTTCTAGAAAATGGGCGTGGCATTGTAGCTTACAGTTCTGAACAAGATTTCACAAAGAAGATCGATTAAAAAAAAAAAAAAAAAAAAGTGCTAAAAAACACGAGAAATTTCCATCTAGTTCATGTAGTAATACTTTCGTTCATGTATTTCCAATTGCACTGAATTTAGTTTTTGGAAGTATGCAGATTGTTTCATTCAAGAAATTCATCAACTTATGATAATTTTTCGTAAGAAACATCTGTCAAATTACCCCCGCCTCCAACCCATGTGTCGCGCACTTGACGATTTCATTCATGATATTAGCAAAAGTCGACGGATGTCCTTAAATTTAAATAGTTTATAAAGTTTCACTTTCGTTCCTTTATTTACAATTACTTCGAGTTTGGTATAAACTAAGAGATCAGATTTGTTGCAATTGAAAATATAAAATAAAAATAGATCTTCGTGATAACTACGTGGATTAAAAACGAATTTAGACCGTAACTAGGTAATTAGCGTCTTTTTTTACTGCATAGTATTGTACCTGTAGTTTAACAAAGTTCAAACTTTCATTCATGTATTTTCAATTGCTCCGCATTTCCTGTAGTTTGTAGATTTTTCCACCCAAAAACATCCCTCAACTTTTGTTGATTTCGTATACAAAGTCAGTCAAAATTACCCTTTCATGTACCCCGCACTGAAATTTGTCAAATTTACCTTTATTTGTGGCTCAAGTGACGATTTCGTGCAAGAAATTAGTGCCTTTGGTTATGACAGAGTAATGAGTACTAATTAATTACTGCCTAATGGTATTGAATCAGTTGTCTAGACAAAGCTGCCATACTTGGCAAAGACTCCAAGCCCCAACCCTGGAAAGTTTGCACCGTTACACAAGTGGAAGAAGTGAAGGTCCTAACAAGAATGCTGCCAATTTTCTTCAGCACCATCATCATGAACACTTGTTTAGCACAGCTCCAAACATTTTCAGTCCAACAAGGAAGCATCATGGACCGCCACTTAGGCCGCATTGAGGTTCCGGCACCATCAATCCCCGTCATCCCTCTCCTCTTCATGTCCATCCTCATCCCGCTCTACGAGTTCTTCTTCATCCCCTTTGCGCGAAAAATCACAAAGCACCCGTCAGGCATCACGCAGCTTCAGCGCGTCGGCGTTGGACTAGTCCTCTGCGCAATCTCAATGGCAGTAGCTGGCATAGTAGAAGTAAAGAGAAAGAACCAAGCCAACAAGGACTTCACAAAGCCGATATCTCTCTTCTGGCTTTCTTTCCAATACGCTATTTTCGGTATTGCTGACATGTTTACCCTGGTAGGGTTACTTGAATTCTTCTACAAGGAAGCTCCCGTAGGCATGAAATCGCTCTCCACCTCGTTCACTTTTCTGTCACTTTCTTTAGGGTACTTCTTGAGCTCGATTTTCGTTGACGTGATCAATGTTGTGACCAGTAGGATTACTCCGAGCAAACTAGGATGGCTGCATGGCAAGGACCTAAACAAAAACAATTTGCAGCTATTTTACTATTTCTTGGCAATCCTTAGCTGCATCAACTTTGTGAACTATGTCTACTGGGCTTCATGGTACAAGTACAAAGCAGACGAGGCAGATCCAAAGCTGCAGCTTAAAGCTTTGCACCAGACACCTGCCATTCACAATGATTCAAGTGTTGTTCAAGAAAGTGGAAGCAAGACTAATGAAGCTGCTGCCTCCACTGAGGAAAATACAGAAAAGGTGGCAACTTTATGAAGCCCAATTTAAAAGGGAAAAAACAGAAAAGAAAGAAAGGGAGAGATAGATCATATATAATTAACCAAGGGGAGGAATTATAATGATAATTAATGGGTTTATTTTCTCTATTTTTATCTTCTTTTTCTTTTTTTTGTGTGTGTGTGTGTGTGTTTTTTTTTTTTTTTTGGAATTGTAAGATATAGTGTGTTTGGGACATTGAATGTGTGAATTTTCTGTTTAATAAGTTTTTCTACCACGTTTTCATGAATAAAGAAAAGTGAATTTGTCTTGCAAAAACCATCTTGGCCATTTTGCATGTGTTAGTATACTGGTCCAAACAAATAAAGGCACTTAAGATTTGTTTAGAAGTGCATTTGAATAATTAAAAAAACTTTCTAATAATGTTTGGTGGTATTTCTCTTCACTTGTAAGTAAGAGGTCTTAGGTTCGAATTTCGTAAATGACGAATTCAATGCCCAATTAGGTTCCTCATTGTATGACTTAGCCGAACTTCCCCCTCCTCTTAGTGTAAAATATATTGTTGTGCTAAAAAAAATGGCAATTCAAGTGTTTTTGTTTTGCTATGTATACTTCTTTGAGGGCGAGCCTTGGCGCAACATAAGTGTTGTTTTTTGTGACCGAAACGGGTTGAAGTCGTGGAAATAGCCTCTTTGCAAAGTAAGGGTAAGACTTCGTACAATAGACGTTCTCCCCCACCCCTCTTCTCTCCTCTTTTGTGACCGAAACGGGTTCGAATCGTGAAAACAGTCTCTTTGCAAAATAAAAGTAAGACTTCGTACAATAGACATTCTCCCCCACTCCTCTTCCCTCCTCTTCAACCCTCGCAAGGCGGAAAACCATGCTGGCATGGAATCTCCTTTTTATGCATACTTTAAAAACCCCTCCAAATGAGTTGTAGAAGCAATTCCTGCGCTCAATCCAAATTGCATAGTCGTATTTGAATTTGACTATTAGGTTACGTAGGCTATATTTTGAGTTAATTAGAAACACAGTACAAGAGAGATTGAGGAATTCTGAAATTTCTACATTAATACATTTGTTATCTGTCTTCTAAAATTCCTCCATCCAACATTTTTGTTGCTCATTTCGAAGTGTTCCTAAGCTCATTAGCACATCCATGACGTCCACGTGCCCTAGGTAGAATTTGGGCCGGGCTGCTGCTCTACAGCTCAAATGATTAAGCCCAATGTCAGCTCAACCTACATACAGAATAAGACCCAAAAATGATGCCCTTAGCTTAAATTTGACCTAAATGAAATTAGCTCATCAAGTTTCCCAAACATGGCTTCAACCAGATTTTTTTAACTTTTCCATATGGCGTATTCTATAGTCTACTCTACATGCAGGGAGATTCTAACTCAGATACTAACGTAACTCACGTATACAGACTACAGCTTTAAACTAAAACGTAAGATTCACAATTCCATCTTTATGCCTTATTAGGTCAAACCCACGTTAGTACAGTGGTGTGGAGCTTTCAAGATTTTCCTGTTTTCTTTTTACTGGCTTCGCCATTAGTGAAGCTTGGAATCCTCGGACTAGGACTGTAGGACATGTCCATTTTGTGTGTCCTACAAAAATGCATGCCAAAAGATAATCTGCAAGCATTCCAGTCTTTGCATTATATTACAATTTATTCACGGAACATTTAATAATCATTTCGTTTTAAGTTTTTAAGTTTTTAGTTGTTTGGTAACTATCAATTTTCAAAAAAATGAAAATGTTAAACCAAAAACTAAAACCAAATTTTGAAAACTAAAAAGTGAAAAATGAAAACGAAATGATTATCAAATGCCTCTTAAATTAGTGTTACTATGATATTGTTTCTTGCAGGTTTTTTTAGTAAGGACCAGCTCATGTTATGGTCTAGGTCCTTAGTTGTTGAATCCTTAACTAATAACAATAACTAAGATCCAACGACTAAGAACTCTGAACTATGCAATGAACAGGTTCATATTCTAAATGGTTCTTGCTTGGATGATGAGTTCCACAATGATACTACCATGCTAATTGTGTGGTTAATTAGTGAAAGTAGGCTAATTAATGAGGAATTTTGGAGTTGCAAAAATAAGTGTGCAGACCAAACCCCGATTTGTTGGTGGAATACAATATGTGAGTAACAGCAGTGCGTGACAGAACTTGATGGGTTGTGCCATCAAGCTTCAAAAGATGCATGTGATCATGGGACCATGACAAAGAGCTCAGCTAGCTAGCTCACATGCCACCACCTCTTTTCATTAATTTGGTGGTTTTCCAAATTAACTGGATTCATCATTTAATTATTGTGTCTCTTACACGTGACTGCACCACACTTTTTTTTGTTTTTTGGTCATAAAAGACCAGCACACTTAATTATGTGGTTTAAATTAGATCCATAATGTGAAAGCATTCGCCTAATTGGATCACTTGTGATATAGAAAAATGAAGCATGGTAGATTTTGTAGCAATTGAATCGATCATGGGATGAAATATGAAGCAAACTCTATCTAACGTTTTTTTCTTATTCAAAAGATGATAATAGATTAAGTGAGTCAAAGTACGCATAAGGTTTAGTTATCGAACTAAAATAGTAGAAGCCTCACTCTCTAAACCTGTATAATGTGGATAGAAAAAACTAAGACCCCGGGATTTAGTCATGAATTAAAAGTAGGCTACTTCGTTTTATTCATAACGATTAGAAAATGCTAACTCCTTGATAGAACTACCCCCTCTCTCCCCTGATCCCCTCTCTCCAAAATTTATTAAATAAAGAAAAAAACGAAAATAAAAGAATGCAAGTAGGGGGATGAAGCCAAAATCCTCAAAGAGAAAAACAAAGAAACTTCAACGAAAAAGAAAAACAAGATGAAACTCAAGGTCATGAGCGTGGACAGCAACTACAAAATCTAAAATTATGTACATTGAATCCATGCAATTGAATCTGAATTTTCTTTTAGTTAATTATGTATATATAAATAGCTAAACTAATTAACCATGTACAAACTAATCATGTTTTAATCGATCGCGCACACACATATATATACAAGGGATATTAGAGGCGGAAAAGTACATACACATGATTAACAAACCTTTTGCATTAAGAGAACATATTAAACAAAGGGAACAAAGGGGAGGGATCTTGGATGTGTCGCTCATAAGACTGGTTTATAATGAAAGTTACTATTATATAATGCAGATCGGTACTGGAGCCCAACAAAACGCTTTGAGATCCAATAATTATTTTGAATACACTCTCGAATTCTTTGACTATCTCAAGATATGTAATATGCAAAATATTTAAAGAAAATTAACGAAAAGTTCAAAATTTATTTAGTTTTAATGAAAAATAATAAATAAAGGTGTAATGAATAGTACCAGAGAAATGTAAAAATATGATTTTTCGTTAAAAGTAAACAATACCGAAAATGTTTTGTTAAAACTCTCAAATATTTAAGGTCTATTTGGGATTGCTTTTTCTTAGAAAACATAAAAGTTGTTTTGACTCATAGACGTGATTTTTTTTTAAAGAAGTACATATGAGATACTGTTTTAGGAAGCATTTTCAAGTATTTTTTTTAATTAGCATTTGAATTTATACTAAAACTCTCAGCGTGTTTATTGTAAAAGTTCTTGTCACAGAGGTGTTTTCTAGATCCTAAACTGACTTTTAATCTTACATCTGCTCTCTTATTAGTCCTAACTAAGCTTCTACCGGCAACAGATCTTTTATCTCTGGCGAACTTTTGTATGCTTCTCTCTTTATGCGAATGGAAAGATTTTTACGCTGCTGCTGCCCAAAACGCAAAAACAGAATAATATATTTTTTGTTTTGGGTGCCTTAATCATCTCCCAAGATATACTTGACTATATATATATATAAGCCCAAGGCCCTTCCCACCACTTTAATCCTTGTCTAATTAACTACAATGCACAAGGGTTTATAAAGCCTAATACCAAATCAGATTTGAGCGATGGGGAATTGTGGCATGATTTATTTGTATTCAAACTCCAACAAGGACAATCACACTCACGGGATTCATTCATGGACCTAAGTGCTTTCGGGACTACTCAGAAGTCCGAATAAGCGCTTGTGAGGACCTTCGCTTCGAGGACCACCCAACAGTTTGGGCATGTGGTGAAAGAGAGAAAATCACCATGGCTGTGTAGATGCAGACTCTGTGCTACAAAATTTTTTATTTTTTGAAACAAATGATATAATCTATACTAAAAGGGTGGGGGAGTGGGCTAAACCTCATAATGTGCTAGCAATAATATGGTTCAAATTCACATTTGGCAAGAATTGAACCTAAGACCTCTCACTTACAAGTGAAAAGGAATATCACTTGACCGTAGTATTAAGTGGCGTGATACAAAAGCTTGAACTAAGAAGAAAGATCTAATTTCGGATTAAAAGGAACACAGAGAAGACCACCATGATTCTACTGTTCTCGGTCCTTGGTTGCAACGAAGAAGAAAGGCTTTTTTGTATAGTATTTAATAAATGCACTTAAATCTGTCTAGTCCACCTAAGCCCATGTCTAGGCCCTATTTAGACGCATATGCTCTAAGCCCCAATTCAGTCCAATCAATGCCTACGTATCTTGATTATGACCACTTAATGTTGGAATCTTGAATCTGCTCACGGATCTCACCTAAAAATCTTTTCACGAAGAGCACACACCACACACCACACACAAGTACATGAAAATTCATCCTAATGAAGCAATGAATTCAAAACACAGTTGACAAAAGAAAACACGAGTCCACAAAACCTAGATTACGCAACGTGTGAATGTATGTACTTGTACGTGGTGTCTATTAATAGATGACCAATTCGTTAAGTAAACGCAAAGCATGGTTTGTTGACCTAATCTTAAAAACGCATAGTATGGTTCGTTGTTACCACAAAAAAACATAAAAAAAAAAAGTATGGTTTGTTGACCTAATCTTAATTAGCATTAGCTACGGTAATTAAATTGTGACGTCTCCTCCACCTCATAATTAAGCATTGGGAAGAACGTTGACGTCTCCTCCACCTCATAATTAAGCATTCTCTAGTCTCTATAATTTGTTCATTTCGAACATTCCAAGCTTTTCGTTGGCTTCTAGTTAGCTGGCTTTATATTACAATGCTTTACCCCATTCACACTACAATCTACATCAATCTTCCCTATTATTTCTTCCCAAAGTTTTACGTCGAGATTAAATCTTCTCCACACATGTTGCACGTCATTTTTCTATGGCATTTATTATTGATTGACTCGTGTTAAGCCTATAACAATAAATTAAGACTGATTAAATTTATTAGTATATGTCAATTATGATAGAGATACAAAGAGATTGCACACAAAATGAATATGGAAGATTTGAACAACCTTACCTTGAGTTAACTACTTAAGTAAGTTCATCCTAGTTATCCGAATGAATCATCATATCAGAGATGTAGTTCTTTATATCTACAAGACTATAGTAATTCTATGAATGAAGTGTTGAATATGCAGCAAACGATGTAACATATATCAGTGTGTATGTATACAATATAAGTGTAGTATAGATAAGAGGATTCCGGTTTATACATAGCATACACCCCACCCATGGGCCATGCCATGCATACTAAAAAATCCCTCTTCATTTACCGTTCTCCCGTTTCTGTTTATCCAATGCTTACAATTCACAGTGCTATTTTCCAAAAGTGTATGATGTGCTTGAAGCTTATGTTGATTCTTTTATGACAAAAATTCAGGAGAGAGATGGGTAGGTGAATAATCTTAGGAACAAACCGTACAAGTAAATGTTGCTGTCAAAGTTAGAGAAATTTCACACCTTTTAGTCGTGGAGATTATACATTCTAACCAGGGACATAATTATTTTATTTCATTCTTTCTTATCATGTGATAGAGTAACGTACTCTCAGTTACATGATAAGAGTTAATTAAGTGGACGCAACCTTTTTTTTTTTTTGAGGTAATAAGAATTTATTAAGAAACCTTTAAGAACGTACATAGGACATGCATGTCGATACAACCAAAAGGTCATACAAGCCAAAAAACATCATACAATTTCACATTTACAAACTCGTCATGAATACAATTACATCCTCAACTACCATAGGCATGAAGACGCATATCTAACCAACAGGAAATATAACAACCTTGTGAGTCGTAGAATCAACGTAACAACATTACGAGAAACAGACCGCGCTACCTTTGATGATCTTGCAATTGTCAAAAAAGAAGTACTGCTACGAGTCATCTTCAAAAAACGTCGAGTTTTCTTCTCATAGTCCTTTGCCATGCTCAAAAACCAAAACAAAAACAAAAACCAACCTTAACTCTAAACAATAGCTATTCCTTAAAGATCTAAGTGTGATCCATAAGTTATAGCCATCACAAAAACTCTCCTTGACATAACAAGAGAGTGACCACAATCACGAAAGCTCTTCTTGACACAACGAAAGAACGATCACAACTAAAAAAGAAGTGCGTAAAAATATAAAAGGAAAAGACCAACAGAGATTGCCGCTGTTCTTAAGACCAACAGCCAGGGTCAGCGGCTGAGGGATTTTTTCTTTATATATTTTCTCTAGATGGTACCTAGCTAGGGTTGTAGAGAAGATAATATAAATTGGGTCATACTTAAATTTAAATTTTGCCTGACAAGGAAATTAATTGCCGCCAAAATTATGGATTAATTATACATGTACTTGTTTCCATTCATCAGTGGACAGGAGTCAATATCTTCAGCGAAAAACACTGCACATGTAAAATTTGAACTCCCAAAACTACAATATTCACGAACAAAAGATCAACGACAATAATGACCATGGTAGGTCCACTCAATATGGACCGTCGGATCAAGGTGGTCATGTGATTGTTTTTAGTGTTAAAACACATAAACAGCTGTATGCATCTCAAGCAAACAAATCCCCCACACCCACATTAAAGTCATAGCTATTTTCAGTGTTTCACCATCACCAACCCCACCACCACCTTCCTTCTGCTCTCCAACCCAGAGGAGAGAGCCAACCACTTTTAGTTTAGGGGTGTGCTATTCGCACATCTTATTTTACTTCTCACACATCTCTCGATACTTTATGTTTTTTGATATTCTTCAATTCATCTGATTCGACAACCGAAAATTAAAAAGGTATGTGAGAAGTAAAATAGGATGTGTGAATATCACACCCCTTAGTTTATGTAATGTCACCTGTCACAGCCAGTGGTCTTCTAAAAAGCAAGTCGCAGACCCGCAAGTAAACGGGTTGTTGGAATCCAAGTCAAAATAGGAGAATTACCCGGTTGAAGGAGCGGACTTTGTCGGAAGAAGATGAGAATGACGTACATAGAATGAGTTTATATGATATTATATTATTGAAATTAAATGTCATGCGGTGATAAATCAGTTCCATGCAAGTTACTTCTCAAGAACAAAGCACGATGCAGTGTAGTTTATGCTTGATTGCTATTCTCTCGAGTTGTTCTCTCGTTCTGACACGAAGATGTGTGATTCCACTAGTGGTGATGATGTTGAAGAATAGTTTGGCAAATATATCTTTAATTTCTCACACACCTTTATCAATTTTCAGTCATCAAATCGAATAGATTGAAGATGATCAATAACTACATATTGACAAAAATGTGTGAAAGTAAAAATGAGCATAGGAATAGCTCTATCCATATAAAAATAGTTGTTTTACATAACAAGGGAGACACTTCGATTGCCGGAAATAAAGTGATTTAATTCATTGCACATAAGTTTACGTAAAGCGTTATTTTTACAATTATGTGATGTGACTATCCATTTTATAACAGATAAATTTATTTTATTAATATTATACTTTTAAGTACATAAAATATCAAACCCATCGTAAATTAATTACAACACCTAGACTAATAACACTATATGAAAACCTAATTTTCTTGAAAAAAAAATGGACAACCTAATTTTCTCAACCTTTTGTTCTCACTCAAATCAACGGCTGACATTGTCCGCGACTGCCGTGTCCCTGAAATCCCGTTTCTCTAGCATTGCTCTCCTAAATTACGTAATTAAGATTCGAAACGTGCCTGTGGTGCAATTAAACCTTTAAAAGCCCCCCAAACACTCTTCTCTCTCACACTCTCTAGATTTACTGAGTTTTATCAGCTCCCAAGCTGAAGAAATCTTCCATGAAATGGTATAGCACTTACTGAAACCAGTCACTACCCATTTGGCCCATTTCTCCAAATACCAAGGTAAATCAAAGTTTGCATTTTTTGTTCAATTTCTTTTCCAAGATTTTTTGTAAGTAAAGTTTATATTTTTCAAAACTTGGGTGGTGGCAGAGAGATTTGAATCACTGAACCAGAGAGAGAGAGAGAGGAAAGATGAAGCTTTTTTGGGTTAGCATTGTAATTTCACTTGCTTGCAGCAAATGGGTTGCTGGGTTTATGGAGTACGGATACAATGAAACAGAGATTGCATTGTTGGAGGGCTACGGGGAGTCCAAGGTCGGAGCTAACTTGCTGATGGTCGGACTAACCCTCATTCGAGGAGCTGGAGCTAAACGAGCAGGTAAAATCTCCACTCCTATGATATACATTTTGCATAGTGTTACAAGACGATATTCTAAACTACTCTGATTTGATTTACGGGGATTGGGAATCGAACTCTGACGAACTGGCGTAGCCCACATCTGTATTTTTCATTTTTCGATTCGAAACATTTTGCATATTGCTTGATTTAGATAAAGTTAGTACCTTTTTCCTGTTTTTCTCTGTACTTCTTTCGGAGAGGTGAGAAAACAGATTATATGCTATATATTGATTGCTTTGTTTTGTCCCTCGATTTATGTATTTATTGTAGCTTGTATTGCAATTTTCCTGGAAACATCTTATTTATTACTTTTTGAAATTCTGTTTTCTGAGTTCTTTAATTCCTTCAGTGGTCTAACATTCTGAGTGAGATTCCTGCTTGAATGATTAGCATACTGTTTATCATGAAGCTGATGTGATTGGTGTTAAATTTGTTGTTTATTTATTTATTTTCCCATTCATATAGTGAATCATTTCTTATTCATTGTTCCTGAATGATAGTGACTTGAGTTTTATATATTTATTTGAGATCTGTCTTATTTTTATTTTGGCTTAATTTACCTGCTCGAGTTTTCTGATTTTGCAGTCTGCTTGGATGGAACCTTACCGGGCTATCATTTGCATCGCGGATATGGATCAGGAGCAAATAGTTGGCTCATTCAATTGGAGGTTTGTGATTCTGAGATAAATAAAAAAGAAAAACTAATGACAAAAGACTCGAAAACTTTGAGTTTTAACGATAAAGACAAAATAAAGAGTAAAGTAAATAATACCAAAATTGACTTTTTAATGTAAAAATGTGGTTTTTCATTAAAGTGAATAGTACCGGAAGCTTTTCGTTAAAGTTCACAAATAAAAAACAATGACATCTTGTAATTATGCAGTATTATCTTCATTCTTTTGTATATCAAAATCTTAAAGATGGTTTATGAAATACGAACTTCCAAGCGTGTCGTGAATGAAAATTATCAGATGACTAGTTTTAAAATCATCCGCAATGTTTTCTAAATATATAAAACATGTTTTTTTCATCTTACTTGTTGGTTGATTGATTTCCAAACAAGCCTCTCAAGTCCTTTGATTTGTTGACAATTTGCGTAGTTTAGGAATTGACTTGAATAAACATCTTGTGGCAGGGGGGAGGATGGTGTAACAACATTAGAACTTGTGTTTACCGAAAAACATCAAGGCGGGGATCATCAAAATACATGGAAAAACAGGTAGCATTTAGTGGAATACTGAGCAATAAAGCCCAAGAAAATCCTGGTTTGTTCCTCAAACTTAATGCTAAATTGTCTAAGATTATACTTGCATCTGCTTTTTTCTAGTTTAGTCTTCTTGACCCTCACCTTATCATGTATGGGGTTGCAGATTTTTTCAACTGGAACAGAGTAAAGGTTCGTTATTGCGATGGTGCTTCTTTTACTGGGGATAGTGAACACAAGGTTAGTAGGATGTTCTCAATGTTTACATTTTTCTACCAAATGGCGGTATTGATATCATTTGGCAGCTAAAAATTGGCTTCAGACTGATAAATCCAACATAAATATGGTAGTACTGGATGATAGCTCGACTATTTTCATTCATATGTGCACATGAGATGCTAAAATATAGTGTTTCTTTTAGGCTAAACAACTGCAATTTAGAGGGGAGCGTATATGGTTGGCTGCAATGGAAGACTTGAAATCAAGGGGCATGCGCTACGCCAAGCAGGTACAATACTTCTTGCTTATGATCTATTCACATGCTAAGCCACTTTTTACTGTATATTAACCAATTGTGTTTCAGGCTCTTCTTTCAGGTTGCTCAGCCGGAGGTCTGGCAGCTATTTTGCACTGTGATAAGTTCCGAGGTTTAATGCCAGGAAATACAAAGGTGAAGTGCCTGAGTGATGCTGGATTGTTTCTTGATGCGTAAGTACTATCCGGAATGCATTTTCTCTTTCCAGTGTGGAGGCATGCTCTAGCTTATTAACACAGATTTTAATTGGGAACCTGTATCTTGTAGGCATGACGTTTCTGGTGGACACACACTCAGGAATTTATATAGTGGCATCGTTGGCTTGCAGGTATTGACTCGATCTTAAAGAATTGTAACCCACTACCAATCCATGTTTTATCTTCATGTTTTTTGTGTGCATGTTTTCAATGTACGCTTATGGTATTATATTATGCTTATCACAGGGGGTGAAACCAAATCTGCCACATTTTTGCACTAATCACCTTGATCCAACTTCGGTAATAATTTCCTTTTCCCTTCTTATATATTTTTTCTAACTTGAAGATAGGTGGTTTGACCAAAAAAAAAAAAAAAAACTTGAAGATAGGTGGAAATGTAGAAAAGTTATGTGCACTGCTATTTAGTATTTACACTTCAATTACCATCCTTCCTTGCAGTGCTTCTTCCCTCAGAACTTGATCTCCAGCGTCAAAACCCCACTGTTTATACTCAATGCAGCATATGATTCGTGGCAGGTAAAGTTTCGTTATTATAGGATTTTAAAATTTGGTTTTACCTGATGTTATATGCTGCACAGTGTTTGAGAAATGATGGAATGATTCTGCCTGAAAACAGATCCAGTCCAGTTTAGCTCCACCAGCAGCAGATCCTGCCGGCTACTGGCGCGATTGCAGATTAAACCATGCAAAATGTACTTCATCACAGATCAATTTTCTTCAAGGTGATCCCACATTTGAGGAACTACTTTGAATCTTAGCATTTTCAGAAACAAATTAACTGAATTTGTACAGCTTGTTATGAACTTTTTTTTCCTTTTAAACAGGATTCAGGAATCAAATGCTGAATACAGTAAAACGGTTCTCTATGTCTAAACAAAACGGGCTGTTTATAAATTCATGTTTTGCTCACTGCCAATCCGAGAGGCAGGATACATGGTTTGCTGATGATTCTCCAGTTATTGGAAAGAAGGTGAGCCTCTGATGCAACATACTATATCCAGTTCTCGTCCAATCATAAAAATCAAGCGACCTTAAATTTTAAATTCTTATGTTTATGTGTGACCGATGATATGCAGGCAATCGCTATAGCAGTTGGAGATTGGTATTTCGACAGAACAAGCGTGAAGGCCATAGATTGTCCCTACCCATGTGACAATTCTTGCCACAATCTGAATTTCGAAAGAGCTTAGTTTTCCCTTTCGTTGAACGAAATAGCTTTATAGTTCGATTGAAAATTAATATAGAAGATAATAAAAAGGAAATCTGCTGAGAAAAGCAAATGCCATCAGCAAGCATTTCGCAATTGATGTAATGTTTTTCGTGCAAGTTCTTCATATCTTTGAGTATGTCTCCAACAAACTCAGTTGGTGCATTAGCAAATTAGTAGTTGAAGAGGTAGAGAGAAGTCTCACTTCTTTAAGGAGTTTGTAATAGATTATGTGATGATTTTGATTCTGGGTTCTGTTCAGTGTTTTATGTAAGGTGTTAGCAACTCTGTATTGCAGCCATTCGATTTTTTCCCGTTTCTGGGCAACTTCGGTTGAATTACTCCCACAAGAATTCATCTCCTCTGTTAAATTTTATTTCGATTTATGTTGTGATAAGATGGCCACGGTGAAGTAAGAACTCAATAAACATTCTGATTTAACCGAGAACCAACGCGCAGTCGAATGTTTTACCAGTTTAGGATTTGAGTTTCATTTTTATCTTCATATTTCGAAGGTGGGGGTGGCAGAGAGATTGAGGCAGAGGAGAGCCATGGTGAAGTTCTTGTGCGTCGGCACTGTGGCTAATCCTACCATCAGTATGTTATTTGAAGCCTTGGAACCTCCGTAGTTGAACTTTTGATTTATATTTTTCAGGGATTATTTGATAATTGTGATGGTTTTTGTGTTCACCAGTCACTGTCAATCAGCGTCTGTTACATGACTTGGGAAACACTCTTCTATACAGACAACTTACAGACTAAGTTGCGTAAACTCTGAGATAACAAAAACCGAAAGAGGGGACGGTTTTTGGGACTTAATCGAAGGATTACCTTGAAGCATCAACAACATCCAATGACAGTATCTGTATATATAACCATGCGGAATCGGAAGTAGTCTGGTTTACCATGGTGGATGAGAAAGGCCTTAATTTGTTCATTTCGAAATCGAACACTCCAAGCTTTTGTTAAATTGAGGAAGTTCATACCGGACATTTCTTCTTAGTTTTTCCCATTTCTGGGCAGCTTTAGTTGACTTAGTCCTATAAGAATTCATTTCCTCTTTTTTCAGTCCATTTCCTTTTATTTTCTGGTAAGTTGGTAAAAAATTGTTGATGGGACGTCTGGAGCTGCCAGATTTGACTAAGCACTAACGTACGTATGTTCAAATCCTCTCCAGTTTAATCAGGATTTGACTTTCGTTTTTATATCTAAGTTTCCGAAGGCTTGGGTGGCCGAGAGATTGGAGGAGAGGAGAGGAGAGCCATGGTGAAGTTCTTGTGGGTTGGCATTGTAACAGCACTTGTTTTCGGAATTTGGGTTGATGGTTTTGTGGAAGAGAAGAATTTTAATGAGACAGTGCCGTCTTTGTTGGAGACCTATGGAAGCTCCGAGGCTGCAAATGACATACTCATGGTAGGGCTAACACTCGTCAAAGGAGCTGCTGCCAAAGGAGCAGGTATGCCATACATTGATGTATACTCTAAAATTGTTGCAGTTCTCAATTAATCCTTATACCTTTTAATTTCCTACTTTGCAGTCTGCTTGGATGGAACAGTACCTGCTTACCATTTGCATCGTGGATATGGATCGGGGGCGAACAGTTGGCTCATTCACCTTCAGGTTTGTGAGATAGATCAGAAAAAATGACATATTTTATACGTTTCTATGTTGACATTGGGATAATTATATCGTAAAGATAGTTTGAGGAAAATAGCAAGTTCATGTTTCCTTTTAGTTATTTTCTTTTGGACTTCATGATTCCTTTTAGTTGATTGATCACCAAGCAACCCTCTGAAGTCCTTGTTGATGCAGGGAGGAGCATGGTGTAACGACACCAAAAGTTGTTCTAACCGCAAGCTTTCACCTTATGGATCATCAGCGCACATGGAACCAGAGATAGCATTTTCTGGAATACTAAGCAATCACTCTGAAGAAAATCCCGGTTTTCTCCTCAAACTTAATGCTACATTGTTTAAAGCTGATGCATCTGCCTTTTTTTTTAACTTGTTTAGCCGTCTTAACCATTATCATGTAAGGGACTGCAGAGTTTTTCAACTGGAATAGAGTAGAGCTCCGGTATTGTGACGGTGCTTCATTTTCTGGGGACAGCGAAAATCAGGTAGGTGGGATGATCTTTCCGTTTACAGTTTCCCACAAAATTATGATAGCGACTATAGTACTGCAGCTATTGGAACGAAAAATTAACTTCCTTGTATCGGGAGGTACTTTGTGTATTTCTGTTCCTGAGTGCAACTTAATATATACTAAAATCCAAACTCGGGTGGCACTGTTCTAGAGCAGTGTACTTCCCTTTTTACCCCTGCTTCTTTTTTGTTATTTCAACTTTGCCCTTCAACATTTTTGTCCGGTTCCTTTTCTTTCCTGTTTTTACAGTGATTCCTTTTCACTGCTTTTGGTGCATTTTTTTTTCCGATTCTTTTGCTTCTCTTCTTTCGTAGCCGTCTGCTCTCTCCTCTCTTCGCCTCTGTTGGTCTCAAAGTGGATAGTTTTGTGGTGAGTTCGTCTAATCTTGCATCCACAACTTTTTTATACAACTGTATGGATTGTGTTCTGTGCAATTTTAGATGTTAGAAGCTTTTAATTTTTTTTTGGGTTCAATTTTAAATGGGTTGTTGCTTTCGGAGTTTTCGTTTGATGACAGAGATGGGGTTTCTGGGGAGAAACTTTTCATCCGTGAGTTTTTTAGTTAGGTTGTGTTGTGGGTCTTGACAAATGGATTTTCTTTGTAAATGGATTTTCTGTTGAAATTGTTTCTCTTCTCATTTTTGGTTTTATTTATTTATTATTATTTTTTTTGTGCCATCGGGTTTTGCATGTGGGTGTATAATCAGGTTTTCTTTTGAATTTCAAGGGATTCAGGTTTTTATTTTTCTAGAACTTTTGTCTGCTGCTTTGGAAGACATTTGTGCTTAAGGTGAGAAACTTTGGTTGCTTGCTTTTGGGTTTTGTTGTAGAATTATTTTTTTTATTTTTTTATTTTTTAAGAGTTACATTCGTGGGAATTCATTTGGTCTTCTTTTTTCCTGCATCTGAAAAATGCCACATGATGTGAGTTTATAATTAAATATGAATATCAAAATGGGTTTTCTGTGCAAATTTTCTTTCTGATTTTATAGAACCGAAGAGGATGTTAACAATAACATTGTGTGATATGCGATCTAAAGTTCTTCGGTGAGTTATTTGGTTTTCTTGCCACATGGGATTTTAATATTTTTTTTTTCGTGGTTTGTGTGTGGTTCTCTGACGTGTTTTTATTTTTAATTTCAGGAAAAGTTAAGGATACGATCAAACGTTTACTGGTGAATTTTCTATTTTTCTGATTGTGTGTGATTTAATTTTTTTCAAGCTTTGGGTGTACTTTTTTGATCTGCTTTGATTTTTAGTTGCAGCAAAAGTTGTTGCTCGAATTTTCCAGTTTTTATCTGCGGCTTTGCAAGCTCTTTATCAACAAGGTATATCATTTTTATTCTTTTTGCTGAATCTTTTGTTGGATGGAATCGTCTTTTGTTTTTGGTGAGTTCTTCTAATCTCGCATCTGGTACTGTATTTTTTTTTCCGACTGTATAGATTGTGTTTTGTTGAATTTTAAATGGTAGAAGCTTCTTGGGTTCAATTTAAATGTGTTGTTATCAACTATTGAATTGCTTTCGAAGCTGTTTGGCTACTCCCTTAACGCCCTTTTTCCTTTTCTTTTCAGTTTCTTCGATTTGCAGCCCCCTTCTTTTTATTCCTTTTCCAGATTTAGCTTTTTTTCCCTATTTTGTATCTTTTGGATGATTTTGTGGATCTTGGTCAGTGCTGTGGGTATTGGTGAATTTCTAGCATGTTTAAGCGTGCAGTTTTTGTTATAATGTATGGATTGTGTTTTGTTCAATTTTAAATCTCAGAAGCTTTTAATGTTTTTTTTTTTTGGGTTCAATTTTAAATGGGTTGTTATCAAGCATTGAATTGCTTTTGGAGTATTCATTTGATAAGAGAGATGGGGAGGGGGGGTTCTTTTGGGTGAAACTTTTGGTCCGCGAGATTTTTAGTTAGGTTGTGTTGTGGGTTTTCGCAAATTTCTATCGTGTTTATGTGTGCATTTTTTTGTTATAGATTTGGAAGAACATAGCATTACAAGGTGTTGAGGGTTTGCTGGCGGGGGAAAGTAGTAGCGTTAAGATTTTGCAGGTGAGATATTAGGGTGAGAGAAAAACGGGACAAAGAGCATCGAAGACACATTTGGGATTAGGGGTAGCAAAACAGGGGAAAAGAATATGACAGAGGAATGGACTCTTAATTTTTTCTTGACTGGTTTGGGATTTTGCTTGCCTTTGGGGTTGTCATTGGCGTCAAGCCATTTGATGTCAAGTGGTGTCTGTTTTTTCATAACTTTTATTACTAATTTTTATGTCATTTGCGATTTTGTGTCCTGGGATTTCTAAATTTTATCGTTCATTGTCGGTTTTTAAAACTTTTTTTGTCTTCATATGTTTGTTTAATATGTTGTGTTTGTGCTGGGACGCCGTTTTGCAAGTTCTCTTTCCATTTGGGACCACTACATTTTATAAGTGATGAGGGTGAGGTTTAGATACTCAAAACACTCCATTTCTTTCCAAATATGCGCGTTTGGTTCTCTTCGGTTTTAAGTGTTTAAAATTAAATGGTTATTTTGAGAAAATGGTTTATTAGTTTGTCTAATGTGTTGTGATCAGGAATTCAATTGGATTGGATAAAATGCTTTATCAATTTACATTATAGGGAATTTTGTGTATTATGGTCTGAGTTTTATTGCTCATCGTTTGTTCCTTTTTCTTTGTTTGCCGGTTTCTTTTGCAGGGGATCACTATAAAATTGCTTGAGGGTAAGATTTTGATAATAAAATTCGAAACGAGGCGTTACTTTTCTTTTTGGAAACTAATTTAAAAGCTCTGCATAGATAGTTAACTGTGTTGAAATGTCTTGATAAAACCTGAACCTTTTGTTATATGTGAATGTTCATTCCTTACTACAAATATAATAGGCATAGTGGTCTAAAAAATTAAAACCCACTGACACATGACATCAGAAATTCAAACCAATTTCTACTGTTACCATTACCTTCTTTCAGATCATCAGCATGTAGTTCAAATCTAGATCAAACCTAGATGAAATTCAGGTGACATTATTTATTGTCATTTTTTCAATAATTTACATTGTTTTAGTACGTAGGTTTACAGCTTGAGCTGAAGATCCAAGATCATTTTGGCAGAGACTTGGATATTGAAGACACTAATTTTGCTCCTTATTTTGTAGTTTAATGTCCTACTTTTTACATGTTTTATACACTTATAACACCCGCAGCAACGCGCGGGCACTATGACTAGTGAGAAGCTAAAATATAGTGATTCTGCTTTTAGGCAGCAAAACTGAAATTTAAAGGACAGCGTATATGGTTAGCTGCAATGGACGATTTGATGTCAAGGGGAATGCGCAACGCGAATCATGTACTACATTTCTTTATGCTAAAGAAATTTTTGTGTTGCCGTGTTAAGCCACTTCTCAAAGCATATTAATCCATCATACGTTAGGCTCTTCTTTCTGGTTGCTCTGCCGGCGGTCTGTCATCAATTTTGCACTGTGATGAGTTTCGGGGCTTGTTTCCTACAACTACAAAAGTGAAGTGCCTGAGTGATGCTGGACTTTTTCTTGACGTGTGAGTACTGTATCCGTGATGCCTTTTCTCTGTCAATGTTCCTTGCTAGTTATTTACAGTTCAAATTTTATTGCTGATATCCTGTATGGAACTGTAGGGTTGATATTTCCGGTGAACGCAGAATGAGGGATTTTTATAGTGGTGTAGTAAGCTTGCAGGGGGTGCAAGAAAATCTTCCGCGATTCTGTACTAGTCACCTCGATCCTACTTCGGTAAACAATTTTTTTTTTCCTCTTGCAGTTTTGGATTTGAAGATAGGTGGTAACTCTAAGTAAGTTTTACACTGTTTCTTACTTTGCAGTGCTTCTTCCCCAAGAACTTAATTGTGAACATTACAACCCCGCTATTTATACTCAATTCAGCATATGATTCATGGCAGGTAATTGTTCATTGTAAATTTGAATATGGTGTTAATTATTTGAAAATTACTGAACGGACTTTTACTGAAAGAATGCATTGAATTGTACTTCCCCACTTGAAATCAGATCAATAACAGTTTAGCTCCACCATCAGCAGATCCGCACGGCGAGTGGAAGAGTTGCAGATATAACCTTGCAAGTTGTTCTGCATCACAGATGCAAATTCTTCAAGGTGAAATCCCACATACGAGGAAGTTTTCAACTCATAAAAGTTGCAACAGCTTGGGAAACAAACTAAACATGTGGCTTTTGTGACATTATTTCTCTGCTGTATATGGAA
Organism: Pyrus communis; assembly: GCF_963583255.1. Taxonomy (NCBI): domain Eukaryota; kingdom Viridiplantae; phylum Streptophyta; class Magnoliopsida; order Rosales; family Rosaceae; genus Pyrus; species Pyrus communis. The sequence goes on from NC_084819.1 coordinate 17,846,842, forward strand.
CAGGATTCAGGAATCAAATGCTGAATGCAGTAAGAGAATTCTCAATGCGTAATCAAAATGGGATGTTCATAAATTCGTGTTTGGTGCACTGTCAAACGGAGAAAAGTGCATGGTATGCTAATGAATCTCCAGCTCTTGGAAAAAAGGTGAGCCTGTTTAACTACTAACACACACAAACAGAAACAGAAACACATGCATTATATGTAGAGAGAGTTTAAGGATATCCAAAACTTACCGTATATGACGGATTATTGCAGACAATTGCAGAAGCTGTTGGAGATTGGTATTTTGATAGAGCAGAGGTTAAGGTTGTTGATGAAACTTGCCGCCATCTGGCTCTCGAATGAGAATTGACTGACAGATTATTTACTTGGTCATTGTATTGAGTTGTCTGCACTATAATACCATCCCTTCTGCTTAATGAAATAACTTGTAACAACTGAAATCAATAGAATTCTACTACCAAGTTCAAGAACCAAAAAACAAATGAATGAACACCATTCTCACTCTTACATTGTGACAATGTTGAGTAGTGCAGTGATACCAGATTCCTTGTCTGGGCCATGTGTTAGTTCCTTGCCTCCAACGCAGTCAATCTCCCATCATGGTCTGGACACTATTTCCCCCTACTCCGCCGGACACAAATTCAAACAGTTTACGTGGATGTATGATGATATTTACTGTTGGATGCGTAAATTGTTGATGATATAAACGTACTTTATATAGCTAGTTACAAGTAACTTCTGGGTCTCACCAATATTAGAGAGTGTATCAACAAATGTGTCAGTTTTGAAGGTCGAAATAGCATCGCCCTAAAAATCAACGTACACGTAGGGTTTATGTGGTGTAATGGATTGCACATATGTAGTGAAAGTTGTTGGGAAACACAGATTAAAACATTCTTCCCTTTTCAGTTTTAATCTTAATTCCATCCGTTGACAAAGTAGATAATTGGCGTCTTCCCTGAACAACCATGTTTTTAGAGACTTCTCTGAGTTTGTATGTATGTATGCATGTATATATATGTATGTATGTATGTATGTATATATTTATATATGTGTATGTGTGTGTGTGTGTAAATATATAAAAACCCTTTCTACTTTGGTAATTGAATAACTAATTAATTAATTGCTATTTGCTTCAGCTGCTTCAGTATTCTGATTAAATTATGCCCCACAGTTCGAAACCAGACAAAGAGAGTTAATAACTTGTGTATTACGTTAATCATCCTACTCCCATGTTACCCTTCCTAATTTGGAACATATCTTAATATTTGCTAGAGAAGGTCTGGTGTTTGTGTGCAGTAAAGGAATCAAATTTCCTATCTCTCTCTCTCTCTCTCTCTCTCTCTCTCTCTCTCAGTTCACATTTTGGAGAGAGTTGAAATTAACAATCTTCAATGATTGTGGCAAGATATGAGACTTTCTCAAATTATTTGGAATGACTTGTGTGTAAGATTCCTCACCATTGACCCCTCGTCTGGAGGGATGAATAAAGATAATGGCCATTTGCAATTGAATAGCTTTTCCTTGATTTATACCCATGTTCTTCATTTGCGTTTCGTTTTTATATCTACGTCTTCGAAGACTTGGGTGGCGGAGAGATTGAAGGGAGAGGAGAGCCATGGTGAAGTTCTTGTGGATTGGCATTGTAACAGCACTTGTGTTCAGAACTTGGGTTGATGGGTTTGTGGAAGAGAAGAATCTTGATGAGACGGTGCCGTCTTTGTTGGAGACCGATGGAAGCTCCAAGGCTTTTAATGACACACTACTCATGGTAGAGCTAACACTCGTCCAAGAAGCTGCTGCTAAAGGAGCAGGTATGCCATACAATGATGTATGCTCTAAAATTTTTGCAATTCTTAATTAATCCTTATTCCTTTTAATTTACCTACTCTGCAGTCTGCTTGGATGGAACAGCACCTGCTTATCATTTACATCGTGGATATGGATCGGGAGCGAACAGTTGGCTCATTCACCTTCAGGTCTGTGAGATAGATCAGAAAAAATGACATATTTTATAAGTTTCTATGTCGATATTGGGATTATTATACCATAAAGATAGTTTGAGAAAAATGGCAAGTTCGTGTTTCCTTCTAGTTATTTTCTTTTCGACTTCATGATTCCTTTTAGCTGATTGATCACCAAGCAACCCTCTGAAGTCCTTGTTGATGCAGGGAGGAGCATGGTGTAACGACACCAAAAGTTGTTCTAACCGCACAACTTCACTTTTCGGATTGGGATCATCAGCGTACATGGAACCATATATGGCATTTTCTGGAATACTAAGCAACCAATCTGAGGAAAATCCCGGTTTCTCCTCAAACTTAATGGTACATTGTTTAAGGCTGATGCCTGCATCTGCCTTTTTTTTTCCCTTTAGTTTAGCCATCTTAACCATTATCTTGTAAGGGACTGCAGAGTTTTTCAACTGGAATAGAGTAGAGCTCCGCTATTGCGACGGTGCTTCATTTTCTGGGGACAGCGAAAGTCAGGTTGGTGGGATGATCTTGCCATTTACATTTTCCCACAAAAGTATGATAGGGGCTGTAGTAGTGCTGTAGCTATTGGAAGGTACTTTGTGTATTTCTGTTCATAAGTGCAAATGAGAAGCTAAAATATAGTGATTCTGCTTTTAGGAAGCAAAACTGCAATTTAGAGGACAGCGTATATGGTTATCTGCAATGGACGATTTGATGTCGAAGGGAATGCGTGACGTGAAAAATGTACTACATTTCTTCATTCTAAAGAATTTTTTGTGTTGCCATGTTAAGCCACTTCTCAATGCATATTAATCCATCATCCATTAGGCTCTTCTTTGTGGTTGCTCTGCCGGCGGTCTGTCAACAATTTTGCACTGTGATGAGTTTCGGGGCATGTTTCCCACAAGTACAAAAGTGAAGTGCCTGACTGATGCTGGATTTTTTCTTGACGCGTGAGTACTATATCCGTAATGTCTTTTCTCTTTGTCAATGTTCCTTGCTAGTCATTAACACTTAAAAATTTTATTGGTGATATCCTGTATGGAATCGTAGGGTTGATATTTCCGGTCAACGCACACTGAGGGATTATTATAGCGGTGTTGTAAGCTTGCAGGGGGTGCAAGAAAATCTGCCGCGATTCTGTACTAGTCACCTCGATCCTACTTCGGTAAACAAGTTGTTTTCCTCTTGGCAGTTTTGGTTTGAAAAAAGGTGGTAACATAAAATAAGTTGTACACTACTTACTTTGCAGTGCTTCTTCCCGGAGAACTTAATTGTGAACATTACAACCCCGCTATTTATACTCAATTCAGCATACGATTCATGGCAGGTAATTGTTCATTTTGAGTTTGAATATGGTCTTAATTATTTGAGAGAGGTATTCACCGAATTACCCCCTGAACTTGTAAGGAGTTGCCAATTTCCCCCCTGAACTTTAATTTTAGCCAATTACCCCCCTGAACTTGTGTAATTCACCAATTTACCCCCTACCGTTATATCTTAAAATTTTCCATCCAATTTTCCATCCAATTTGGTCACATGCTTGGCACATGCTAATGGTGTGAGGGTAAAAAGGTAATCATATACCACAACAAACCTAATCGATGTCGGGTATATGGGGAAGCAGGGGAACGCAAGCCGCATCCTAGGGTTACAAAGAGGAAAGATAATCAAGAAGCAGGGGAATGATGAGTATGGTGGTCAGAGATGGTGGACATCCTCCAAGATACAGTAAGTCTTCAATTTTTCCTTCTCAATTTCCTCCAAGATACAAACCAAGCAAATAATTATCAAATTATTCTCTCTGTCTATCCCTCACAAATGGCAAATATTCATAATGTTGTCCTTTAAAATCAACCGAGCTTCCATCAAACCTTTCTGGGAAAAACTCTTCTGGGTCGTTCCAAATCTTAGGGTCTCGTGCGATTGCTCCTTCATTCACAAGGATGAGTGTTTTGGGGTCCACATCATAGCCTTGGATTTTATTTTAATGCATTTGTTGGGTGAACCATCTTCATTCTGATTATATTTTAATGCATTTGTTGTAGGTAATCATGGAACTTGTTGTATTTTAATGCATTTAATTGGGTGAACCATCTTCATTCGGATTATATTTTAATGCATTTGTTGTAGGTAATCATGACCTATTCACACTTGAAATACACCATGGTGGTCACTTTAAAGATGGGCAGTATGTGGGTGGTATTGTGCAGTGGGTTGACAATTATACTAAAGATTATATGTCCATGCTTGATCTGTATGAGGTTGCTATAGTGCTTGGGTATAATAAAGAGACTGTGGGTTTTTACTATTGGCACCAAATAAAGGGTTTTTTGCAAATTGAATGCGATGCAGATGTGTTTCAGTGGGTTTCACTCATATCTCCTCAAGTTAGGTTGCATTTGTTATACTTGGTTGACTTAAGGAAAATCACAAACAATCTTGCGAGTGATCCGTGTGCAGCTACATTTGTTGATATGGATGTTCAGTTTGAGGGGTTTAATGCGGATGATGAATATGAAGAAAATAAGAGTGTGGAGGTTGTTGGAGACACTGTAGAAGGAATAGATGAAGAGGTTACAGATTCAGAAAAAGAGGAAGATGACGATGAGGTTACTCTTAAGTTCAAGGATTCTGACTATGAACAATCCGAGGAAGATGCTGATAAAGGTGTAAAAAATGTACAGGCAAAGGATTCTATTGAAGAAACACACAGAGAACTTGGTGAGATCTCCACTGAAGAATACAATTCAGAAGATTTAGATAGTGTTAGGTCTGAGTCTGAAGAGCATGAAACCAATGTGAGGGTTAGAAGAAGACTCAAAACACCTAAGCTACCTCAATATAGGAGAGAGTCAGATAAAATCAATCCCACTCTTCATCTAGGGTTGGAATTTCCAAACATGAAACAATGCAGGGAGGCAGTAAGGGCATATGGCGTGTCTGTTTGTCGACCGCTAGATTGGGCAGTGAATGATTCCAACAGATTACGGATCAAGTGTCTAGGAAAAGCTGCAGTACCTTGTCAATGGAAATTGTATGCCTCTTTTGTGGGGAAGGGACCAACAGTTAGAATTAAAACCTATAATCCTGAACACATTTGTGTAAGAGAGGAGCATTCTAAATTTGCCACCTCCTCTTGGTTAGCTGATCGGTTCGATGAGGAGCTTAGATCGAAACCCGATATGCGTGTGACTGGTTTCATGGAACTTGTGAGAAAGCATTATGGTATTGACATAACAAAAAACCAATTTTACAAAGCAAAGAGAATTGCCAAAAAAGTGACAGAAGGTAGTATAGATGAGCAATATGCCAAGCTTTGGGATTACTTGGAAGAGTTGAAAGTGAGAAATCCTGGGAGTACTATCAAGGTAAAAACAGATTTCCAAGGTGAAAACCCTATTTTTAAAAGGTTGTACATATGCTTTGCTGCATTGAAGAAAGGCTTTCAACAAGGGTGTAGGTCTATAGTGGGTTTTGATGGGTGTCATATTAAGGGACCCCATCCTGGTCAAATCTTAAGTGCTGTTGGTGTTGATGCCAATAACGGCATGTTTCCAATAGCATTTGCTGTTGTGGAGGTGGAAAATAGGGAGACTTGGACTTGGTTTTTGGAGATCTTTTTCGAAGATGTGGGAATTGAGAATGGAAATGCTTGGACATTCATCACTGACAAACAAAAAGGACTAGGCGATGCTATTCGGAGTCTGATGCCAACTGCAGAACACAGACATTGTGTTAGACATTTGCATAATAATTTTAGAAGTGCAGGTCACACTGGACTTGCCTTAAAACAGAGATTGTGGGCAGCAGCAAGAGCAACTACTGTACCTGCTTTTGAAGCTGAAATTGAGGTGATGAATAATCAATCTGATAAGGCAGTGGAATGGCTAGCTGATAAGCCACCTTGCCATTGGAGCAGATCTTATTTCAGAACATCGGTAAAGTGTGATTTGTTATTGAATAACATGTGTGAGTCATTTAATTCTGCAATTTTAGATGCAAGAGATAAACCGATTATTACGATGTTACAAAGGATTCAAAAATATTTGATGTTGAGAATGGCTAGGCTAAGAGAGGCTAAGTGGACGCAACAAGTTGGACCTAGAATTTTAAAGATTGTTGAAAAAAATCAAATGGATAGTTTCAGTTGTTTTGCCAATTATTCAGGGAATGATCAATATCAAGTGCATACTTTGGTTGGTAGTATGTTTGCAGTAGATTTGGAAAGGCACACTTGCTCTTGTAGGAAGTGGCAGCTATGTGGCATTCCTTGTCCCCATGCTATATCCGCAATTGCTAGGAAGGAGGCTAGTCCACAATTGTTTGTTCACTCACTTTACAAAAGGCCAGCTTATGATAGGTGTTATGAAGGGTATATTGCTCCTATGCCTGAAAAAGAACAGTGGAAGAGAACCTACCTTAGGCCTATTAAACCTCCTTTTTACCACAAACAACCTGGAAGACCTAAAGGCAAAAGAACAAAAGCACCAGATGAGATAAAGAAGGGGGCAACAAAGCTAAGGAAGTATGATGTTGTAATGCATTGCCAAACCTGTGGAGAGGAAGGACACAACAAAACAAGTTGTCCACAAGGGCTACTACAATCACAACAAGGTTTTGGACTCACAAAAGAGGTAATTTGATCAACAAGGATTGTATTTATTTTGAGTCTTGTTATATCACTTATCTAGTCGCTAAGTGAACATAAATAATGTAGAGTCATGGGCGAACATTCGGTACAAGCATATCTAAAGGGTCTAGCTCAAATGCAAAAGGACCTAAAACGCCAAAAGGAAATAACACAATAAGTGGTCTTAACTCAAAAGCAAAAGGATTGGCCACAGTTGCAAAGGTAATTGTAAATTGGACTTGTATCAAATACTTATATTGTGTTTGACTCTACTATATATGCAATTGTATGAAATTACTAATTGGGTATAAATGGTTTTGATGTAGGAAATTGGTGCACATCACCACTCATGGGCTGCTCCATCTCAAACTAGGCCACAAGGAACTTCTAAACTACATGTAATAACAAGAATCTGTCTTTTTTAATTTTAAAAAAAAATGTTATAGATTAATTTTTGTTGTTTTGGGTTTGCTAACATTTTTGTTGCTTCCGTGTTGAATTGAAATAGGTGAACCGAGGTGGTCGTGTGAATCAAGTCACAAGGAAGGCTAATGAAATGGCATCACAACCCCAACATGTTGCCAAAAAAGCAAGACCATGGAGAGTGTAACTATGATGTGTTGGAGGGCCTTTCGTACTGTTAATGAAAATCTTTGGTGTTGAGGTTAAGTTGTTCTTTTAATGGGATTATGCTGCAGAACTATAAAATTGATAGGTTTTATTGGTTTTGGCACTAGGTGCAAGTCTGTTGCATATTTTTTGTGGATGTTGTTAACTTTATTGTAGTAAGAATCGTTAATTTCGTTTTGGTAAACTGGGCGCTGAGCCAATATTTTGCAGTTGCTAATTAGACTTTTATGGTTAATTTAGATAAAATTGTTCGAAGTGAACTAGCAGAAGAGAAGAAGAAAAATAGAATGTCCACATTATGAATAAAATTACCTTTTTACCCTAAAAAAATTGGCACGTGCTGTGCATGTGACTGAGTTGGATGGAAAATTGGATGGAAAATTCTCAAATCTAACATCAGGGGGTAAATTGGCCAATTTTACAAGTTCAGGGGGGTAATTGGCTAAAATTAAAGTACAGGGGGGAAATTGGCAGTTCCTTACAAGTTCAAGGGGGAAAACGACAAATACCCCTATTTGAGAATTACTGGACAGACTTTTACTGAAAGAATGCATTGAATTGTACTTTCCCCCTTGAAATCAGATCAATAACAGTTTCGTTCCACCATCAGCAGATCGGTGCAGCGAGTGGGAGAGTTGCAGATTTAACCTTGCAAGTTGTTCTGCATCACAGATGCAAATTCTGCAAGGTGAAATCCCACACACAAGAATTTTTTTTTTTTTTTTGAAGTCTTAAAATTGAGAAACAAACTAAACATGTAACTTCTGTGACGTTAACTTTCGGTTATATATGTAACAGGATTCAGGAATCAAATGCTGAATGCAGTAAAACAATTCTCAATCCCTAATCAAAATGGGATGTTCATAGATTCGTGTTTAGTGCACTGTCAAACGAAGGAAAGTGCATTGTTTGCTCATGAATTTCCAGCTCTTGGAAACAAGGTGAGCCTGTTTAACTACTAACACAAGCAAACACAAACACATGCATTATACGTAGAGAGAGTTCGAAGATATCTAAAACTTTGTATGTGACGGATTACTGCAGACAATTGGAGAAGCTCTTGGTGATTGGTATTTTGATAGAGCAGAGGTTAAGGTTGTTGATGAAACTTGCTGCGATCTGGCTCTCGAATGACCATTGTTTGATCAAATTATTTACACGGTCATTGTATTGAGTTGTCTGCACTATAATACTACCCCTTCTGCTTAATGAAATAATTTTGTAATAATTGAAATCAATAGAATTCTACCATCAAAGTTCAAAGACCAAAAAACAAATGAACGAATTGGATGAAAGACGGTAAAAGCGCTGGCAGATGATTGAACAATATTCTCATTCTTCCATGGTGACAACGGTCAGCAGTGCGGTGACACCAGATTCCTTGTCTGGAAGATGTACTAGTTCCTTGTCTCCAGCACAGTCAATCTCCCATCGTGGTCTGGACACAATTTCTTCAACTCTGCCGGACACAATTCAACCGGTTTACATTGAAGTATGATGATATTTATTGTTGGATGCGCATACATGGCCTTTCTCATCTAGTTCTATGTACACGTTTCACGGTTGATTTGTATTTTGACATTCATAATTTATATGTGTATAGAGAAAATGGGGCCAATTCTTAAGCAGAATCCGTTCATCTGCAGCTGGAGCAGGACTTTTGCAACATTACGAAGAGACGTACCACAGTAAAGTAGGCACAATCAAATCTCCATTATCCCAGTAAAGTGTGCAGAAAATCAGGCCTCTTCCTATACAAGCGGGATCCATGTCGATAACATATCCGCAACTATTGTATTAGTATGTATACCGTTGACAATACGTTCTCCATGTGGATACCAATCCAGCTATGATTGAGTGAGATCCCTCTATAGAGAAAAGTATCAATCAAAACTCTTGTGCTTATCAAAATTACTGTGTTTGTTGCAGAAACACTTTATAGACTAAGTTGTGTAAACTTGCTGGCCAAGAAATAAGAGGGCATTTTTTGGCTTAAATCTAAGAAGTACGTTGAAGTATTAATCACTTCTTCTAATAGTTTTGGCTTACCATGGAGGAGTGGAAAGGCCATAAATTGATCGTTTCGAAAACTCCAAGCTTTTGTTAGATTTAAGAAATCCATCCATGCAGCTATTTTATCTTGTTTTCCCCATTTCTGAGCAGCTTTAGTTAATTTACCCCATAAAAATTCATTTCCTCTTTTAAAGTTAGAATGGATTAACAATTTAAAAACTCTCAACTAATATATATCTTAGAGAACTTCTATACTAGAGGGTGTTGAGTAAGGTGTTAGTTGCAGAGCCACTCGATTGTGGAGAAAATGATTAAGAGATTAAATTTCAATTGTTGAATATATTAAAATTGAATAACGATGATTTAAATATTGACAACAGAGCGATCAAATATTAATGACATACTGAAAAATCATTTCAGCAATTGAGATTTGAAAAGGATGGTGTTATCCACACATCCATTTTCACCATCCACATACCCATTTTCATCTTTTACACACACTTTGTTAATTTACGTCATTTGATTTTTTTTCAATTTATTTGACCCGATGACCGGAAATTGAGAGAGGCATGTGGGAGATAAAAATTGGTGTGTGATAGCACCACCGTTTGAAAATCATTTTGTTCAATTTTGAGTTGATAGATGAATTTGATGGCTACTAAACAACCCATGCACCAAACCTCCTCACTTAAACTATCGGGATTTAACAGCTCTTGTTCAAATATGTAACTTAAATGTGCATTTCTACGTGCACTGGTGAAAAGTCACAATATATATTGTATATACCTATATACAACTTATGTCGGCTTTTGCCAAATCTTTTGCAAAATGCTAAGGCCCAGTTATATCAAACCCATTTAGCCTAATATGCAAGTAAAGTAGTTGCTTGATTAACAGTTTGTTCATTAAAAAATGGTTAATGATACTACGTGCTCATATAATTTGGGCCATCTAACGGGTTGACCCGTGCCTTTCAACATTTGGTTTCCGAATGTAACACACTCGGTTGGCTTATGCTTTTTGCTTATATAGTTGATTAACATATACAATTCGACAATAAATAAGAACATTTTTCTTTTGACGGCGAGAGAGAACAACAGTGTACCAATTTGTAAACTTCAGGGTAAATTTTCAAATTTTGAAATCTTATAGACCACATTGTTACGCACCCTGAAAATAGCAATAAAACTAAAATGTTGGTAAGGGACTCCAAAAAATGGCATCAAACACCCCACTAAAGTGTATTTTTTCTGTATATTTCTATATGTTTGGAGTGTGCAAAATAACTTTTTTGGGAGTGCCTGTAACAACTCCCTCAAACTATTCGAAAACATAAAACTAACACACTTTGCTGACACAGACGAGTCTTACTATTGTATGTGGATCTCACCAATATTAGAGAATGTATTACTGACGCAGCACGAGCGTAGGAGGATTATAAGCGTAATTCCTCGAAGTACAAACTTATGGAATCCAACAGTTTAGAGAGAAAAATCTCAAAAGTATTTTTGATTAATTGTTGAATTGATGAGGTTACATAAACAACCAAATGGCTTATAAGGACACTAATTTAGCTCTAGGGAAACTCAGAGGCCTTAGAAAATTCAAAATACGATTTAATTTGGACGAAAGTCGAAATGTTTGATGTTTATTACAAAATTTCAAATGCTCTTTTGGAAGCCTAAACGGTCTCGGATGGTTAAAATTCATCATATATCACGGCAATCAATGAGTTGGAACTGCATCGTAGTTCCCTTTTCGAAAAGGTATCAAGGCCCAAATCAGAGCTCGGACGTCAAATTTGCAAATTCCCGTTGCGTTTTCCATCGGTCTAATTCCTTTTCAATCCACTCGACCATTTGTTCTACATTATGTATCAGTTTTAAAGGGACAAGTAGTAACGTCCTAAAAACCAACTTGCACGTAGGATGTATGTGGTATAATGGATAGCATAATATGTTATGAGAGTTGTTGGAAAACACAGAGTAAAACATTCTTCCCTTTTCACCATATCATAAATGAAGGGCACCCAAAATTTACTGCATTTTGCGGCGCTGGTAGAACCCTGCAAAAGGTATCCACTCCTGTGAACTAAACTATCACGATATGATAGTTTTAATCTTAATTCCATCCGTTGACAAAGTAGCTAGGGATCAATTGTCGCCGTCCCTGAACAATCATGTTTTCAGAGACTTCTCTTTGTATGCATCTTTTTATTCTCCTCTATCTCTAAATCTTTTTATATATAAACCTTTTCTACTTAGTTAATTAATTAATTAATTGCTATTTGCTTTAGCTGCTTCTCTGTTCTGATTAAATTATGCTCCAAAGTTCGAAACCAGACAAAGAGAGTTGATTTTAATTTGTGTATTATGTTGCATTAGTGATCCTACCCCCATGTTACTCTTCATAATTTGCAACATATTTTAATATTAGCTAGAGAAAGGTGTTGTGTTTGTGTGCAGGAATCAAATTTCCTCCCTCCCTCTCTCTCTCTCTCAGTTCACATTTTGGAGAGGGTTGAAATTAACAATCTTCAATGATTGTGGCAAGATATTAGACTTTCTCTCGAATTATTTGGAATGATTTATGTGCAAGATTCCTCATCATTAACCCTTTGATTGTCAGCAGGGATGGATAATGATAATTTATGATTAATTGTATTGTTCTCCGGGGCCAATTTTTTTCGGTGTTTTCTTCTGCTTCAACTCAACATTAAATTATCTATACATTGAAAGCTACTAAAACGGTGGTGTTATATACATTAATAGTTAGCTTTAATTTAAAATCAAAATAATATTAAGTAAACTAAAGAAACTCTCCATGATACTTTGGGGTTTAGGGTTTAAGAAAAAAAGCATATCGACAATTTGCCAGTTGTTACGGACTATATTTTATAAGTTGATGGCAAAGTGGTTTTACTCTGTGTGTGTGCGTGCTGGATGTCTATAACAATCATGTGAGGTAATAAATGTTGCACTTGCTATGGAGATTTCAAGTACTGTATTTGTGAGAGAAACATACATGTCACGGTTTATATCATTTTCTATCTTTCTCCTCATTTGATAAGTCGTTCAAAGAGAGAGATATTGATAAACAACTAGGAAAAGATATTAGGTAGTGCTGCCTGATTAGGACAGTTTCTCACATTTTGATGGTACTGTATGAGGTTGGTATGAACAAATTAAAAGAAGCCTAAATATTTTTATAAGTAATGCTCTATAAATGACGTGGTCGGTAATCTTAATTGTGCATGACGGCCATGCACTTATATATTGTCACAAATGAGAGACTATGCTGGTTTTTCTGTGCAGCAGATTCCTCGATGGAATCTCTGCCAACAAAGAACAACTAATTAATACTCGTATCACTTTTTAAATCTCCTTCTGAACCTCAAAGTGTTTAGGTGAAAAAGAACATTCTATGAACATCGATTCTAATGCAAGAAACATTAACACTTTTTAATTCCTGCCTTGTGTCGAAGTTCTTGATCATCTTGATATTTCCTGTACATTTGCACCAGAACAAAATCTTCTGACAATAATATTTTACTTATACGATCATCATTAGGTTAATCATTTTAATCACATTCCGTTCATCTCAGTTGTTTATAGAACTATTAGCATATTCGACCAAAAGAAGTATTAATATAATATATTAGAAGAAAAAAAGAAGTAAAGATTCCAATTTATTAAAGATTCACATGGTATAAGCATAACATTAAAAAATACCAAAGAAATCAAAATTGGCAACTGCATTACTGTAATCCCATCTTCTCCTCTCTCAGCCTGGTCAATATTGCAATGCTTTTTGTTCTTTACCAACACCCTTTAAATCGTAGGTCCCCAACAGTAGACCAATAATTTGGTTCACATGCATCTCCATATATAATATAAACACATAATGTTTATATATGTTTATACATAGTATATGTTTATATATATATTTATGTAAATATAAATTGATATTTATATATTAATCTGCAAGAGGGTGAGTCTTGAAGCAATGAAAAAGTTGTTTCTCTGTAATTAAAAGGTCATGAGTTCGAATTGTTAAAACAAACTCTTTGCAAAGCAAGAATATAGATGTGTATGATAAATGCTCTCCCCACCCTTACAAAGTAAAGAAACTTGTTAGCTTGAGATCGTCCTATTTATATATTAATCTGCAAAAGATAAAAAGAAAACTTGGGCATATTGTACGAGGGAAACCATACAACGATGTCTGTGAGAATGCATGGACAAACAAAATGGAGTCTGTCGTGTATTTCAGAGGAGGAAAGACGTGGCTTTTTGCACTTGAATAGCTTTTCCTTGATTTTACCCATGCCTCTATTATTTTCATCGTTTCTTTTTCCTCAAATGGTATGAAATAGTATATGGAAATTTTCGAAACTAAAATTTTCATTTTTATTTATCAAATTATTAGGCAGACAGGCACTGTAAATTGTAACAACAGAAATGGTAGAATAGTCATTAGCCACCAATGTACCAATGATAAAGTGCGTGTGATATGAATGGATGTACATATATGATATATTACCCTTTGTCTTTCTAAATAATGTAAAGATGCTCAATTCACCTCATGAGTCATGAGGACCATCCTCCACAGTAGTACTGTTATGAATTTTCTTTTTATGAGTCGAGTCTTTATAGTGCAAAGTCAATTCTTTTACCATCTATACAAGAGATTTTTTAGCGTCACTAATTGTATGCAATATGTGTTATGCGACGACAAGTATAACCGCTTACATGTGTGTATATGGTTGATGATCCAACATTTTTTTTCTCATTATGTATATACAGATCCCACTCAACTCTTCTCCTCCTCAGTACTGCTATTATGAATTTTGTTTTCTACATGAGAGATTTTTTATGTCATCGATTGTATACAGTTAAATGCTACGTGATGTTAGATAAAGAGTCATAACAATATATCAATGATGATTGATATCTTTTCTTTTAGCGTGTCTCTTTTTTATGTGTATGCCCTTATGTATATGTCTTTCTCTTTACCAAACACATCACATGAGGAGAAAAACAGATCATAGATTAAATATACCTAATTTCATGTTAGTTTTAGCCATGTAAATTGGTTATATTAATGCATATACAATGTTACTCTGTGCTTTTCATTCCCAATAGCAAGATTTACCCTTTGTCTTGCTACATAAGGTAAAGATGCTTGGTCATGACATGATTCATGAAAAGTTGAAAACCCTCCTCCACAGTACCACTACTATAAATTTCCCTCTTCATAATTCTGCAAAGTCAATTCTACCTTCTTCTACACGTTCCACTGCTAAACTCTCTCTCTCAATCTCGAGAATAACTTACACCACACGAGTTCATCATTACAGTGATGTCCTATGTCAATGAAATAAACACATGTACAAATTTTTTTGTTCATAAATCATTTTTCATTAGCGAAAAAAGCCATGTGTCAGTATACAAGTGCCATATAAAATATTTCTCTCCCACTTCCTCTTTTTCTTTGAAGTTTCAGCATCTTGCAGGGACCCAATTCTCTGTTCCTCACATATCGAAGTAGTAAAAGGTTCAGGCCCACTCTTGGGACACAGCACACGGTGTGCTAGCTCTTGTGATGCAGTATATAGTACGAAATTATATAGCTTTCTCACAATATGTCACCTTCCTCTAAGCTACTGTGCAATTAAATATCGATATTTCTGTGTACTGAATTGGAAGTCTATTCTTCTTAAGATAACGTTATAGCCACAGAGACTACGTAGTCTTTTGCCTATTTGCCACCAAGAAAACAATCAGACAAGAATTTATGGCTTTTATTGTATTACAAGTCATTTTTCATATGTTTTCTGACCGTTTCTAGCTAGCAGCTGGATTCTCATCAATATAGTGTTGGAATCCTGCCTCCCTCATCTATTTTCCATTTTAATTTGTCTAATTATTTCGAATCATTTTGTTGTTTTTGTATATGAGATTGACGTAGTAAAAGAAAGGCCATAAATTCATGTTTTCAACCATCAAGTCCTAGAAGAGGAGAGAAACTTTGTTAGGGCTTTTGATTGGAGCAGCTTTCACTACGAGTAGAATCAGCGTAAAAGGAAGACTGTAATTTCATTTCATGCCTTTAACCATTGAGTCTTTTGACCAATTTTATTTTTTTATTTTTTATTTTATATTTTAAAGGGATGTTTGATTAGGTCAGCGTTCACGTTGGATATGACCCACATAAAAACGCACTGAACCAAATACAAAAATTATAAATCTTTGTGAAAAGTGTTAACAGACGAATTGTCAGACATTCTTATCTAAGTTTTGTTAAAGCGAGTTTGGAAAGGAGAGGTAGCGGCATAGTGCCATAGACACTGTTAAAAACTTAAAGGTGAAAACATCTCCATCTCAAGCAAATAGTGACAAAAACTCATTTGAGAAAAATGGCCTCTTGAATTTTTGAACTTTAGAAAATATAATGTTCTGTATTTTTTTTCAAACCTGAAAAGGATCAAGACAGAAAGTGATGTATGTCATTTGAAAAGAAAAAAAACAATGGATCCCAGGAAACCAGATGTATTTTTGGTTGTCTTGCAGATTTGAAAGAGGTGAAGGCGAAAGAAAGTAATCATCCAGCTTCAAACCTGTATTTATGGAAACTTAATTCTATAGATACACGCACATATACATATATATATATATATATATGTATATGTATACGTGTGTGTATAGCTCTTGACTATATGACATCCTGGTGTGACAAGAACACATGAGATTCCTCGTCACCAGAACATTTTTTTTGAAAATTTATAGAAACGCTTTATTTTTATGTTATTTTTAATATCGAGAATTAATTATTCCCTCTCACTTTACACGCTCGAGATATTTTTCGAACAGTACACATCAGAGAGGGAAGAAGGCAAACTCGGCCGCACGAAGTGGCCACAAAATTCGTGCACACGGGCGAATGAATAATGTATTTTGATTGTTTGCAATTAAATCTACAATAATTGAATCAAGAACAACAATAAGAGACATAAGATGGAGGAGAAACATGAAACAAAAGCCCTTATTTCTGTAACTCTCAACCCTATTAATTTCATGGACAAAGGTGGGAGTTTTTTTATGAACATAAAGCTCAGATATTGGAGAGATCACAAATATATTAGTAACAATAATAAATTTGAAAAAGGCTGAAAAAATAAATTTGGTATTGGACACTTTACAAAAAATGAAAATCAAAATAAAAAATCAAAAGAAAATTCTATAGCACACACCTGTAAATTGTAAAACGCAGAAGAACTCTTCCAACTTCCAAACCCTTCTCTCTCACAAACTAGAAGTTAGCTTAGAGTGGGTTGTGCTGCACCTGGTTTGATTTGATTTGTTTTTTGGTTTTTTGGTTCTAAAGGGTTTGACCAAAAGATACAGCAAGTCTCTGAAGATCCTTTGTGTACATCTCTGAAGCTTGTAAAGCTTGCTGGTGCTGGTGCTGGTGCTGGTGCTGGTGCTGCTGGTTCTGGTGGTGCCAAGATGTTGCGCTCAAGCTGTTTGATAAAATGTGTGACTGAGATTCTGGTTTGATTTCTGAGTAAGTAGCAGGCTGAGAGGCTTGGTGGGTTCCCATCTGAAATGAGGTGTTGTGGAGATATTCAGACCATTTGATCTCTTCTGGGTCGTCGGATTTTACCGCCTCCGGCGGCCACCAAGAAAAGGTTGCAGAGCTGTCGAAGTAGCCGCCGCCACTGCTGTTGCTGTTGTTGGCATTGGAGTCCCAGGTGGAGGAGTTATCGGATGGGAGGCTGATGGAAGGCTTCACACGTGTGGGAGGAGGAGGAGGGGCGGTGAATATGGCGGAGCTTGATGACATGGACGGTTGCAGGAACTCTGGATTTTGATTGAGGAAGCTGAAAGTGGTGTTTTGATTTACTGCCTGCAGCCCCATATCTGACGACGAACCATAATTGTTTTGGTTATTGTGATGAGGAAAAGAAAAGTATCCCACAAAATCACAAGGCCCGCAACTACTGGGGGAGCCTTCATGTGTCAAACTTTTGCTGCTGCCGCCATTGCTGCTTATGAGTTTGGAGGTAGAAGAAACTTCAACCGGGTTGAACCGGTTTTCGGACGCTGAAGTAGGGTGCTTTGAACTCACTGCCTCAACCAGGCTCAGCTCATTGGATCCCACAGAGGCCTTCTCATTGCTTTTGTAAGTTGGGGAGAGGGTAATATTATTGTTGTTGTTAATTTCTTTGCCAATATTTTGATCAAGCACTTCTGAGAGTGGTTTGTGAGTGTTGGGGTCAATGCCTCTTTGCCTCAGCTTCTTCTTAATGCAGGAATTCCATAGATTTTTAATCTCATTGTCTGTTCTTCCTGGTAGCTGGGCTGCAATCTGAGACCATCTGAGATTGCAGCAGCAAAAAGATTTGATTTTTATAATTGCCCAGAAGATAAATAAGAACAAAAATCTTAAATTTTAAGAAAAAGAAAAACCCAAGTTATTAAAACTATAAAATATATATTACCTGTTCCCAAGAACTGCATGGAGTTCTATTATCAAATTCTCTTCTTGCTGTGAGAATGGCCCTCTCTTCAAATCAGGCCTCAGGTAATTTATCCACCTTAACCTGCAGCTCTTCCCACACCTCTGCAGACCTGCCAATATATCACACTATATGTCACCTGAAGAAAGACAACTCTTTCTGAACAGGACGATATTCTAAATTACTCTCTGGGACGGGCCATCACAACCGACACAACTTTAGTCCTGTGGTTTTCCCCCCCTTTGGAAAGTGATGAACAAATTGAATGGAGAATTAGAGTGTACCTGCTAGTTTAGGGACTGAGCTCCAGCAGCCATGGCCATGCTTGGTGATGTAATTGAGAAGCTTCTCATCCTCTTCAGGAGACCAGAGGCCTTTCCTTAGCTTCTGCTTGTAGCAACAAGAGTGCCTCCCCATGTGGAGTCCAACACTAGCTACACCTGCAATGCTGGCACAAAACTTTACAAAAAAGTGGCTGAGTTTTGATGTGAATTGTCAACAACAGCAAGAGAGGAAGCCTCTGATATGTATTCTTTCTAGGAAGTGAGAAAGTGGTGAATTTTGAGGGGGAAGAGAGAGAGAGAGAGAGAGAGAGAGAGAGAGAGAGAGAGAGAGAGAGATAAGGGGGGGTTAAGAAAATGAAATGGCAGCCTGGTAGGGAATCAAATTAATAGGAGAAGGCTCAAAGAGAAAAGTCACATTCTTGAGGGCGATTGGAGATTATAGTTTTGAATTAAATTTCATTTTCCTGAGGTAGGCTCCTCTGCATTCCACTGCAGGGTCGAAGTCAGCTCTTGACCCTTTATACGGGGGTGGTGGTCCGACGCTATCCGACGGTCCATATGCATTTGGATGAACCCTAGTAGACGGATAAGATCATAGGAGGAGTACTACTAGCTCAGGGAGATGGAGCTCCAATTATTTGACTTTGATATGTCTCATCAATGTTGAGAGTTTATAAGTATTTGGCAGCACTACTTGTTGGGCATTTCTTATGAGACATATAACCAATTCTTGAAAATTCAATTTCAGAAGCGCATGTTACCTGTAAATTTGAGCGTAAATAAGTTGATTAAAGAAGCATATTTTTTTTTTTTGCATTCAAGTTTGAGTTACCCACTTAGATAAAATATCATTTTCAATTAAAAGAGAAGCACATGCTAATTAAGGATTAAGGTGATGTAGATGAATATCAATCCATAAACACATTTGTAAAAATGGAAAATGACAACTCCGTTGTTTGCTTTGAGTTTTAAGTAAGACCCTATCTTATCAAACTCTTATCCTAAGATTCTAAACACTAAAGCAGCCACGTGTATTGGAAAAGGGAAATTTTCTGATCAAAAGAAATCTCTAGGACTAGTAATGTTTGCTCATATATGATTCTGTAATAAATTGTTGATAAATGCGAACGAAGGTTAGTTCAGTTAGTAAGAACGTGCTTATAGTTAACTTTCAATCCAAGTTTGATCTCTTCTGCCAACAGGATGTGCAATTTATAAAATTTCTATGTAAATCTATATCGACGACAATTAGTAATTAGATGTCATGTGTAAGTCTTTCCTTCTTCAGGTTGTGGATATGTCTTGGTGCTGATGTTAAGAGTAGTCAATCTCCCCCTAAGTTTTTTGTTACCAAAAAAAAAAACGGTTGATAAATGAATCTTTGCGCACTCACTATTTAGAATTATTCTTGTGTTTATAGTTTACATATTACGTATTTGAATTGTTAATGAAGTAAATTCTCAAAAAAAAAAAAAAAATTGTATGACTTAAATTGACCATTTGAAAAGAAAAAAAAACGTTAGGAGAGCGAACTTCTTAATCGTTATTTATCAAAAAATATTGTCAATTAAATGTTTCCTAATTATGTAGATGATTAAATACTGAATACTCCATTGATACACTCCTTTATTGACCAACTTTTCTGTCAGATACTTCTGGTATTATGTTGACTTTTTTTCTTTTCTATTTGCGTTTTGGGTAATTTCCCCAAATCATGATTACTTTGAAAAGTTTCATAATTGATGCAAAAGAATGAAATATTCCCAAGATAGCTGAGAAATTTCAAAGAAAAATAACCCAAATTCTGCCAACTCCTCTGTCGTGCCTCCTTGTTTCCAATATAAACGATATACTATATTAAATTTATCTAAATTACGTGAAGGATGATTCAAACTCAGATGCAGATGGTAGGGCACATTTTTCATGGCTAAGGGCTGCCTTAATTTTTTTTCCCATTTCATTTTATCTTCTTGCTGCATACAGCAAGTTGTATTACTGTGTGAAATGCTAATTAAAGGTATGACAAATGAAAGAAGTAATCACTAATTAAAGGCAAATTTCTTTAATATAAATTTGACAATAATGACAATTAGCATAGCTGTCCTTTTTTTAGTTGATTATGTATTTTGAAAGCTTAATGAGGACAAATGGAATGAATTATTAAAATTAATTGCAAGGTGAGTTCAATTAAGACGATGTGTTTTCACCATTCTGTATTAGTTTATCTATATGGAAAAAAACATAATTAAGAAAAAGGCCATAAACTTGTGTTGGCAGAAGCGTCTACTAATTGGACAATATCGATATCATGATAAACTTACATTATTGAATTGAAGCAAAATTTATACAGTTGAGGCACTATGGCTGCCATGGCTAAGGGTTTTGAAGGGGTTACATCAGCTCTATAATGAAAGGTTTTGGAGGTTAGAGAAGGTATTGTTGTTGCGGTGAGAAAAGGGGTTTTCGAAAATTGTTTTTGAGAGCGATTCCCTCCGGATCCTTTCAGTTATTCTTCGTCCAAGTCTTGACACACCACTCCAATAGGGTAATTAGTGATTGAGGACGCAAAGGAATTGTTGAAAGAGATCACTGGTGGTTTTGATACCCATATTTGTTGTCAAGCTAACTGTGTTGATCATCGCTTTGCTCAATTTTTATTGGATATTGGTGTAGTGCATTACTTGCTTGAGGAATGATCGGATTTAATTTTTGATATTCTTGTTGTTATATGTAATATTCGGTGTTACTTTTTCTTCTTTTTTCAAATGTTTTCCTACCAGATTTTTTCCGAGCAAGGTTTTAACAAGGCCACTTACCCAAAGTTCTCAAAATATACCGTGGCAAATGTTATAAGCAAAGACCTTAATATGGTACGAATAACTTAAATGTTCTTATTTATAAATTACAATAGTAATTTGATAAGCTCAATAATGTAAAAATCAGAAAAGAAAAGAAAAAGTGAAATTAATGAATATAAGAATGAATATATCATCTTCTTTATAGTTCTGGATGACGGAATATTCTATTATTCTGTATTGCAGAGTATATGCAACGAACATCCAAAACTGGTAAATGTTTATAGTTTCCCAAATAAATAAAAAATCTCCTTAATGATATTTTATTATTAATAATAATTTTTTTGTCTGTGATAGCCTGTCAACTTGTTCTTGTATTATGAAGCTTCCCTTGACCTTAGCAATGTCTGAATTCAGAACATCCTGCTGGGAAATTGGATATTAAAACCCTACGAGAAGATGCTCGTAATCTCCATTCCTCATCATATGAACCATATGAGCTGTTTTTATGAAGTCAACTATTTTTGCATGTTTATTCTCTCTTGTTCTTTTTAGGTTGGTAAAATCATATATGTTTAATGATAATCTGTCGGCTTTGCTGTCATTTTTATATTTTCACTTTTGTTTAATCTATGTTTCTGCATATTGAAACTGGTTTTTTTAATTAGGTTTACTTCTTTACTTATATAATATAATATTTTTGGTCCTTTTTTTATCTTTTTGACCCTCCATTATAGGGAATGAATCTCTGTCTTCTGCCATCAAATGATTGGGAAGGTTTAAAAAATTTCACAGTCCAACACATGTAACTTCAGTTTTTTTGGGAGGAATACTAGTTATCCTCTCTTTTATCTTCTCTCTTATATTATTGTCTAATGTTTCATGAACATCAAAATTGTTTTTTATATAATAATTCTGCATAAAATCAACTAAATTAATTAAATGAAAATTTATTAGTTGTCTGATTATATTCATTCCTTAATTAATCAAGTTGAATTAATACTAGTGTGATATTCGGTCAAAGAGTTATTCTCTGTATTTCACAACAGTTAGATGATTAAACATTTTACATGGTGGTTGGATTTTTGCATGGAACATCTTTGAAGGATGACCTCGAAGGTAGATAGTTTTGATCATTAAATCATTTTGCCAAATGAGAAACCTTAGGCATGGTAAATTGGTAACTGCAATATTACCTGCAGTTTCTTGGTGCATGCATTTAGTTTAAAGCCTCAAGAAAAACAGGCTAATCTTATTAAAGTTGATATCATCAGTGAAGATAATGTTTTCATTACTGTACAATCGTCACAAGGACAAGAGGAACATAAGGTTGTGGCTCTTAAACACTTAAGTAATCATGGCCAGACAAAGCTTGGGACAGATCTAATCCAAAATCACTTCTTGAAATTAATGTGTATTTGTATATTACGAATTGCTGAGCTGGACTTTGGCTACAGAAAAAAGGTTCAACTGAGTGAATGAATATATACTCGAGACCTTACAATATGAAGGAAGAAATATTGGTCCACCAAGTTTATCAGCTTCAAGGAAGAACACATCGAACTGAAATTGCATAAAAAAAGGTTTGTGGGGCTTTGTTAATCACCAATTAGCAAAATATTTAGGCCCATATATTGCCTTTATTATTAACTTAATAGTCCACGATGTACGTTGCCATAATGGAGAGATTATAACCGTTTGAAGGGGAGGAGGATAACATTTGCTCCAGTGTCAGTTGTATACAATCATATTTATGATCACATAATTAATTTTGGAATAAAAAATATCGACACATATATATAAATGTATCTAATTGGTAACATCTCTCTCTCGAAGACCTTGATCATAGTGACCTTGATCACTTATACAAGGTCATGAAAAAAAGTCTTATAAATAACCTTATATTAGTAGTATGAAATATCACGATGATATGAATCCCGTATCAGATAAGTTTTTCTACTAATTTGAATGACTTGTGTCTTTTGTAGTATCGTTTTAGTTATATAAAATTGTGTAAATATTTATTTATAGGGGAGACAGTGAATTTTTTTATTCAAACAGTCATCACAACACCATCATTGTGCTGGGGGCTTTCCCTTAAAATCAAGGCCGTGCATTTTTCTTTTTCCTCTTTCTTCTTTTTGAATTTTTCTACTTCTATATAATTAAACTACCTCTTTAACTGTGTCATGGTTTCTCTGTTGATTTGAAGTCATTAGCATTCCAGTAAAAAATGTCGACCAAATAAAAAAAATCAATTAACAGTTTATTATACATCAACATAGTGTCACGCGGTATGTCTTGCATCAAATAAGAATTAATGGGTTTGATCTTAGGGTTACAACCACGTTGGAGATAAGCATGAGCAAGCGCAAGCGTCCAGCTTGTGACAGACGGTGTAAGAGGAGGCCTAAACCCTAATCCGGTGTCACTCCGATGGATCAAGTCTTGTAATCTAGCTAAACTACTCACGATCAATCACATGACAAATCATACATGTACTGCAGAACTTGGTTATCTTCTTCCATTCATTCCTTCATGTACAAAAGATAAATATGTGAGTTCACTTTACAGAAATCTTCCACTCAGGTTTACATAGATTCTGTGGAAACATGGCAGTCTGTCTTATCAGATTTTAGTTTTCTGTATCTTAGGCAAAGTGTGATGCATCAAGTGGAAGGTTTTGATAACTAGTAGCACTACTTTAATAAAACTCATCATTCAAGTAAGTGTAAAATTATAACATCTAAGTACTAGAAAAGGCACAATGTAAATGAAATTCATGAAGGGAGAGGAGAGGAGATATTTAGATCATAATAAGTAGGGTTTTTATCACAAATGGTCCAATGGTCTCTGAAATTGAAAATCAATTAATATAGTCCCTGAAAATAGGTGTTGCAAATCAATGTGGTCATTCCGTTACAATTTTGGTGGTCTGGTGATGCAAAGAATGGTGAGGTCTCCCTTGAGATAATGAGGTTATAGCCGAGGTGCGTCTATTGTTGGTTGAAAAATATTTCCACACCCCCTTTTAGGCCTTGGTTAAGCAGTTTGTGCCTTCGAGGATTTATGGAAGGGATCTCTCTTCGGAGTAGGCCCTATTATAAGAAAAAATAATTTCATTGTGCAAAAAGGTATTTAGACAACTTTTTTAATTAATTATTAAACTCACATCAGCACATAACAAAAAACTTTACAGAATAGCAGTGGAATGATCATATTGATTTGCAACACCTATTTTCAAGAACTATATTGATGGTGTGGGTCATTTTCAGAGGTCATATTGATGGTGTAGTTCAATTTCAAGGACCATCTTGATGATGTGGGTCAATTTTAAGGACCATTTGTGATAAAAACCCGTAAATCTTGTGGGGCCCATTTATTTACCACATCAACACTTAACAGAATTTTTAACAGAATTGTGACGGAAGGACCACATTGATTTGCGACACCTATTTTCAGGGACTACATTGATTGATTTTTAATTTCAGGGACCATCTTGATGGTGAGGATCAATTTCAGATACTATTTGTGATAAAAACCCTAATAAATAATAATAAAAATAATAAATCATTGAAATGGAGGGAGGCACAATCCATATGCCCCTTGAAAGATGCCTCTTTTGCCTTATCCTTAAAGCCATCTTTTCATAAGCTAATTCACAAAACAGACAACTAGTTGACAGCAAAATCAAAGAAATGACACTTTTTTTGCTAACTAAATTGCAGAAATTAATTCCAACCCACTCAAATTAAGTCAACATGGGAAAACTTAATTTGGGGTGTAAGTGAAGTACATCCCTTATTATTAGCATATGTCACGTGATGAGAGAGATTAATATGAAAAAATATCACGTGTTATATATACATTAGAATATCTTCAATGAGGGAAACATTTACAAACAACCGAGGTATGCCCTCATGATAGCATGCACCACACTAAAAACAGTTGGAGTTCCACCATAAAATCAATTGGCAATATGAGAAGTAGTCCAATTACTTATAAGCACATGTAAGGTCCCTCATTTCTCTGATGTGGGATTGATACTCTCAACATCACCCCCCCCCCCCACAATCAGTGTAGCAAATTTTCAAGCCTACACATAGAACACAAATCTGGTGATGTAGAGTACGTGTGGTCGTTAGGCTTTACACGAGGGGCAAACTACTTTGATACCATGAAGAACATTCGGGTTCCACCATAAAACCAATTGCCAATATAGGGAATAATTCAAATTACTTTTAAACACATACAAAGTTCCTTCTTTCTCCAATATAGGATTGATACTCTCAACACATGATGTATATCACTCATCAGGTGAGCACTACATGAACATTGTGACAGCTAGCCAAGTCTTTCTCAATGTGAGTATGCAAGCATACTGACTGGCTTTGCGGTCATCTTACATATCATTTCCCTTTCACATAGTTAGGCTCTACCTCACTCAATCTTCTGCCTGCATTATCTTTCCAAGAGTAGAGCAGCTTTTAAGTTGCCCATAATCTAATTAAAGCTCAAAGTTTGCAAACCATCATAGCAGCCAAACAATAATATTCTGGATTTTTTGGATTTTGGTTGGGTTTTATGTGATTATGCATGTTTGTGCGCTAAGATTATGAATAAGATAGATACCCTTTCCACAAACTACCCAAATTTTATGGCTAGAAAGTGCTGCAGCAAAATCATTGTTTTACAAATTCTCGCTTAGGCCCTTACCTAGGCACTAAACAACTGGTTACTGTCTCGATTAATCTCTACCTGTTTGAAAATTAAGGGCACCTAGACTTGCCTAGGGGCCCGTCTAGCCCACCTAAGTACATGTCTAGGTCACGGTTCTTAGATAGAAAATAGATTAAACTTTCATTTTACATATTTTTTTCAATAAATTGTAAGAGACTTGTTTAATACTTGGATGAACACTCATTATATGTTTGTTCCCCAGGTTTTCAATATGTCCTAATACTTTATAATTTATATGTCATTTCGTTTTGCAATTTATGTATCCCAATACAATTATGTATTTTTTTTAAGTATAAGTAGACATTTATTTATATGTTGTACAATAAATTTAATTAAAATTAAAAATAAATAAAAATAAATAAATAAAAAACCGCCTAGGTCCTTGCCTAGACGCCCAGGCGCTAGACCCCTTCCCATCCAACTAGCACCTAGCATCTTTTAGAACATTGAGCAAAATACAGGTATGAAATGTAGGGGAAAAAAGAAAATTTGTGGGAAACACACCACATTGTGTTGCTGGGGAGATGGATCCAATGGAGCCTAGAAAAGGTTACATTTGAGATGACCTTAATGTGATCAACTCAATTGGCCCATTAGCGCCAATTGGAAACATAAGCACATGGCTTCTCATAAGAATTAAGTTAAATCACAACTAAAACTTAATTATCTTGTCCGAGGGAGAGTGATGATGATAGGAAAAGCACGAGAGCATCAGCATCATGAATCGTGACGTTCGTTTAATTACCATATATGGAAGCTTAAGATCTTATTAACAATCATTATTATGTAAAAATGCTACTATTAATTCCGCTGTGATCCCCATATATATGATAGTTATTTTAATAGGGTTTTAGCATCTTCAGCGACATAAAACCGCCTTGAAAAGAGAGGGGGAAGGTGCAAATTATAGTGGCAACCTTGTTTTTTTTTTTTTTTTTTTTTTTACAAAGAATACTTCTACAATTTACAATTAATAATGTGTCATAACTTAGTATTGAATTCACTTCAAATACATCATTTTTGCATTTATATATGTTAAACCCGAGACCTTCTCTAATTACTGTGTGAATTGACTTTAATAAGAAGATAAACACTAATTATAAGAAGGGTCTGAAGGTAGCCAATTAAGTTATTAATCCCATCAATTATCAAAAGCTTTGTCTGGTTGAAATGCTCCCCTTGTACCCCATCTTTGAATAATTACATATTTGCTTTTGCTTTATAGTGGGAAATGAAATGATAGTCAACTTTCTTGCCTCGTTTACATGATTACTTTTAATTTTGGGGGAAAGCCTCTGCCCCTAATTGAACTGTTTGAGATTCTAATGGGAATGATCTCCGAAATTGTCTTCTCAATCAGTGTGCTTCAAAGAACTGATGTCAGACTCTCATTGGGGGTTTCCTTAACAGATTTTGATTAGAGGTGTCTAATCAAATTCATAACAAAAAATAAAAAAAGAACAAGGAGGACCATGGCGGACACTTCAATCTTAATTAGGGCCTAATTTGAAATCCATCCCTTCCTATAATCTCAATTGCAAAATTTGAACTTCTATCCCTTTTTGTATGTGAATTTTACAATGAAATGGCATATACATATATCAATAGTTGATAATTATTAACATACGCATGAGTGATTGCAATTGACATACACGCGAATGAATGCGACTGGCATTCACTTAAATATTTTTTCCCCTCTTTTTGTGCTCAATAATATTTTCCCCCCTTTAACCACTCTTTACACGTACGATTTACCCATGGCGTTTTCATTAGCAGAGATTACTTAGAACTTGACACTTGATTAGGGTTTGTACATCACATCATACTTTTCTGGGTGGTTTAAACTCGAGATTCTTGAAGAGCACCAGCATTTTTGTAAATTCAATTTTGCTGGAAGCTTCGTTTAGGTAGACACCCATTGCTATGTAGATTAATGAAAAACTTTTTAATACAATCACACTGTCACTTAGTGTTACAAATTTACTCATATTATATTATGCGTAGTCCGTAAAATATCAATTATGGTTTACTCAAATCATCGCACGTAGATTACCAACATCACATGATAATGTGATCGTTACACCTAAATCTTCCAAGTTCAACAGCCTAAAGAGTGAATCTAGTTATCCAACATACACATTCCGTCAAATAGGTTGCAAGATGACAATTTCAAATGTGTTCTAATTAAGTTTAGAGATATTGAGAATACTAATTGGTGATGTTATAAATAACTGACTGTTTGGACTTTGCAACATTATCATGTGATAGTATTTCAGTAACACACAACAATTTTTTAACAAGTGCATTACAAATAAGATCTCAGCTAATGATGATATAAATTGGGTATATACGCTCTTAGGCCTCGTTTGTTTTAATTAGATAGGATTGGACTAGCTAGTACTAATGTCACAAGTTTGGTGTGGGATGTATGGCTTTGGATTAGCTTGGACTCGTGTGGACTCTGGACCTCGTTAAGTCGTGAAAAATTAGTCCCATGTGAAAGCAAGGGATTGCTAAGAAACCTTACTACACTGTCACCACGCCGCCACCTTTGCGTGAAGTGAATTGGTGAGAGCGAGCTGTTTTTCTTCATCAAAGCTATCTATCATCGAGTGAGCTTCATCCAGAACAAGTCTCCTCTCTCTCTCTACTAGATCGATATGGAATTGTGGGAGTTTTCTTTTCTTGTTTACTTTGTTTAGGGTTCTTTTCTTGGCGAATATTTTAGCAAGTTGTCGTGAAGCTCGCAAGGCCGTGAGGCCAATAGAGTTGCTCATGAACTTGGTCAATTTGCCTTAAAAATTTATAGTTATTTCTCTTGAATTGAAGAAGAGCCATCTAGTTGTCCTCTTTTCTCCATGCTAATGCTATGCCCATTTGAGTTTATCAATGCTGCACTAAAAGTTTCACTATTCTTATCCAGCTTAGTTCGAGCCAAGTCAATCTAACTTAATCCCCGAAGCCAATCCTCTCCATGACAGTCTGATGTAACAAACAAAACCTTAGTGGACTAGAATGCATGGGTCTGCATTTTTGGTTTCTGGGAAGGTTAGGCTTTGTGGGTACTTGGTAATACTGGATATAGAGCCTCTCAAACCTAAAAGCCAAGATGAAAACAAGAAGGCTCAAACCCAACCCTGAAGACCATGGGCTTTTATTCAACGAGGCATGGAGTTCTCTGAAAAGAGGAGGAAGAGACATCTATATAAACTTATGAAGCATTCCCACATGAAACGATGCCCACAAGTAGCTTTTGGGCTTTTCTTTTTGCTTTTGGTCCACTGGTGGAGAAATTTTTCCAAGTGCCGGGAACACCATGACACATGGTGTTCCCTCACCCATTAGGATTTAGTTTTATTTATTTATTGAAATATAAAATTGAAGGATATCCAATATGTCAAATCCTAATGGGTGAGGGAACACCATGTGTCATGGTGTTCCCGGCACTTGGAAAAATTTCTCCCACTGGTGGGCTCAAAATGTCCGTCACATCACATGCTTTACTTTTCCTTTGCTTTAGGGTTAGTAAAACTCTACCAACAAGTAAAGGTAACATGTTGTTTTAATTTCCATCACATTCATCCACATAGTAATAATACATTTTTAAACATGAGTTCGGGCATATGTGTTTTACCGCATTGGTGAAAAGTAATAATGTTTAATCACTTTGTTGCAGGTTTGATTTTCAACGATCTTCCTTCCCCTAATATTTAACAATTTAATCTATTAATGTTGTCGTTTGTTAAAAAAAAAAAAAAGTTTTGTTTGGGATGAGGTATTCTTAGATGTCATTTGGGGTTACATGGGACTTAGCTGCATCATAGAATTAAAGTACCTTATTTGGCAATTCGATTTTCGCAACCGGCCCCTGACCTGGTGTTTAAACCCGGAAACCTGACACTTTGATTCTCAACCAAGGGAGCCTAATCTTCGGACCATTCATACGTGACCAAGGATTCCAAATTTCACGACTTTGCAATCATTTCCATTCAAAATCCCATGACTTTTGAATCTCTCTTTTACATTTTCTCTTTTATCGTGTACTACTGAGTGGTTTAAAAAAATCAATGATTAGATCATGCATATGTTAGAGAATATGATCTCACATCAGTCATATGATAAAATAATATACAATTAGTATATGAGAGATTTTACCCCTATTATCACCGAGGCCTTTTATAATGAAACATTGCACCCAACGATTGGTGGTTAAGTTGAGACAATATCGGTGATATTGGTGGTGGCATGTGCTGGGCCTAAAATGTTTATCTTGGTAACAGAGCAAGCTATTATCTCGACATGTCATGGACCCAGGTTACTAGGCCTGAATTTGCTTCCTTAAGTTGAGACCAGTGATCATCTAGCTAGAGCTTTACCTGGAAACCTTGGCCGTGGGATTACTTGCCCGGAGGCGAGGAGTACTACTGTTTGCAAGGAAAGCTTTCGAAAAGTTGCGTAGCTCCAGTTTATGGGTATTAACTGAAGGATTGGGTCTTCCAAAAGATTGGCATTGGCTCCATTGACTAAATACCAACTGAGATGACTGGGCCTTCGAAAAGATTGATGTTTTCTCCAGTGATTGAAAATTATCGACCATATTGGCTTTAGCTCCAGTATAATGACTTAATCAGTTCTAGATGTGAGGTGGTTTCCTTTGTGACCCCGTGTGGAGCCACTCGTGAAAGAGCGTGTTAGAGAATACGATCCTAAATCGGGCATATGATAAAAAAAATATATCATTAATATAAAGGAGTTTTCACCCTAATATCACCTAGGGCTTCATGATAAAACCCCCACATTTAGCAATAATTAGTTAAGTTGAGGATAACATCAATGATATTAGTGATAAAGCGACTTGTACCTAAAAAGTTTATCATTATATAAGAATCTAATGATTTTTGCAATGGTTATATTTCGTATAAAGCTTGTACATAGCCGAATCCCCGTCTAGTTCCTTTTCCCAAGGTTAAAAAAACGTTTGAACATAAGATAAAAAAAAATCACAGTAAATATAAATATTATCAACTGGTTCTCCATATCTATAAACAAGTACACCCTGGATTCCAGCTTCTTGGGATTTATTAATTGGTGCTGTGCATGGCCGCCATGACCCCAACGACACTGACTCAATCATTTTCATTTCGTTAAATATCAGAAGCTTTTGGTGTTTTTTCACACCCCATGACCCCAACTTTAGTTATCACACGCAAGGAATTTGTATGTAAGTTAAATGTATTTATCTTGCATTTTGAAGTTTCAAATTCGATTGACCTTTTTCAATATTGTTGTTGTAAACACGAAAAATTCCTGAAACAAGAAACAAGAATACGTGTACAAAATATACTTTTTAATGATTTTGGGGTTACAATCTCTTTGTAATTTGATCCTCTGATTCTATCTTCGTAGGGCTTTTGAGCTTGATCTTGAAGACTGGGTGTATGGATTTCTTCAAGGGGGCCGTCGGGGCTTGATCTTGAGGGTTGATGGATGAGCGGATCTTCAAGGGCTTTTAGGCCTAATCTTGAAGACTGAGTGTATGGATTTCTTCAAGAGGCCGTCGGGGCTTGATCTTGAGGGTTGATGGATGAGCGGATCTTCAAGGGCTTTTAGGCCTAATCTTGAAGACTGATTGGATGTGTGGATTTGTTGAGGTTGTTGATCCAAAGGGCCGTTGGGGCTTGATCTTAGGACGAACGGATGATGAACACTTTCTTCAAGGGGCCGTCGGGGCTTGATCTTGAGTCGGCGGAAGTTCTTCAAGGGCCGTTGGGGCTTGACCTTTGAAGGAGGATTTGACGAAGAACGAAGAGTGTTTTCTTGATCCTTCGGGATTTGCTTGAGAGCTTTAGAGTTTCGAGGCTTCAAGGTTTTGGTGTGATGTAAACTCCTTTCCTTCTTTCTTCCTTCTTTCTTTCCTCTTTTTCGAAATGAATGCCTTGGCCTCCTATTTATAGAATTCCAAAACTTGATTTTTGGATTTAAATAATCAGATGAAATAAATCATTTCTGCCAGATATTGACACGTGTCCTATTTGATGACCTTTCCAATTTATTTCGATTTTTCGTTGAGTCACACGCTACATGTAAAATTTATGTGACACGTAAGCGTTGAAATTTTAATTATTGGTTAACATTCATTTCACCGAAATTTCGATGTCTACAAATGCCCCCACTTCAAGGCGCGTCGTTGACATGTGCTTGTCACGTGTATAAGATGCGTTTTGAAGTTCCTTAATGTAGATGTCGATCCAAGGGCCGTCGGGACTTGATCTTGAATTGGGCTGGAAATTTCTTCAAGGGCCATCGAGGCTTGATCTTGAGTTCGACTGGAAGATTTTCTGGTTTCCTCCAATCGTTGATTTTCCACAAGCTTAATCTTGAACTGGGCTGGAAGATTCTTTTGGTCTCCTCCGAAGGTCTGAACTTGCTCCTTTTATATGGAGTTGAATTTGATTCAAGGGTGGTGAACACTTGATTTTGAATCGGACTTGTGATTTCTTCAAGGGCCATTGAGGCTTGATCTTGAACTGGGCTGGAGGATTCTTCTGGTCTCCTCCGCTCGTTGATTTTCCTTTGTGCTACTCTTGAACTGGGCAGCAGGATTCTTTTGGTCTCCCCCCGAAGGTCTACGAGCGGTTTCAGGATATGGCAGGCAAGTACAAGGTGGAGGTGCTGACCTGTTTCTTTGTTCAATCTTTCCAATTCGTATTGAAGAGGGTTGGAAAGATTGAAGTTTCCTTGTCCCTTCTCTGGCAGTGTATCAACCGTTGAAGATGACTACTCGAGAGCAATACTAGGTAAGCAATCAGGAATAGATTCCAGGTAGTCGGTTCCAGATCGGAAGACTGACTCCAAGTGCCGCTGACTGCTCTCTTTCACTTTGCCATGCGAGTAATAACAAAGACAAAGGAAAAGACAGGGAAAAAGCATGATATGAGATACCTTTGCTTTCGAAGAAGCAGCAAATGAATCAGCACATATATTTGTTATGCTTGTCTCCACATGCTTCGATGTATCATTTTCACTTGCCTTACTTGCTCCCCTTTGCAGAAGTGGTATTTCCTTATGCAGGTTTAGCATCTTTTCTTGTAGTATTTGTCCTCCGATGCAGGAGTTGAATGCAACCTTTGCATTTAAATGGTGCTTCACTCCTTGGTGGCAACTGGTTTGAGTGGAGGTTCCGACATATTGCTTTCTTTGTCCTTGTCTTGGCAGGTGAGAACAAGGGCAAAGGAAAAGATAGGGAAAAAGCATGATATGAGATACCTTTGCTTTCGCCCTTGATGATATGAGATACCTTTGCTTTCGAAGAAGCAGCAAATGAATCAGCACATGCTTCAATCTATCGTTTCCTCCTGGGTCATCTGTACTCGAGGCATCTGGTATCTTCAAAGGTTGAATAGGTTTTCTCAAAGGAAGAAGAAGAATTGTGTATTTCGAGAGGCTTTGCTGGGAGTGCGCCCTCAGAGGTGAGGAAGAGTTGGGCATTTTCTTCAGGTCTGCCTTGTCATAAGAGACGAAGGTCGACGTATATAGGGATTTCTTAATAGCAAGTGGTGGTACCGTTCTTTTACCCTTGTCGACAAACGTCTCTTCGATATCTGAACGACGCCTCTTCGATTTCTGAACGAGCGCCACTTTTGACAAAGTTGCACGCGTTTTCTGAAAAGCAGAGAAAGCGTCGCCGAACTTTGCGCTTGTCGGCTAAAGACGTGTAGTCGCGATGATGGCCTCCACGTGTTTTCGACTTTGTCAGATATCTTTTGACAAAGTTGAACGCGTTTTCTGAAAAGCTGCGAACGCGTCGCCGAACTTCACGCAGGAAAATCCGGATTTTTGAATCGGTGGTCGTGTCGCCTTGGCTTTTTATAGCGGTATTGATCACCCCAACATTCACACTCTGAAGATTGCCCATTCTTGAAAAATTGTCTCCGACCCTTTGAAATTTTTTTTTTATATCCCTTCTCTTTGAACACCTTTGAAAAAATGACTAACTCATCGAACCTTTGCTTAGATTTGAGTCTCAGCAGCGATCCGGTTGTGCCCCGTCAAGGTAATGTATGGCGCCCTTCTTTTTTATCTTCTAACGGTCCTCTTACAGGTGAAGACTCTGTGATGAAGGACGCAACAACAGCTACGATAGTAGCTAGGAACCTCCTCACTCCTGAAGATAGTCGGCTGCTTTCAGGACGGTCCGATGAGTTGGCCGTTCAAGAGTCCCTCGCTCTCAGTGTTCAGTGTGCAGGCTCTGTGTCCAACATGGGCCAACGCCTACTTGCTCGCTCCCGCCAAGTTGAATCCTTGATGGCGGAGGTGGAAAGTCTTAAGCAAGAGATCAAACTGCTTAAGTACGAGAATAGAAGTTTGCATGTGCTTGCAAATAACTATTCGTCGGGCATGAAGAGAAAGCTTGATGAGCTGCAAGAATCCAATGGTCGAATGCAAAGTAACCGTCAAAGTGACCGTCAAAGGCTTGCGGCTTTCTTCCAGAGGCATATTTTTCCTGGCTCATCTAGTGTTCCACCAAGTATTGAGGCCTCTTCTTTGATGCCTCCCACTTCTGTAGTTTTTCCCAAGTAATGGGGCTTCACGTGAACAACCTTTGTGAAAGCTCCATCTTTTTTTTTTTTTTTTTTTTTTTTTTTTTGTACACACTTGTAATTTCTCGGAGATCAATGGACATGCTTTATTTTATTCAGTGTATTGTGCTAAATACAAATAAAACATATACATCACCAAGATTTTTTTTTTTTTTTTTTTTTTTTTTTTCGGTGGCTGATCCACCAAATTTTTTATTATTATTTATTTTATTTTATTTTTTACTACTTTCATCATTACTTCCCAACATAATCATTTCCTTTTACTTTATTTTATTATTTTTATTATTTTTTTTTATTTTTTTTTATTTTTTTGCTTTCGGTGGCTGATCCACGAAAGATTTTTTATTTATTTATTTTTTTTTTATTTTTAATTTTATTTTATTCTTTACTTTCATCATTACTTCCCAACATCATCATTTCATTTTACTTTATTTTATTATTTTTTTATTCTACACCATCATCATTTTTTTTTCTATATATAGTGATCTGAGGCTGTGGGTGAAAACCCAGGCTGAGTCCGAGAGAGAGAAGGCGGAGGATCTTTGGGTGTGAGTTGACAAACTTTGATTTTGTTGATCACATTCAAAGGCAGCAGCAGAGGCAAGCAGACGGATGAGATCTTTGGGTGTGAGTTGACAAACTTTGATTTTGTTGATCACATTCAAAGGCAGCAGCAGAGGCAAGCAGACGGATGAGATCTTTGGGTGTGAGTTGACAAACTTTGATTTTGTTGATCACATTCAAAGGCAGCAGCCATGGCGGAGGTGCAGAAGCAGCCAGATCTTGAGGCAGAGTGTAAGGCGTCGAGTTTGAAGACCGGCTAGTCGTTTGACAGCGGTCAATGAAGCTCTTCGTTGATTTTGATCATGGTGGCCAGAATGACGAGCTCGAGGTAGTGCAAGGTGTCAAGCCTGAAGTGGAGGAATTGTTGCATTGTCCCTGGGGAGGTTAACACTGGCGGTAGTGATTGCTGCAGTAGCCGTGGCTTCTGGTGGCTGCGATGGTGGAACTTTCACCTTTTTCTTTGCTTTTGTGAAAATAAGAAGAGTCAAGTCTTCTTTCTCTTCCTCTGCAAAAAGTACATTCATAGATTTCCTTGCTGTCTTTTGACAGATTACCCATGTTCACAATTGGTGGCAGCTTCTTGTGAATTTGGAATTGGTGACGGAGTGAGCAGGATGTGGGTGCAACTGTACTCTTTGCCTGGTGCTTGTTGCAGTGCGTCGCTTTTACCATGTGGGGTTATGCAAAAGACTGCAGCGAGTTTATGCTGTGTAGTGCCTTTTGATCATAATTTTCCTCGGTGGTGACGTTGTTGTGCCTCTTGCTGCTGCTTGGAGCTTGTTGCAGTGTGTCACTTTTACCGTGTGGGGTTATGCAAAAGACTGCAGCGAGTTTATGCTGTGTAGTGCCTTTTGATCATAATTTTCCTCGGTGGTGACGTTGTTGTGCCTCTTGCTGCTGCTTGGAGCTTGTTGCAGTGTGTCACTTTTACCGTGTGGGGTTATGCAAAAGACTGCAGCGAGTTTATGCTGTGTAGTGCCTTTTGATCATAATTTTCCTCGGTGGTGATGTTGTTGTGCCTCTTGCTGCTGCTTGGAGCTTGTTGCAGTGTGTCACTTTTACCGTGTGGGGTTATACAAAAGACTGCAGCGAGTTTATGCTGTGTAGTGCCTTTTGATCATAATTTTCCTCGGTGGTGACGTTGTTGTGCCTCTTGCTGCTGCTTGGAGCTTGTTGCACCGTCATCGCTGCACTGTTCGCTGCACACCATTGCACTGTCTGTTGTCCTGCTGTTCAAGTTTTGTGGCTGTTTTTTTTTTTTTTTTTTTTTTTTTTTTTTTAATAAAATTGACTTTCTTCTAATGAAACATTTATTTATTTATTTTGATGTGACTGTACTTGAAGTTTTGAAGTTTCAAGTTGCCTACGTACTCTTCCAAAGAAGAGATCAAGTCATAACGTAGTTCAAATGAGTGATGGTTTTGATGCTGGTTTTGCCGTACACAGTTTATGCTCTTGCGGGCCAGGAGCGTGGTGCGTTTGCTTTAGGGGTAGTAGCGCTTCAAAAATCTGCCGTTGATGGGGCCGATCTCCAACCCGTCTTCTGCCATGATTAAGTAGGCGCCATTGGTGTAGATCTCTTGTATTACGTAGGGTCCATCCCATTTTGATGTGAACTTGCTTTTTGTCTTATGAGTTGTAATGATAGGCCTACGCAATGCCAGCACGAGATCTCCAGCTTGGAAAGACCTTGGGCGGACTTTCTTGTTGAATGCCTTGGATAACCGTGCTTGGTAGCATTCCAAGTGTTGTTGAGCTTCGAGCCTTCTCTCATCCAGTGCTTCCAACTCCTGAAGGCGCAAATTTGCATTTTCTTCATCAGTCAAGCCTTCTTGTATAGCCATCCTTAGTGAGGGAATTTGACTTTCGAGCGGTAGAACAGCTTCTACGCCATATACGAGAGAATAAGGTGTAGCTTGGGTAGGAGTCCTATGTGTAGTCCTATATGCCCAAAGTGCTTCACTTATTCTTTCATGCCAGTCTCTCTTTGTTCGGCCGATTACCTTTTTCAGGAGGTTGCACAGCGTCTTGTTGAATGCTTCCGCGAGGCCGTTGGCTGGCGCATGATACATGGAAGACTTGTGCTGCTTGAACTTGTATTTGTCGCAAAGCTCGTCCACGAGTCGGTTGGAGAACTGCTTTCCGTTGTCAGTGATAATGTAGCGAGGCACCCCATATCGGTGGATGATATGCTCCTTGATGAAACGAACAACAGTTTCCTTTTTTACTTCCCTTAAAGGTATGGCTTCAGCCCACTTGGAGAAGTAATCTGTTGTAGCTAGGATGTAAGCGTCCCCTGCAGATGACTTTGGCGTAATTGGTCCTACAACGTCCAATCCCCATGCGTCGAACGGCCATGAAGCAACTGTAGGGTGTAATGGTTCAGGCGGTTGATGTATGAAGTTGGCGTGGAATTGGCAGGCTTGGCACCTTTTGGCGTGTTCCAGGCAGTCCTTCACCATGCTCGGCCAGTAGTAACCCATTCTTTTAAGCTGGAAATGTAGCTTTGGTCCAGATTGATGTGCCCCACACACACCTGAATGTGCTTCTTCCATGGCTTGATTAACTTCTTCCTCACCTAGGCATCTCAGGAGCAGTCCTTCAAAAGAGCGTCGGTAGAGTGTTCCTTTGTAGTAAAGGAAACGAGGCGCTCGTCGACGTATTTCGGAACGGTGTCTAAGATCATCTGGAAGCTTTCCGTGCTCTAAGTAGTCGATCAGCGGCTGTCTCCACTCTTCAGCATCGACTGGGAGTACTGAGATGACATTTGTATCATCTAGTGACATTTCATTAACGAGCGGAATCACCCATCTTTGGCAAACCGGCACGTCTGCAACTTCATCTTTTCCTAGTGTCATACTCGAGGCTAGATTGGCGAGAGCGTCTGCCATTTGATTTTCCTTTCTTGGCACATGTTCTAGTGTCACAGCTTCGAACTTTTGTAGCAGTTGGGTCGCTAGCCGGAAGTATGGGACGAGATCATCTTTCCTCACCTCATATTCAGTTAAGAGTTGGTTGATTATGAGCTTGGAATCGCCATATACCTCAAGAGCTGTGATTTCCATGTTGATCGCCATTTGGAGCCCGATGATCAATGCTTGGTACTCAGCAACATTGTTGGAGCATAGCTCATTCAGTTGGAAGGAGTAAGGTAGTATGTGCCTTTGTGGTGACATGAATACTACTCCTGCCCCCGCTCCATCTGCTCGTGCGGATCCGTCGAAGAACATCGTCCATGTCGGGAAGATGTCGATGTAGAACACCTCCTCGTCAGGCAAGTCGTCTGAGATTTTCCAATCAGCCGGGATTGGATGATCGGCCAGGAAGTCTGCTAGCGCTTGTCCCTTGACGGCTTTAGCTGGGACGTAGATGATCTCGTATTGATTAAGAAGCAAAGCCCATTTAGCGAGTCGCCCTGTCAAGACTGGCTTAGTCATAACGTATTTGACAGGGTCGGCTTTAGCAACCAAGTGGATGGTGTAAGCATGCATGTAATGTCTGAGTTTCTGGATGGCAAACACCAAAGCGAGGCACATCTTTTCTATTGGGGAATAGTTCAACTCAGCGCCGGTGAGAGTTCGACTGAGGTAGTAAAGTGCTCCTTCCTTTTGGGATTCATTCTCTTGCGCCAAGAGTGCTCCGATTGAACTTTCCTGAGCAGCAATATACAATATGAGTGGTTTCCCAGGCACAGGTGCCCCCAGGACAGGTGGGCTTGACAAATATTTCTTTATGCTTTCAAAAGCATTATGGCATGCTTTGTCCCATACGAATGGAACATCTTTCTTCATAAGGCGACTAAACGGTTGACAACGCCCTGCGAGGTTGGAGATGAAGCGTCTGATGAAGGCTAACCGTCCTTGTAGACTTTTCAGCTCGTGCAGGTTTCTTGGCTCAGGCATGCTTTGAATGGCCTTGATCTTTGATTGGTCTACTTCAATACCACGGTGCTTGACGATGAAGCCGAGGAATTTTCCAGAGGTGACGCCAAACGCACACTTTAACGGGTTCATCTTGAGGTTGTATTTTCGCAGCCTTTCAAACACTATTCGTAGATCCTTCAAGTGGTCTGATCTTTTCTTCGTCTTAACCACCACATCATCTACGTAACATTCTACGTTTTTGTGTAGCATGTCATTGAAGATTTTCTGCATTGCGCGTTGATACGTAGCTCCAGCGTTCTTTAGACCAAAGGGCATCACCTTGTAGCAGTAGATACCTTTTGGAGTACGAAAGGCTGTCAGTTCCTCGTCTTCGAGGGCCATGCGAATTTGATTGTACCCAGAAGAGCCATCCATGAATGATAATGCCTCATGGCCAGTGGTTGCATCCACCATGATTTCAATGATTGGCAAGGGGAAGTCATCCTTTGGGCAAGCATCGTTGAGGTCCCGGAAGTCTACGCAAACACGTATTTGTCCTGATTTCTTAAGGACAATGACGATGTTGGAGATCCACTTGGGGTATTGTACTTCTCGAATAAAGCCTGCTTCGATTAGCTTGTCAATCTCGACCTCGATTTGTGGGATAAGCTCAGATCGATAGCGTCTTTGAGTTTGCTTTATCGGCCATGTTCCAGGCCTGACCGCAAGATGATGAACAGCGATGATAGGGTCCAGGCCGGGCATTTCTTTGTAGGTCCAGGCAAAGACGTCTTTGTAATCTAACAACAGCTGATAATACTCCTCTATCTCGTCTGTACTTAATAATGCACTTACGAAGATAGGCTTTGGTTCCTTGCTTGTACCTAAGTTGAGTTCCTTGAGATCATCGATCGTGGCTTGCCCCCCATCTTCGAGCTGTGGTGGTGCAGCAGTGACATCTTCCTCGGGGATTTCGTCTTCTTTACCTTCTTGAACCGTGATGTGGAAAACATCTTGGATCTCCTCTTCAGTGCTGTCTTCTCGAGCTTGTTGGCATAAGGATTGTCTGGTGTCGTTAAGCCTCTTGAAGACAGAGGTTCGGTCTTGACCACCAATGCGATTAAGCACTGCAGTTCTGGAGCTTGAATGGCTCATCCTATCGAAGACCGACGTCCGAGGGGAGGGTTTAGGCTCTTCTTGGTCTCGTTCAATGCTCACGCTGATGTGTTGAGCGTTAGTGTTTTTCGCTTTGTTTGAAATCATCACAGGTGCATTTGGTGTGAAACCAAGTCCGGCTTTGTTGTTGTCAACTCCGTAACCATGCTCCTTCAACTTCTTTTGAGTTTTGGTGAGGTTACGTTCTTCGTCATTGACAGTGTTTGAAACCTTCTTTCCAGCTACTGCAGAAGAAGCGAAGTCGTACCCGGCCCTTGACATGAGTTTGTAGGCGTTAGGGTCAAAACCTTCATCGGTCCTCTTGGTTGGAAGAAAGCTTGATTCCACCTTCTTTGGTAGAGCTTTTATGAAGCCTTGTGGTAGTCTTGCGACCTTAGCACCCCCTAGCTGTGTCAAAGGCAAAACTGCATTTGTCTTGAGCAACTTCAGATTATCCGCATGCCACTGTGTGTCGGCTTCTCTTGTTCCAGTTTCGAATGGAGATTGACCATTCTTTCTTCTTGACATCGGGATATATCGAAATATGGGTGCGTTCGGTCCTTCTGACGGCATCCTACTCCCTTTGGTTGTTGCAGGTTTAGCAAACTCGTCATCGTCTTTGCTTGAAGATGGCACATCCTGCTCTTTTTTCCTTTTAGGCATGACTTGCCACTCCTGCTTTTTAGGTGCTGCTTTGCCCGTGGATCTGATGTCTTCCGGAAGGGCTTCGGGTACCATGTCTTCATCCATGTAGAACTTGGCGTCTGCAAAGTACGATTCGGCTTCGGTGAATGGCTTGGTATCACCTTGGATCACCTTCACCCCTTCTTGGTAAAATTTTAGGCATTGGTGAAGGGTGGACGGCACTACCCCATTTGCGTGGATCCAAGGTCTTCCTAAGAGCAAGCTGTAGGAAGTTCTTGCATCGATCACGTGGAATATCGTGCTTGATTTGAGCTCACCCATGGTCATCTCTACTCGGATCATGCCCATCGCCCTTTGTCCTCCTTGGTTAAAACCCTGGATCAGCAGACGGCTCAGGGATAGTTCATTCACCTTGATGCCGATTATGGTCATTGTTGATTTTGGCATGATGTTTATGGCCGACCCACCATCCACAAGCATGCGGTTGACTTTCTATTCCTTTATGTACCCGGAGACGAAGAGAGGACGGTTGTGAGGCTTTGATCCCAACAGTAGGTCTTCGTCAGTGAAGTTAATTACGTCATGGGTGGCACAACATGTGGCACATTCATGTGGCGGAAGCTTCGAGCCTTCGTCATTACTTTCTTGCACTTCGTGGTCGTCGGGACCTGCCAAGACTGCTGCTAGTGCTCTTCGCATCTTTTTTGGTAATGGTAGCGCTTCCTCGATGCTAAAGTGTGTTGGCAGACCTTCTCCAGGTGTAAGGGCCTTTTCTACCTCAGTGGCGATAGCTTTGCCTTTTGAGGGCTTTTCTATTTCTACTTCAACCATGTGACAGGCCACAGTAGTGCTCTGTTGGAAAAAGTCATTCGGGAAGTATTCATGTAAGGAAACGGGAATGCGTAGCCCCTGCTCCGTAGGTTCCCCAGCATATGTTGTCTTATCATGCTTTATGTTTCTTTTAGGCTTCGCATTGTTGCGGTCGTGGTGATTTCTTCTTTGTTCCACCTTTGGCTGTATGACTCGTGGTCTTGGTTTCCTTGTCTTTTTGTAGGTTACCAATATCCATCATTCTTCATCATCAGCATGTGCATCTTGGTTGCTTCTCTCCAGTGATGGTTGTGTAGGAGGTGCCGTGCAACTTGAGCATTCATGGGAACGGTCAGGTGTCGTTTGGAGAGGCACAGGATTAAACGATCCAAACGCAATTGTAGTGGTATGCGTTGCGGCCGTGTCCTCAAGGTCGAGCTCAATTTGCCCTTGTTGTGCTAGCTTCATGATGAGTTCTTTGAGAACGAAGCACTTGCCAACAGGATGACTCACAATACGATGGTACTTGCAGTACCTAGGATCGTTTGTGCGATTCATTTCTTCAGGACGCTTGCATTCGGGTAGCTCAATCACCTTTTTTTCCAGCAAGTCATCTAACATGGCAGCCATGTCAGAGTCAGGAAAAGGGTACGTTTTCTGTTCCAACTCTCTCAAGGTGCTCTTGTATCTGTCTTGGGTGCGAGAAGGCTCACTTGTCTTTATCTCTTTCGCTTTCTTCTTGGAGGAGATCTTGATGGGTGCTGATGAGGTCTTGATGGGCGCTGATGAGGTCTTGATGGGCGCTGAGGAGGTCTTGATGGGGGTAG
Organism: Pyrus communis; assembly: GCF_963583255.1. Classification (NCBI taxonomy): domain Eukaryota; kingdom Viridiplantae; phylum Streptophyta; class Magnoliopsida; order Rosales; family Rosaceae; genus Pyrus; species Pyrus communis. Next base: position 17,888,903 of record NC_084819.1, read on the forward strand.
TGTTGACGGTGAAAGCTTCCTTAGCAGGCTTCTTCCCGGTCTTGTCTACATTTGGGGCGAATACTTTTTCCTTATTGAAGTTAGTAATCGGCTCCTTTTTCCCGTGATTAGCGATACTCAGCTCCATGTCGTGGGAACGAGTTGCTAGCTCTTCGAATGTTCTTGGTTTTATGCCTTGGAGGATGTAATGTAACCCCCAGTGCATGCCTTGAACGCACATCTCAATGGCAGAGGTTTCAGAAAGCCGATCTTTGCAATCCAGACTTAAGGAGCGCCATCTATTTATGTAGTTGACGACAGGTTCATCTCTCCACTGTTTCGTACTGGTCAGCTCTAGCATGCTTACAGTACGACGAGTGCTGTAGAAACGGTTGAGGAATTCCCTTTCTAGCTGGTCCCAACTGTTGATAGACTCAGGTTCGAGGTCAGTGTACCAGTCAAAAGCGTTACTTTTCAGCGAACGCACGAACTGTTTGACGAGGTAGTCTCCCTCTGTCCCAGCATTGTTGCAAGTTTCAATGAAATGGGCGACATGTTGCTTCGGGTTGCCTTTTCCATCGAACTGCATGAATTTTGGGGGCTGATAACCCCTTGGCATCTTCAAAGCATCAATCTTCTTGGAGTAAGGCTTTGAGTACAGTACGGAGTCATGCGAGCTTCCTTCGTACTGTGTCTTGACAGTGCTTGCGATCATCTCCTGTAGCTGCTGGATAGATAGAGATCCCATGAATGCCGTTGTTTGGTCTAGCTTCGGCTTCTCTTCAACTTTCTCCACTGGTGGCTCCTCTTCTTCGTCGTCTTCTTTCTTTAATAGGCCAATATTTGGGTCGACTTTCACATCGGGCAGCGCATCTAGTTGGTTGACAAGTGCGGCAATCTGCAAGTCCTTCTCTTCCACAGTCCGTGTGAGCCTTGCGATTGCTTCATTCATCTGAGCTAGCTGCTCCTCGATTGAAGTTGCTCCAGTGGTCATGACTTGCATGGTTGTACTGCCGCTCGAATCAGCGTCGGAGAGTAGGGACTCTGAGTATTTCTTCGGGCTTTCCCCCCTTGATGCCCTTAGCGAGGCTAGGGTGATCACATGCTCGTAGCTTAGGTGCTCTTGTTCCTTTGACAGAGTCAATGCAGGGGCGGAAGCCGCAGCAAAAAGAGCTCTTGCCTTACTTCGGGTCATGATGCCTGAAATATCACCACTTGCGGCGATGATGTTCTTGTTCTTTGCTTTGATTGCAGGAACAGCTTGATCATTTCTTGATGCCATTTGCGTTTTTCGATGATTGGAGGATAGAGATGAGAGGTAGAGAGGTCCCACCGGGCGTGCCAAATTTGTAAACACGAAAAATTCCTGAAACAAGAAACAAGAATACGTGTACAAAATATACTTTTTAATGATTTTGGGGTTACAATCTCTTTGTAATTTGATCCTCTGATTCTATCTTCGTAGGGCTTTTGAGCTTGATCTTGAAGACTGGGTGTATGGATTTCTTCAAGGGGGCCGTCGGGGCTTGATCTTGAGGGTTGATGGATGAGCGGATCTTCAAGGGCTTTTAGGCCTAATCTTGAAGACTGAGTGTATGGATTTCTTCAAGAGGCCGTCGGGGCTTGATCTTGAGGGTTGATGGATGAGCGGATCTTCAAGGGCTTTTAGGCCTAATCTTGAAGACTGATTGGATGTGTGGATTTGTTGAGGTTGTTGATCCAAAGGGCCGTTGGGGCTTGATCTTAGGACGAACGGATGATGAACACTTTCTTCAAGGGGCCGTCGGGGCTTGATCTTGAGTCGGCGGAAGTTCTTCAAGGGTCGTTGGGGCTTGACCTTTGAAGGAGGATTTGACGAAGAACGAAGAGTGTTTTCTTGATCCTTCGGGATTTGCTTGAGAGCTTTAGAGTTTCGAGGCTTCAAGGTTTTGGTGTGATGTAAACTCCTTTCCTTCTTTCTTCCTTCTTTCTTTCCTCTTTTTCGAAATGAATGCCTTGGCCTCCTATTTATAGAATTCCAAAACTTGATTTTTGGATTTAAATAATCAGATGAAATAAATCATTTCTGCCAGATATTGACACGTGTCCTATTTGATGACCTTTCCAATTTATTTCGATTTTTCGTTGAGTCACACGCTACATGTAAAATTTATGTGACACGTAAGCGTTGAAATTTTAATTATTGGTTAACATTCATTTCACCGAAATTTCGATGTCTACAGTTGTATCAAAAAAGAAAAAATAACTATAGTTGTTACACCAGTTATATATGAGTAAATCTAGAAGATTAAATTTGTAAATCAAATTTTGTAAACTAAACGATATGAAAGTTGATGATTGGATTATTACTTAAGCGTTGATAAATATGCTCATTTCTTATGTCACCAATAAAAAATAAGTAAGCACATTACACATTAATCAAAGTTAAGTAATAATTCAATTATTAACATCTACATATTTAAGTGGATAAACAAAAAATAACCAAAGTGGTTTTCTAATCTAATCATTGCTGCTGTGGCAAACCATGTGATCTGGCCTTCCCAAAAGTTATTTTTACTTTTGCTTTTCTTTTGGGACTCTTACATTGCCTTTTTCCTCCTTTTTCTTTTGCTTCTGCTTTAGTCATTTGATCTTCACTTACTACCAAGCAGAAGCGTTAACTTTTTCTGTTGATCACTCTCATGGCTGCTGAAACTGTTGCATCACTTCAAATTCCTACCACTGATGAGGTTTGTTTCTTCAGTTTTTACTGTGATAATTAAGTGTTTTAGTGATTAAGTATATGAACTTTTTTGGGAATTTAAACTGGGTATATATGAAAGATTTTGTTCATGATTATGTATTTTTTTTGTCATCTGTATTTTTTTTCATCAGTACCAACTTGGAGCAACATAGAAGTATACCTTTTTTTTTTCTGGTTAATTCATAGGAGTAAACCTTGTTCTTAGGGTTTTGTAATTTTGGAGGTATCTGTTTTTCACTTGTATCCATCATATCATTACCTTTTTTTTTCTGTTTAATTAATGGAAACTGATCAGATAAGATATATTAAGAATATGTGGGGTATCGGATGTACTCTATGTAACTTTCATATTTAGGGTTTTGAAAATTTATCCCTACCATGAATAAACTGATGGGTGGTGTATGTTTAAGCTGTTCAGCAAGTGATATACATACATACATACATACATACATACATACATACATACATACATACATACATACATACATATATATATATATATTAGTTGTTTTGAATTTGTATACATATCTGGGATTTTATGATTTGAATTGGATATCAAGAGATCTATGTAAAATTACAGATTCCAAAAGAGATTAGAAGCAAAGTTATTTCTATGTGAAGTTCTCTTTCTGGACGGATTCATTTATTTTCCTTCCGACCATTCTTAACCATTGCAGCAAGTTGAGAAGAAAATAGAAGGCGAAAAGGGTTCTGAACAAGATGGTGTTTCCTTAACCGTTGCAACATCATCTGAGCCTCCAGCTGCAGCAGTTGAGGCTGAGAAGGCTGCTGATGCTCCTGCGCCAGATGTTCCGCTTGTAGAAGAAATAAAAGTGGAAAATGAAGCCATTCCTGCTTCACAAATACTCGATATCCCAAAGCAAGCGGTTGATGCTGTTGAGAGCCTGGCAGAGATTAAGAGCGCAATTAAGTCTGTAGGAAGAGAAGTGGCCATAGATAGCATTGAAATAGCTGATGCTCCTGTGCCAGATGTTCCGCTCGCAGAAGAAAAAAAGATGGAAAATGAATCCATTCCTGATTCACAAACATTAGATATTCAAAGTGTGGTTGCGTCTGTAGTGAGAGAAGCACCGAAAGAACCATCCATAGATAGCTTTGAAGTAGGGCAAGTGGAGGAACCGAAGATAGTTGATGCTCCTCTATCATCAATTGTAACCATTGAGAATCAAGAGAAGCCTTTGGAAGTCACTTCGGACGAAGGATCCATAGCAACAGTCAAAGACTTAGATGTGAAGGACAAACTAGAAGAATCTGAGCACGTAGAGCCTGAAGACATTGTGCAGGATGAGACGGAAAAAATGAAGGCTCTATAGCTGAAAAGACTGAGCCTACCAGAGTCTTGGAGGAAGGGATAACTGAAACAACGGACGCACCTAGTCTAGCTGTGGAGGAAGAACCAGAACAGCCCAAAATCGTGGAACAAGAAAAGAAACAGGATCAAGTTGGGCCTGAGGAAAGTGTTGATGTTGAAGAAGTGAAAGATGAAGGATTTTCAGTTGATAAGGTTGAAGATTCAACAGTCGTGGAAGAAGCGCAAAATGATGAAGATAACAAGCCTAGACTAACTGAAAATCTTGGAGCGGCTTCACTTAGTCGGGAAGCTCAAATTGAAGTACAAGATGAAGGGGATGCTTCTCTACCTGACGTCAAAGAAAAGTTAGCAACTGAAGACGAAAAGAAAGAACAAAGTGCTGTCAATGTGGTTGGGAAGCTAGCAGAAAAGCCAGCTATGGAGACTGAAAACGTCGGGGAAGAGAATGTGAAAATCAAAGAAAACGAGAAGAGGAATGTGATTCCTGAGGGTTCAACTCAAATAATTAAAGAAGATGAGAATAAGGAATCGATTGGCGTTGATGTGGCTGAGAAGCTAGTGAACGAGGCAGATGTGGAACTGGAAAAGGTTGGAGAAAACGAGGTGGAGACTGTAGAGGATGGAAAGAGAGATTTGGTAACTGAGGATTCAATTCAACCAATCATAGAGGAACAAAGGAAAGAATCAAATGGAGGTGATGTGATTGAGAAGCTAGCGGAGCAGGCTGAGGTGAAGTTGGAAAAGGTTGGAGAAGATAATGTGGCAAAGGATGTCGAAACTGAAGATAATGAAGACAGGAATGCAATAGCTGAGGATCCGGCTCCGCCAATTGAAGAGGGTGAAAAGAAAGAATTAGGCGGGTCTGATGTGGCTGGGAAGCTAGCAGAAGAGGCGGCAGTGAAGGTGGCAAGTGTAGGAGAAGAGGTGGTGGCAAAGAATGGCGGAATTGAAGAGAACGAAAAGATAAATGTGGTAACTGAGGATTCAACAAAACCAATTGAAATGGTTGAGAAGGTAGCAGAAGAGGCAGTGGTGGAAACAGAAAAGCCTGCAGAAAAGAATGAAACAAAGAATGTGAAATTTGAAGACGACGAAAACAAAACTGTACTTGAAGAGGATGTCAAGAACTCTATTATTTCTCTCAATGAATTTATAGAAAAATCATTTGAGGGAGCTGCGAAAGATGTTGAACCTGTGGTGGAAAGCAAAGCAGCAGAAAAGATAGAAAATGGGACTCCAGCTTAAGTTGAAACCAAGGAGGAGAAGCCGGATGAAGTCACTGGAGCTGTTGAAGTTGATGAACCACTTAACAATTCCGAGCAATATGAATTAGAAGTTAAAGGAAAGGAAACTGTTAAAACAGATGCTGATAAATTGGAGAAAATTACGGACGAAGTTGCGAAACCTGATCAGAATGTAGAGCCTCCTCCCACCAAGGATAGTGATCAGGCAAAACCCCCCAAGGACCTGCCAAAGGAAGTTCCAGCTAAGTCCTCTCAGAAACAGTCGAATAACCTTCTGTCAAAGGTAAAACAGTCACTGGTGAAGGCAAAGAAGGCTATCATCGGGGGGAAATCTCCAAGCTCGCGAACTCCTGCCACCGGAACCAGGGAGGCTATCAAAGTTAAATAACGAGATGGAATATTAATTTGCATCTGGCTTGTGTTTTTATGGTAAAAGGATGTGTGCATATAGAAGATATAAAGGCTCTGCCATAATCAGTACTGTAATGTGGTGTGTATATTTGTTAGTTTTCTTCCCCCCTTGATGCTGTTGATTTAATTGTAATTACTGTTTGAGTTTTCGGCGTTGATTCTTGTCAGTTTCATCGGGAAGGAAATTTATGAGCGTGAAAATGGAATGCAGATTTATGTTAAAAGTTGCAAATATCAGTATCATCATCTGATCACAATTTTTCTGATCATTGTGCAATTCGGTTGAAGCCATAAGTAGATTACATACAAGAGATCAAGAAAACTAAAAACACCAAAACAGAAGGTTTGCGAACACCCGCTGGGAGCAGAAACCGAACGTGGAACCTTGAAAACCAAGATTTTTCGACAAAAATTCATCATATTTCATCAAAATTTCTCATTAATAAGGAATTTCAGGACATAAAAAAGAAACCGATCATAACATATTTCATCAAAATGGCTTCAGAGAAAGATAGAAAGAACGACAGATGAACTAAGACATTACTATCATTTCATTAATCAACACATATGTCCGGTATATTCTCAACTCGTAGACATCGCATTAACTCACCGGCTACAAAGTGAATGTACAAATGCTAGAAGGTACTGCAGAGTCTTCTCAAGGACCAAAATCTGTGCAATATGTAATTGTACTCTCTCCTGAAATTAGAATTCAGATGGTTATTGCCGAGGTTCAAACAACCTCACCGACTCGTACTTTTTCAGTTTTTTGTGTACTTGTAAAATGTATCTACCCAGATCAGAAGCAAGGCAAAAAGGTCCAATCTCAGGATGCTGCAACATGGATTTCTCTCCTCCAATGACAGATAGAACTGCTAGTTAACCGAAACCTGAATATACAAGCGGAGATAAGTTCAAATTTCTTCCAAAAATGAATTATTACTGTGGTGTGTGTGTGAACATTAAAATTTGTGGAGAATGCCTTTATACACTCACTAGCTGCTCAACTAAGCACGACATCATTCTGTTATCTGTTAGCTCTGTTGTTGTTAGCATCAGCCGCTTGAACATTATTTCCAACCAATGCAGTCTGTCCAAATCCCTCATTAATTGCTTGGCCCTGGAAACACCAAAGAACAACAAAAACTTGATTTAGGCACGAAAATAACGCAACAATCCAAGGTTCTTGACAATTATCATAACGTTATCTCACACACACAAAATCCTGGGATTTTTCACACATTGTTAATTGATTCAGGTTTGATGCTCTAATGTAAACACTAACAAAGAACCCCAACGGATATGAAGCATCAATTAAACAAAACTCCAAAACTAACCTTCATATAATTATAAACAAAAATCGACTTCATAGTACATGCACAAACCTGACTAGATGTTGGATTCATAGAGCTATTGGCATTGTTGTTTTGCATCACTTGAGAGTTCATGTTCTGAACCAAATCCTTTGAACCAGAAACTGGAGCTGATTCCACATTTTGCACAGGTCCTCCTGAACTGCCTGCATTTAGTCCTGCAGATGACTTCACAAGGGGACCTCCTGATGAGGGAGCTAAGGGCGCATATTGCATCTGCATAGGAACTCCTTGACTAGGAAGCCCAAACATCTGAAGGTTAGATCCCATCATCCCATTGAAGGCGTTGTGCCCTGCCATATGTGAACCAGGGAAATGTGTTCCTTGCATGGGGGGCACCTGAAGCATAGGGTAACTAGAAGATGCACCATTCATGTCGGGCATACCCATCCCAAAACCCATGCCTAATCTCATTCCCATTCCCATTCCAACACCCATGGGTGAGAAATGAGCCACACGGGGTCCATGCATGTGTTGCATTCCTGGTGGTAACATCATTGGTGGCATATACATACCAGCTCCCATTGACATAATCTGCATAGATATTGAAATAATAACCGTGTTATACTCAAACATTCAGTTGATTGGACATTAACATCGAAAGATGACTAAGTTAAGGAGTGATAAAGATTATGTTTACCTGTACTTGGAGTTGAAGCGTCTTTAAATACTCAATAGCCTCATCAAGCATTGAAGCTTTGTCCACCTTATATGTCATAATGAATATTTCAGTCTAACCAAATTACAGAAGATATCAACCAATAGTAGGTTATGTTAAAACTTCCATGATTATCAGTAATATCTATTACATTAAGCAACCAAGTTCAAACAAAAGTTGAAGTTCGAAAGATTGTAGAGATACATTTCAGATTTAATCAATAGACTTTCGTAGGCATGAATACTATTTTATGAAATTGCTTTCACTCCAGGAGTTTTTAATTAGATCTTTGATTTAACACTAAAATTGTTAAACTTCTGAAATCCATCAAACATCACAAGCAAATTTTCGGAAAGATGATAAAATATAACACTTCGAAGAAAAAAAAAAAACCAACCTTATTGCAATTCGGTATGAGTTCCTGTAGCGCACGCATCTTCTCATTGATTCTGTCCCTTCGCCTCTGTTCAGAGAAATCCAGAATGAGTACAACTTAATGATCTTAGAGTTTGCAAACAGCATATTACGAAGGAACTAACATATTCCCTGTTATGAATACCATCAATGAATGGTCTTGCTCACCCTTTCCGATAAATTATGCACTTCTGCTGCTCTGCTTCTCTTGGAACCCGTGCCCCGAGCATGCGCTCCTTTCTTGACACCCACAGATTCATCCTCTACGTCCTGCACAGGAGGAAGTTTTCTTAATTTAAGGAAAGGGAAACATTAAGAAAACTCCAAGAAATATTGAATACCAAGTTTTCAACTTACATCACTATGGCATTCAGACTCGTCAGTCTCACGACATTTTCTCTTCAAAGCATGTGGTGGGTCATCTGAACCTCTCTCCACACTATTGCCTGAGCAAACAGAAGAAGCAACAACAGGTTCCAGAGTTTTTTCACCACCCGGAGATACCCTACTAGCACTTTCACAAGGTTTATCATTGGCGTTTATGTCATTCTTAGAGGTTTCTTCTTGGCATGCCCCCTCAGACCGCTTAGCAGTACATGGTTCCTCGAGAGTCTTTGTTTCTGTTGGCTTCAATTCATCACTGGACCTCACTAGAATTGGTTGGCATTGTGAATTTGACTCCTTCGGTGCACCACTGCTTGAATCAATTAGCATTGACTCGGGCAGATTGTTCCTAGTTGCAGCTGAAAACTTGTCCTTGTCTCCAATCCTTTCCATGCTTGATGAACCTAAGCCAGCCATTGCACCGTTGTTCTGAACATTAGCTTTCGCAAGAGCAGCTGGCCGTGAAAAATGGGTAAAGTTCATTATGGATGGATTAGTGTTTCTAGGCATTACTGGATCTTGCCTCTGCATCTTCATTCCAGGAAAACCGCCCGTAGATGAAATCTGATTTGAATTCTTGCCAACACCACGATGGGTGGCACTAGTATTATCACCAGCAGTATCTGAAACCCTTGATCTGGAAGATGGATACGATGCTTGAGATTGCTGCGATGATAACGAGTACAATTGACTAGTACCAGTTCTAGGTCTGCTAACATCAGCACGGCCGATTAAAGCAACCTTTCCCACATTCCTTTGTTGCAAACTAGCATCTTCATGTGCAGAATTCGGATTGGAATCCCTAAGCACCTGACTAGAACTACTCCTCTTATCGATCGAGGCAAGATTATGATTGGAGGAAGCCTCATTTGCAGTTGCACTAGAAAATTCAGGCAAAAAATCATGACAGTACTCATGATGTAAAGGCTCATCAATGGAATAATTCAACCAAGGCAACATGTCATCATCCTCACTCAAACCCATCTCAGAAGATGGCACCGACAACGGAATTTCATCCAATCCAGAATCCACCACAGACCCAAATTTCCCTGTCTTCCCAACGTTGCTATTTCCTACATCTCTATCTCGATTTTTCGGGGTGTTAGAAGACGGTAAGCTATTACAAGATGGATTCTTCCTAGTTCTACTGGACTGACCCTGCATCACAACCTGACCATTTTCCCATACCAACTCAAGAAAATCATTTCTGCATTAAATCCCACAACAAATCCACAAATTTTCAAATGTTAAATGAGATAGCACCCAAAACACAAAACAATTCAATGGCACGAATCAAAAGGGGCAAAACTGCAAAGACTGTAAAATTTGGAACAGAAAACTTACTCAAAGTCTTGACTTGAATCAACCCTTCCGGCTATCCGATAAAGCTCCGACAAAGGCATTGTGAGGAGCTGGAAAATCACTGTTATTCTGAAACGGCACACAGCTTCAAGAACACAGACATCATTGATCTTACAAAGTCCGATTACGGATTAGTAAACGAGCCATTTGTGCTGAGATCAAAGCACCAGAAATTAATACATATATGTGTACATATAGAATGCCAAGAAAGAGTGATTGAAGACAGAGACGTGAACTCCCAACCAAACCCCCAGTATAAGACAATCCCAGTTCAACCTATAGTGGGAAAAGAAAAGAAATATATATTCTTCACAGTTATATAATTTTACAGAATAAAATCTTACTTTAAATACTAAAGTCTCTGTCAACAAGAAAATAAAATATGCAGATTTTGAATTAAAACATAAAAAGTAAGCAGTCAAAGTAATTCTTTAATGGGTTCCAAAGATCCCTGAAAACCCTCTAAATTAAGCTACTTTGGGTTAAAAAATTGATTCTTTTCACTTCTTTTAATCATTGGACGAAGAACCCAGAAAACAGATTAAATTTACTTAAACTAATCAGCAATCTTTAAGCAAAATCTTCACTGCCCAAAACCCAGCTAGAAAGCTAGAAGGAAAGCAAGACACTTGATTTTGGGGAAATCAGAGTTTCTTGGATTAGCCAAATTACACTAATCCAGATGGTAAATCATATAAAACTCTTAAGAATTAGCAACTGAGCTCGAGCAAAGAGAACCCATGATTTCACAGAGTGAGAGATAGAGAATCCAAGTGGACGTGGAAGACGGCGAAAGGCTAGCTGGGTTGCGTGGGGACGGGGTTTGGTAAAAGCTTCAACTTACAACTACCAGTGCAGCTTGAAGCCATCAGTGGCTTTAACCATGGTCAAACATCGTATCATGCCTTGAATGCTTCAGCCATTTAACCTCTGAATTTTGATTAAAAAATGATTACCGCACACCCATTCTCTTACGTGTCTTATTTTTGTTCCCCAATTCGTTTCCTCGCATGTCTTTATTTTTTATGTACCATAATTATACTACCTAATGAACATTCTTCAGCTCCATTCAATCGAGAGTTGTTCATATTTACTTGGAAATTGCAAATTTATGTATATACTGAAGTGACTTATGAACAAGGCACATGCACCAAAATAAGGTAATGTTTAACAGAAAATGTAATTTTTAGCAAAAGAGACTTGTATATGAAAAGAGTCAGTATTTTCCTTATCATTACATCAAACGCTAATCCTAACTTAAATATCTTTCTTTTTTCAGTCAAAGTTGATTAGAGCAAATCTTCTGTATCCATTTTGTATGTGGTCTTGTTATGATCTCTATCATTGATTGACACGTGTTAAGTTTATGATAACAAAATTAACGAAAGTTAAATTGATTGACACATATTAATAAATGATCAAAATTACAAAGAGATCACATACAAAATGGATGCAAATGATTTGAACCGGTGATGATAGCTGCCACCACTAAGCCATACTCTTGTTGTCAACTTGTGCTTATCAAATCTGATCATGATCTCACTAGTTGCTACCTAAAACATGGTAGTGCTTTGACTTGGATGATCATAACCAAGCATTAATTTTTAGGGGTGTGTTTTCCACACATCTTTTTTTACTTCTCTCACACCTTTTATTAATTTCTGTCATTTAATCTTCTTCAATTCATCTGATCTGACGACTGAAAATTAAAAGGATGTGAGAGAAGTAAAAAGGGGTGTGTGGATATCACACCCCTAATTTTTATAATGTCTTGTTAGAATAAAGACAGACACATTTACTATTAAAAGGCATGAACATAGCCATTTTTATTGTTATGGCCCCTGACACAATGTAATTAGAGGAAATGATTAAAACTTGTCATTATAAATTTACTAATCGAATTTTCGAAGGTTAGAGGAGACGATTAAAATTTGTCATTGTAAATTTACTAATCGAATTTTCGAAGGTGCGGGTTACTAGGCAAAGAAAAACTTTCATGCACATCTTAATGAAACATGTGTCTTACATTTGTGAAATCAGGTGAGCTATACAAGGTTATAAATGCGAGACACTCGTTTCATGTAACAGATAAAAGAAAAGTTTATTTTTAATTACATCCTTTAAAACTGCATTTTTAATCTCATTTTGTCCTCTGTAATTTAAAAGTCATCACTGTATTCCTTCAAATTTAAAATTCATTCCACTTTGACTTGTGGACTATCTCCTCCTTAAAACTTATAGGTCGCCTCATAAAACATATATGGGACCCAACACCCAATAAGACTATGCCACATGTTCAATAAATTTCATTATAAGTCTCCATTATGAGTCAACATTCAACAATTAGAGAATATTAAATTTAAAAGAAATTGAAGAGATAAAAATAAAAAAATAAAAAAACAGAAATTGATTACTCTAGCTCACCCAAATCAAACCTACATAAGAAACTAACATATCTAAGGCAATGTGGAGCGAAATTTTTGAGTTTATAGAGACGACTTTTCAAGTTTCAAGAGGTAAACTAAGATCAAAATTGAGTTCCATGGGCAAAAGTGAAGCGATTTTTGAGTTTAGAGAGTAAAATGACAACTTTTGAATTACATAGAGTAAAGTAAAATTAAAATCGAGTTCCAAAAACCGTACCTAAAAATAAACCTAAAAGAAAATGTTGTCTCGACTAGATGAGGCAAAACAAGGTAATAAAAACATGAAACATCATTATAACTCCATGCTTAAACACCTAAAGTGTTGTGTGTGTACTTTGTATGCATTTGTTTATCTGTTTATTTAGTTTTCGTTTTGAGGAAACATGAGGGTTTAAGAGATGGAAGGACAAGAGGTAAACTATAGAGTCCTCTAACATCAAACAATATGCGCCTACTTTAGTAAAATTAAGCTCTTTGATTCACTGTTTAGTTTTCTATCACTTGAATTATAATTCCAAGTGTATGCTTTGGATCTATTTGGTAATCCCTTTCCCGATGCTTTGAATCCATTTGTTGATGTGCATTGATCATAAAAGTAGGGCCACAGCTGGCAGGTTGTTTTTTTTAATAAGATAGATGCATTTGATGTCCTTATACTCTCTACTCGAACAGAGCATATTATCCTATGGTATTTGTTAATCTTATCTTATTATCTTATAAATTTGGATGTGGATTTGGATTTTGTTGTGGACTTTATGTTTGGATTTAGAATGCAAACAACAACATCATTATTGAGTGTGTGTGTGTGCGCGCGTGTCTCTATCAGATATGTGACATCATTTTTTTACACACGTTTTTGTGAGCCCACCCTGTAATATATTTCAATAATTCGAATCTGAAACCATATCACCATTGGGTTAAGGGTTTATGGTTACTTTGTAGAAATGTATGAATCATTTTGTTCACTATAAATGAATGTTTTAATGGTTTTAGATTTGATTCTATATATATAAAAAAAAAATGGTTTTGTATTTGTCTAATTTTTTACAAGAATGATCTATGAATAATGTTCTAAAAGATAGACGGTTCGGACCGTTAAAATATATTACGGAGTGGACTCCACAAGAACTTATATAAAAAATTGTATAAAAAAAATATGATGCCATGAATTCCTATATATACACTAATATACATCGATCGTTATATGTTGTTGGCTGGTGTCCCTTTTTCAAATTTGAACTTAAATAATCACGTTAGATTTGAAAGTTAGGGATTAAGGCATAATGCATAAATAATCTATTGACCTGCATATAATTAACGAGTTTTAAAAAAAATATTCTTCCCCTTCATTTTTGGAGAGACTTTTATTCGTTATATATTATCGTCGGTTTGTAGCGGTGGCAGTGGCACAGCAATGACGTAAAGGTTTAGTCTTTTTTTTGTTTTGGTTGCAATGTTTTCCTGTAATTTTCAACTTTAATTACATAAATAATTAAACAGCCTTTTAATTAGATGATTAACGAAAGTTTACTTGAATCAAATATTTTGGACTTTTAGCTTGTTTCAATCCTCTTGTTGTGTAAGAGTGATGATATTACGAAACCTGATAAAGCTACTAATACTAACTATTTAGACTAGATTTTATAAACCATACGACATTGTTGTTAATGGTTATATTATTTTGATTAACGTGCTTATTTCATATTGGTGACACATTACATATAGTTTGCAAATATGGTCTAAAATTTTGATATACCTAGCATTGTTGTTATGAACCAGATGAATGCGGAGTGGGAACCAACCAAAGCATAGCACGCAAAAATTAATTTACAGTTTACATTCATCGTCGTCTGAATCACTATTTAGGTTAAAAAAACAAACCAAATCACCAATCTATGATATAAAAAAGTTACTCGGAAAAAAGAAAAAACAAACAGGGTCGATCTAAAGCTTTAGAGCGCATCATCTTTATCCAAAACAACGAATCGAATTGCTTTTGAAAAAAACATCACCTTGCAGTCTCATCGGTCGAGTAGAATCTATATCACAGTTGAATAATGGAGTTATATAGTGCTTCCCTTGATTAAGGCAAACAAAATGGCGAAGCTGCCCTCTAATTTATTGAAGCATAAGGGTTTATACCAAGGATATGATAGCCTTTTTAGTTTTCATGCATGGTGTATTATAAAAGGCAACAGTATTAGGGGACATCCAAATCACAAATTTTATACTCTTGGTTATTTGTAGGACCCCGGCCAAATTGTAATGTTAAAAACATATAAAAGAAGTTCAACAAAGTGATGGACAATCTAGAAGTTACTAAAGCCTATTAAATTAATCACTCATATCGTTCATATTTTGTGAATTTCACAAGCAGCATGACAGTCATAATCAATCTGCTTCAACATCAAAATTTCACATTTTGAAATGAAATTGTATCCGGTATAAAAGATTGTTGAATAAGAAAATAGCTAGTATTTTATTGTTCAATGAGAAATTAAATTTAAAAAAAAAATTAAACAAACAAAAAAAAAGAGTAATTTAATAGTGATAAGATATGATGTAACATGCAAGATAAAGAAATATGGATAACATAGTGAGCTCGTAGTCGGTGATAATCAGAAGGGCCAATTGATTGGATGTGTTTATATGTCTTCAATGAAGAGGACGATGTCCTTTAATTTATGCTTTTTTCTTTTCGTAGATGACATGAAAATGTTCATCAAACTGTATATGAATGGAAATGTGCGAAGCCAAATGCCAAACCAAAATTCAAAAGATTAGGGTTTGGGACTGCAGGTGGACCACTACACTGAAATTTTTTTTTAGTGTGCTGAGAATTAATTGTGCCGAACAGTTTTCGATACATTGAAAATCTCTTAACCACAGTTGTCTCAAGCATGGGTACGTAATGGGTTATGTCCACGTGGACCCTTCTTGACCCAACAATTGGATTTGGCGCCATCAAGGGGTGGACCCGAATATGACGGAGCATCTTTTTCTCATCTTCTGGTTGATGCGTGAACCGTTATTAACAGACAGAAAAGAGTCCTGTGATAGCAAGCTAGGGTTTCTGCTTTTTCAGAGATGAAGGATTTGAGGCCCTCCAAATTGACTAATCAGCAAAGATATTTGTAGGGTGCGGGATATTTAACCAGAAAAAGATATGGAAGGTGCGGGAATTCACGTGCACGTATGAAGTTCACGTGACTACTGTTTCCATGTCCCTGGAATTTGGCATCCAACATCTAGTGTGTCCAGTGTGTGCGTTTTCATTGCTTGAGCCCGCTAGGACTGATTTGAGAAGGATTGCATGGCAAAAGTTTACCATTATAGCGTTTCATGTCAATATTATAGAATATGTGTTAGTTTTTTACACATGTTATTGTGTTATTTGCACAAAACGCTATTATGAAGGTGAACCGTGTCATACAAATTATTGTCCTCTGGTTTCCATGGCATGCATGTCTTGCTTTCTATTTTCCTGCACGTGTCCCATATTTGAGGATGTATTATTCAAGTGCCCCAGCAAAGTGACAAATCCAGAAATTAATTTGTTTCACAGTGATTTTAGTTATATCATGAATTGATGTGCATAATGTATCACTGCCACTGATCTAAAATGTGGAACAAAAGTTTGGTTTCTTTGGGCCACTTAGTATTACGGTCAAGTGGTATTCTTCTTCATTTGTAAATGAGGTCTTAGGTTTGATTATCGCCAAAGATAAATTTGAACTATGCACATTATTGTTAGTCTATTATGAGGTTAAACCCACCTCCCTCTCCTTTAGTATAGATAATATCATTTGTTAAAAAAAAAATTCTATTTCTTTGGAGCTAGCTGGCAACTATGTAACGTCCTGCAGCTATGAAAGCTGCATACACATGTTTGTGAGCATGGATTTGAGTTCATTTACAAGTAATGATCTATTTTATGAGACATAACAAACTAATGTTCAAGTTTACTGCCATATTATGGCAGCTTGGTTTTTTATTTTATGAATTAGAGCGCTTTTTTTTTTTTTTTTCAATCAGAGTAGTTAAGCTAAGATCCTCTATGAATCCTTAAACCTTACACGTCTAAAGCCTAAGAACTATAACATTTAGAAAATTACAAAACCGGAGACAAAAATAGTCAAATAAACGTATTTGTAAAGCAGTACTGAATGGAGCTATTACTATTTATTTAAAGCAGGGATTAAACAAATGAAAACCGTACTTAGAGTTAGACATGCAGACAATGATTCATGGGAGAGAAAATAACAAATTTCTGTAGGCTAAACATGTTGGAAATGGCATGAAGATCCCAAGTAAATTTAAGGAAAAAAAGACTGATACAAAGATTTGTGAAGAAAATACAGCGGGATACAGGACAGCCATACAGGAATGTAAAGATGTGGGAAGAACAGAAGGATAATATAAATAATTGAAAATATGACCCTTCATGGGATCTGGATGAAAGAGGAAGAGGTTGGAGTACTGAGTCGCTGACCTTGTAATAATTTAAGGCATGCGTTCTTGGTTGTGGAGTCTTTTTTTTTTTTAAAATTAAAATGGACCCAAAACATGGATCGTGGTTTATCACACTAGCAATTCGCTGGCCATTGTCTGTCTGCCTTCCCTCTGCAATATGCACATGACCACCGGACCCATCCAATAACCATTTCTGCAGATATATCATTCATGCTTTTATTATTTTTTTTTTCCTCTTGTTTTTTAGGATTTTAGTTTTATGTAAGGATCCGTAATTTATTATTTTTTTATTCGCTTTTTTATAATTGAGATGAGAGGAAATGAATACAAAAATGAAGGACTAAGAAAGCTTGGGGAGAGATGTAGAAGAAAAAAAGAAGAACGAAGAAAACAAAATCTTAAAAGTGAAAACAGCTTATAATATGCAGTTTTTGGTCTTGTATTATCAATTTTTGTGCGTTTTTGCTTAGACTTTCAGTTTACATCTCTCCTTGGTGCTGATAGGACTTTAGTTTACCTCTCTCCCACCAAACTTCATCCAGTCATTTTCATATCTAACATTTCGTCTATATGATTTCCTCTTTACATTAAACACAAAAAGTGAAAACTACAAAAAATAGCCAAATGATTATCAAACAAACCATAAGATTTATGCAAATTGCTTTCGTTTGTGCCTAGGAAATAAGAGAAACACTCATACGATGGAAATATATTGGCTCTCTCCTTCTCACTCACTAGATAATCTCATGTGACAAAGAATGGTTTAGGTAACTATTTCTTCTTAAATAAGCCTTCATAGTTTGTGCACAACCACAGAATGTTGGAAATAAAATAGACGAAATAGAGAGAAACTAGAGAGGGATTGAGTAGAGAAATCAGAGTATCTTTTTTCTTCTTATTGGATTGCTTATTTATAGTCTTAAGGTTTATAGAGAAATGTGTTCATCTATTAAGATATTACATATTGGCCTCAAGTGAACAATCACAAAATTAACAATGTTTACAACAAAGAAGTATTAAGATAGCATTCTATTCAAGTGGATAAGATTATTGTTAGTAACTTAGTCCTATAGTTTAATCAAATTAATCAACAAGGTTTAGCAAATGTGGGATAAAACCATATATAATTATATATGTCCTCTTATTTAACTTTTTAGTTTGCACACACACAACTACACAAGGCATATGTTCAAAACACTTCTAAGTGGGAAACAAGCATAAATAAAGAGAGGAGTAGAGGGCAGCCTTTCTTTTTCTTTCCTTTTTAATAGTGTGATGAGAGCAATCATTTTTCAGTTTTGCCTAGGGCCTAGCTACCTCTTTCTATTATAATATATAGCTTAGCCCATGCTGCTCTTCATGTTTATGTGAGGGGGAGGGGAGGGGACAACTGTTAAATAACATGAGCGTGTGCAGGACCAATATAAGCATGACTTTAGAAAAAGATAATTAATTTGGGCAGAAAATGCTTAGTACCGTACAGTTGGCGAATGCACGAGACATTATTTTCCTTCACTGTTCATGTGTGTATATCAATGTAACTACACGTGATGAGAGAAATAATTTGCACGAGTGCGTACAAAGGGTGATATACAAACAATTCTCATTCAAAAATGAACGAGAACACTTTAATAGAAATGTAACAGTCCAGTGTGATCACTATAACTGTTGACATTTGGCTGTTGTAGGCCGTTTGCTGCTTTTATATGATAGAGTAGATGAGATAGGGTTTCAATCTTTAGAGATATACTAGAATAGTAGTCTTGCAAATGCAACTTGATCAAATGATGTAATATGGCAGATCCTATACAGATAAAAATTAGAGCATCAGATCTCTCAAACTATCCACATTTGCCAACAGATATGCAACTTGCTGTGTTACCAATATTTCTTTATGATTGAATAAATTAATTGAGCATAGGGCATGCAGATGCATATAAATGTATGCTTAACAGTAAATATAAACTAAGTTCTAAAAAAATTGTAAAATAAAGTAAAAATTATAATGGATGACTGTCGACAAATTTACCTCCTTATTTGTGCATCTTGTCTTTGGCTGCAGAGATGGTTTCCTTGTTTAGCATTCTGGCACAATTGGCCCAGAATATCAAAGAGGAAATGGTGGGAAGGAATAAATGGAATTCAGTGAGACGACAGCTCTGTGAAGATTCCACAACAATATGGGACATTGCAAATTTGGTACAGGCATGGAAGATTTCATCTGTTCGTATAGCCACAAGTGCCTAGGTCCAGGTTTGTCCCGCCATTACAAAAACCCTATGAGATATCCCTGCACTACGACAATAACTTACATGTAACCAGATATTATTGTACATGTTGTAGCATATCAATTACGCAGTGCAATATTACATGAGAAATTTTTTTTGTGTGCAATTTTACATGAGATAATGTGACATCTCACATCGTCCAGGGGAATAATCCTTATATGTATATTCCCATCTCTACCTAGCACGAGGCCTTTTGGGAGCTCACTGGCTTCGGGTTCCGTAGGAACTCCGAAGTTAAGCGAGAAGGGGGCTAGAGCAATCCCATGATGGGTGACCGGGAAGTTGCTCGTGAGTTTCCAAAAACAAAACCGTGAGGGAATGGTAAGCCCAAAGCGGACAATATCGTGCTACGGTGGTGGAACGGGTCCGGAAAGTGATCTGCCCCGGACCAGGATGTGACAGATATTATTGTACATGTTGTAGCATATCATTGTTCCATTTTTTTTTTTTTAAATTTTAAAAAACTAATCGCACTTCTTAATCAAAAACAAAAAATAAACTGCAATTGTTCACACACCCAGAATGTGTGTTTACTAGTAGTTGCATTATGACAATGTGAATGCACTAATATTAATAAGAGTGGCTACTTTAATATTAATAAGAGAATCTCCATAAGCAAATGAGTAGTCAAATTCTTTCTAATGAGCCACGTGAGCAAAATCAAATATCAATCGAGGAGTTAACTGAGGAGGTGAACTTAGCCCAACCCTTCAAAGAATAAAAGTTGGCAAAATTGCCTACTACTTCTGTGTAGGTAAAATTGAACCCCTCACATCTATTTCTAATAAAGTATTCCATATGAGGGGGAGAGGAATATAAAGTAAAAAAGAATAGTGAATATCAAAGGTGAAAGACAATAATAAAATAAAAGTTTACCTGCTTCATTTTCTTATTGCATTAGAATGATAATTTTTTTATGAGATAATTGAGTATATTTATCATGTCAATCGTTATAGTACATATTACTTTTTATATTTATCTCTACAATTGGAGATGCTCTACGGAATGTATTGCAAATTCGTGAGAACCCTCAACGGATTCTATTTGTGAGAATTTCAAAGTCATTATAGTACATATTACTTATTATATTTGCCTCTACAATTGGAGATGCACTGCGGAAGGTATTGCAGATTCTTGAAGATCCTCGTCAGATCCTCTTTGTGAGGATCCCAAAGATCCTCAAATCACATCGGTTCATTGTATATCGTGCACAATTAAAAATTATTGCAAATTTTTTTATTTAAAATTGAATATAAACAATACCTGACGAAAATTGATCGCACGATATACAATGAACAAATATAATTGAAAGATCTCCGGACTCTCACAAAGAGAATCTGACAAGAATCCTTTCTTGTTCCAGATTATGCTGGTGGTAAACTTTCAGCAGTAGTTCTTAACTTTCGATAAAGATATGCATTTACCAAGAAATCATCAAATTCCAATGAAATCTTTATTTGATAATGATGAAACCCATGCTGCATTGTACCATATGCTATATATCTAGCTCTATTCTGACTGTTGGCTCAACATCACTCACATTAGTAGTTATGATCTGAAATATATCAGAATATATTCCACCATCATATAATAACGTTGCAGAAGCTAGCAGGAACCCAAATCATTCACCAGAGAAGAACATGATGCAAAAACAGGAGAAGTTTACTAAGCTCCATATATATCTTATATAACTGTGTGTATATATGTGTGTGTTTAGCTTGGAGGCATTCGGTAAAACACAGTTTAAATAGGTTGGAATTTTCCAGGCACTAAACCCAATTCTATGTCGAGAAGAAAGTGAGAATTGATTAGGGTTTAAGAGGAGCACCTGTGCCACGACTGAATTGACTAGGGTTTAAAAATTAAAATAAAGAAACCAAACATCTTAAGAGTTCAATTGATTTGGTTTGCAAAATAATGTTTTTACCTGTTAAACAAGAGTCCTCATCCTCAGGGGCGGGGCTGAGGGGATGCAAGTGATGCCACCGCACAGGTCCCCCAAATTGGAAGGGCCTTAATTTTTCAAATTTGCATGTATATACATATATATAGCAGTATGTGTAAAACATTATAAACTTGAGTCTAAGCACAAGTGGTATTACCGCTTCTTTACATTGGCATAGGTGATGTGTAACATCTCACATCGTTCAGGGGAGTGATTCTTAAATGTATATTCTCATCCCTATCTAACACGAGGCCTTTTGGGAGCTCACTGGCTTCGGGTTCCGTAGGAACTCCGAAGTTAAGTGAGAAGGGGGCTAGAGTAATCCCATGATGGGTGACCCACTAGAAAGTTGCTCGTGAGTTCCCAAAAACAAAACTGTAAGGGAATGGTAAGCCCAAAGCGGACAATATCGAGTTTCCAAAAATAAAACTGTGAGGGAATGGTAAGCCCAAAGCGGACAATATCGTGCTACGGTAGTGGAGCGGATCTGGATAGTGATCCGCCCTGGGCCTGGATGTGACATGATGGGTTTGAAACTCGTCTCCATCTTTTTTTTTTCAGTTTATTTTTATTAAAATATTTTTTTTTTCAATTTATTTTTATTAAATACATAAGTTTCTACAAAATAATATAAAAATTCCACATACTAACATGAAAATTCGAACCCTGACCCTCTAAATAGTTAAGGAAAAACTATACGCCACCTTTCCACTTATTGATTTGTTAAATTTGTTTGTGCTATTAGAATTTAAAGAAACTCAAATGAAAACTAAAATTATTTTTTTGAACAAAAAAAATAAAATTCTTAAGTACTTTTTAGGGCCTCCAATTGACTTTCGCACAAGGCCCCTGAAATCTCAGGACCGACCTTGCTCATCCCTTTCTCGATCTTGAAAACTTCCCACCATGTCCATGTCTTCTTCATCTATCCCTAGTCCTAAGGTCATCTCTAACCGACACAATCAAAGAGTCAAGACCAAAAAAAGCCGGTTTTGACACGAAAACCGTCTCCAAACGAGGGCTAAGGCAAAGGGCTCATGGGCCCCACCTGACAAAAAATTGGAGAACCGGCCAACGGACTGGCCAATAGCAGCCAGCCAGCTAGCCCTATAGCCCAACCCAAACACATGCTACCTGACGTCAGGTTACTGTTAGATTTGATTTTTTTTTTTTAAGACGAAATTTAAAAAAAAAATCTAATTTTTTTTCCTATAAAGACCTAAGCCATTTCTCACGTATTTTTCACCATTCCATACTATCTTACCTCATTTAATTTCAATTCTTCACCAATTTTTCACATCATTTTCATTATATAAAGATAATAAATCCGGAGGCTTATTAATTTAGTGACAAATGACACTCAAAATATGTCCGAAAACCTTATTTTAATATGGTAGTTTAATTCAATTAACCATATTATTTCAATTAAAATAATAAATTATTAAGGGGGCTAAAAACTAGCCCCCTTCGGTTGGAGATGATATAAAATATGGCATGTCACTGTTCATTAAAAAATAATTTCTTGCATGGCTATAGGACTAAACGTGGCCCTTTGGCCCCCTTTCAGTTGGAGATATCCTAATGTTGCTCAATTCCTTAAGCTTTCCAACTCCAACTACCTAATTTGGCTTCATCAAAATCTTACATTACTAGCAGCTGCTAACATCAATTAGGCTCCATGATTGAACTTGTCACTCGATGAACCTACAACACATTTAGAAGCCCCGTTTGATAACTATTTTGTTTTTTTTAATTTTTGGCTCTTCCTATTTCTTCTATATCTCTCCCACCAACCTTCTTCACCCCTCCATTCCCACATATAGTTCCTCCCATCTCAAGCATAAAAAATAAAAACAAAAAAAAAAAAAAATATGATTATCAAACCTGCCCTAAATATCTTCCCATGTCTAATTACATGATCATGGAATAATTGGACCGGGATGCTGCAAGGTTAGCAGAAGCATGTATCAAGTACAGAAGACTACGAAGCAATCGCCAGTGTATTCTACCTAAACAAATATGTCTTTAATCACCGGAGTATGGGTTCTTCACAATCTTCCAAGACCTAATCGTTAATATTTATTTTCTAAACCCCACCAGTGTAGAATTGTAAGGAACAAGCCATCTCTCTGTCTCAGGGTTTCATCAAACACCTTCTCCACCAAATCGATTAATACACGGCCCACAAAAACATGGGTTTCATAAATGAATAGTTTTTTAGAACCCATTTACCAACGGGCCCATATTTGGTGCACCACTGGATTGAGGCCAATCTAATTGGAACAATTGCAATCCAACCAGTTTTTTTTTTTATAAAGAAAATTGACGTTTCACCATTAAATCCATTAATAATATGGTGAATAATCAAACTTATTTATACGTCCATGCAAATTTCCTGTTCTCTTCAATATAGTATTTACTCTCAATATGTCCCCTCACATATGGAGAATTTTCAAGCCTATCACGTGGATAAATGGGGTGACGTAGAGCACGTGGGGCTATTGGTCTTCACACGTGAGTCAACCTGTTATGATCCTATGAAGAAAGTTAAGGTTCCATCATAAAACTAATTGGCAATATGCAAAGTGGCAACTTATTTATAAGTTCATACAAGATCCCTCCTCATATCAATATGAGATTATCCTCAACATTTTCTTCCCAATTTATTGTAAGTTGGTACTTTTTTTCCTAATCATTACTATTGTTAGGAGAACTCTCACCATCAAATTTGTCCCCACAACCAATCAAGTGGATGAATGTTGTTATTGTATATCATGTGAGCTTCCTGTATATATTTTGTACCACTGTAGTAGGAGTTAGGTGCAACGGGTTTGTTGTCACTTATTTACTGTGACGTTCTAAACCATTCATGCCCTGAATTAATATCTTGAAATGCAATGGTAAATATAAACTTGTTTGCATGAAAGTCTGTAGTTTGGACCATAACCGCGAGGACATGAGTTTGAGAGTTGCAAAATATCAAACAATAGTTACAATACCATAGCGGAACTTGTCATGGGTTTCCCATTTTATCCTTTAACTAACATTCCTGCACGCACTGATGCACGTCCATACGAAAGCGGAAAAAAAAAAACATAAATACAAAACAATATTAAATTCTAATATCTTATTAGAATTTACCGAATAATGTTATGTTGAGGGAAGCTCTTAAATTAAATGCCGAATGCCTGCTTCATCGAAATCGTTTTCATCCTCACAGTACATGAAGTCAGAATTGCAAGAAAATGACCTATCCAGATATTAACCACTAATTTGGAGATGCTAAAAGAACGAAAATTTGATGTTAAAAACATGAATTAGAAGAAAAATTGGAATAAAAACATAAATCAACACTAATATCCACCCTCCAAACCTTCATCTCTACAAATCAAACACCCCCAATTTCACTGGAAACCGCCAAGTCTCGGGTTCCACAGTCGGTAGCTATCAGAGACATTTTATGATTATTGCCTGCTACAATGCATAATGGAATTACAAACACCAGGTTATAGTTTCCCTTGATGTCATCATAGTTATTTACCCTGAATTTAGTTTTGAGTGAAAATATTACCAAAAAAAAAAATTAAAAAAAAAACATAAAAACAGTTAAATTAATAGTGCCCCATAGGTCAGAGCGCTTACACCATTAATCGTGTAATGCGACACCATCAAATTAACTATTTTCATCTGGTAAAGTCACTGGCTTCGCAACAAAACCCTTCAAACACGAAAATACAAAAATTATAACTGCGATTCACACAGAGAGAGGTGGGTGTATGGACGTGAGGTTGGTTCTTACAAATGCCCATTGATTTAGCAAACCACTTTTGCAGTTTACGTTGATCAATTTTGTAAAATCTACGTGGGCATAACGTGGGATGAGAATGTGCACGTCTCTATTATTTATTTTGAAATTATTTGATCTCTTTTCCAATAATTTTTTTTTGCTTTAGTTTTTTTTGTATCTATTTTATGACAAAATTATCCCTGCATATTTTGTTCTATTATTTTCAGTAAGGTTTGAATTTTTTTTGTTTTAGGGACTTTTATGTCCATTTCTTTTAGAAAAACTAATGAAAAGAGCTTGAAAACTTTAAGTTTTAACGTTAAGGACAAAATAAAAGGTAAAGTGAATAGTACCAGGATTGACTTATTAGAGGGTCTAGTTTTTTTTTGTGAAGCCTTGAGACACAAAAACTCACTTCTGGCTTTCTAATATTAGAGATTGGAGATTAGGAATAGAATACTATACTTTTTTAAACTATAAAAGCATCCGTAATTCGAATGTGAAAATTCAAATACGAAATTGCATACAAATGTGACAATTCAAAGAATTCTTTAATTAGAAAATTAAGAAACTTTGCAATAATTTATAATTATTCAGATCAATCTTGCTGTTGCAAATGTATTTTAGAACTAAAACTCATTTCTTTTCACGGTATAAATACGTAGAGATTGACAGCCGGATAATAAGAGGAAAAGGGAGTTGCATAATTATGAAAAGAAACACTTAGGACTTATGGCTTTTTTTAAAATGAGACTCTTCATAAATTTTATGTCACTTCATATTTTTTTACATAATTTTTTATAATATTGATACAAAAAATAACACTATAAGATGATAACCCTTTCTTTGTCCTTAGCATTTCTGTAAGCCAGAAATATCTATGTTTACATCGAACGAACCTCTCAAAACTTAGATATTTTACCATGCATCGTGGAGGGTCCTTATCAAGAACAAAGTTAAAAAACATGTCGGCACGCTCAAATTCCACGATGCACCAGAAGCACATTGGAAACTAACACGTGTCATGATTACCCATTTATGGAAATGCATAATCCATTTTTCTTTATTTGGAAACTAAAATAATAAAATTGTTTATGTCATGTGTACCCAATGGTTAGCCTCCACGTGGCTCCATCAGCAGCGGAAGTTGCAGCTCTATATAACCGCCCTCTACCCTTTGCAGTTTCTGTCAAAGCAGTCGGACACTTCTTGTATAAACCACTCTCTACCCTTTGTAGTTTTCTTTCTCTGATCAAACTTGATAGGTATGGGTACAGCGACCTGCATCGACATCATCCTCGCCATACTCTTGCCACCTCTTGGTGTCTTCCTCAGGTTTGGCTGTCATGTAAGTTATTCTCTTTCGCGTCCATTATTTTATAGATGTTGTATGTCATACAAACACGTATTACATACTAAAATTGATTGACTCTGGATATTCCATCATACATACACGTCTCACATACTAACACTGCTTGAATCATCATCGTAGTGGAAGTCATAGATGTAACGTTCATCGTTGCCCTAATTTGTGTATGGTCTGTGTTTATGTGTGTTTTGAAACAGAATTTTCATGCAGTTATTTTTATGAGGAATTTTGATGTTTATATGTGGTGGTTTTGATGACTTGCAGTCGGAGTTTTGGATCTGTTTGGTGCTGACTCTGTTTGGTTACATCCCTGGTATTCTATATGCTCTCTATATCATCACCAAGTGATCCTTTCAATTTGTGTAATGTAAGCACCAACTTCTCTATCAATCAATATTTCTTGTTTTAATTTTTTTTTAATTTTTTTTATAGTTAAAGTATGATATTCATTGATGATCGAAGGAATACGTAAAAAGAGGATAAAGTGCTTTAAAATTGGAGCAGTGGTCCTTAAACTTTGGCTCAATTAGAGCTTAGTCCCTGAAGTAAAAATCCGCAAGTTTTGGTCTTTGAACTTCTTATAATGTAAAGCAATGATTTTTTTTTCTAACTCTGTTAGAACTTCTATTCAAAATAAAAGGTTTAAATATGCAAAAAATATGTGGAAGTTTTAATGGATTTAGCCAATATGACTATTGCTCCACATTATGACAAATTCAAATTTTAACACTCACGAAATTTTAGTTTAGAGACCTAAGCTCTAATTAAGCTAAAATTAAAAGACTATTGCTCTAATTATCTCTAAATATTTTTAAAAGGAATAAAACTTCCTCATTAAGCAAATATGCCTTTCTTTAGCGTATCAACCCTACTATGATTTAGTTCGACAGAGAAAATGATTTGGGTGTACTTGAAAATAACCTGCATTAGTTTATACTAGCAGAGAGCATACATTTTGTGTGTGAAAAATATTTTTTGTTCTTATATAAATATCTTTTTTAATATTACATAATTACTGTTTTGTCCTCTTTATATAAATATTGTGTATCAAAAATGAGGGTAAAACTAGAAAAATAAGTATATGATTGTCATTTTCTCAAAAAAAAAAAGAGGGTAAAATAGGAAAAATAGGGATATGATTGTCATTTTGTCAAAATGTATAAAATTACTATTTCCTCCTTTTGTCTATAAAAAATGAAGGCAAAATAGAAAAAAAAGAAAAAAAAGTTGACAAATAGGATTCTCTTAATAGATAAAAGATGACAAGAAGGTTTCTCTTCATAGTATAGATATTGCCATCCACCAATAATTATGTGGTATGTATGCTTTAACAAAGAAGGATCATGACTCATATTACATTCTGATCCTTTTAATGTTTTTTATTGGACAGGTAGGTAAAGGATGTGTGTGAAAGGCAGCTATGTCTTTTTGTTTATGTATCAAGGGTTTGTTTTCAACCGTTTGATGGATTGGTCATAATCTGGTGTAGCCAAATGGATGGTTGATCTCATTCGTGTAGCGCGTATTTACTGCAAATGTTCATTGTTTTTTCCTTTCATTTTGATTTGAATAAAAGACTCAGATTTGACTATTCCTAGCACTTACTCAACGCATTTAAATATAAAAAAAATTTTGCCAAAAAAAAATATATATATATATATAATATATTTGCTGAAAAAAAGAAAAAAAAAAAAAAGAAACTGCGCACGACGCAATTCCTGTTGTTGTTATAAGTCTTTTTGTGCGACGCATGTTATTCTTTCGTCGCGCAAACCCTGTTTTTACGGATTTTGTGCAACGGTTTGCGTGCGACGAAGACGTCATTGGGCTAATTTTCAGGCAACATTTTTTTACTTTGTGCGAAGAAGGTACATGCATCATGCAAACTATTTTTTGTACTAGTAACGTCATCTTTCACATCTTTCACCTAATCCTCGTCATCCCATCTCTCGAGTGACGATGTCGACCACGTCCTGCGAGTAGGTGGTCTTGAGGTTTTCTCAACGGAGGGCGACGGTCTTGTCATGGGACTAGCAGGGAGGAAGGTGGGGTTGGGTTGAGATGGGTTTACTTTACTGGGATTGGGTTAGCCTGGGTTCCTGGGTTTGTGGTGGAGGAGGATGAGGCTACAAGAGCGAGGGAGGATAGAAGAGAGGAAGGCTGCGGAAGAGAGAGGGTAGATAATGAAATTAATGAAAAAAATAAGGGGTATTGTTGTCCAAAAAGTTGCAAAATATCAAACAATAGTTACAATACCATAGCAGAGCTTGTCATGGGTTTCTCATTTTATCCTTTTATAAAATACCATACTTTTCCAAACTATAAACGCATCCGTAATTCGAATGTGAAAATCCAAAGAATTCCTTAATTAAAAAATTAAGAAACTTTGCAATAACATAATTATTCGGATCAATCTTGCTGTTGCAAAGGTAGTTTAGAACTAAAATTCAGTTCTTTTAACGGTATAAATACATAGAGATTGACAACCTGAATAATAAGAGGAAAAAGAGAACTGCATAATTATGAATATAAATGTTTAGGAGGCTCTCTTAAAAATGGAATTTTTACTATGTGATACTTCATTTTTTTTAACACAATATTTTTATTATTAACATGAAAATTAACATTAAACAATAAGATGATAGAAAATTAAAAAAAAAAATCCCACTTTCAATAGTTTTCCATTGCATTTCTCCAGGTCAGAACTATCTATCTTTAGATCGAAGGAACCTCTCAAAAAGATACTTTGCCATGCATCTTGGAGGGTCCTTATCAAGAACAAAGTTCAAAAAACATGTCGGCACGCTCAAATTACACAAGGCATCAGAAGCACCATGTATATATATCATCTTAGGTGATATTTGATATGAACAACCACATCATTTGAATTAATCATATTTTTAAATTTAGTTCATTATTTAATAAACTAATAATTAATATAAACTAGTTAATTAAATAATAATTGTGGTATACGAGAAATCTTTTTCCTTCATTTTCTTGGGTTTTGCAAATTTTTCAAATAATACGACTATCCACGTCAGATGTCATCTAAGGTGGTATAAAAATTTAGTATAAATAACATTATCGTTTTTCTAATAAAATTGCGTACGTGTACCCAGTGGTTAGCCTCCACGTGGCTCCTTCAGCAGCAGAAGTTGCAGCCCTATATAACCACCCCCTACCCTTAGCAGTTTCTGTCAAACTCTCTACCCTTTGTTGTTTTCTTTCTCTGATCAAACTTGATAAGTATGGGTACAGCAACCTGCGTCGACATCATCATCGCCATCCTCTTGCCACCTCTTGGTGTCTTCCTCAGGTTTGGCTGTCATGTAAGTTTTTCTCTTTCGCGTCTGTTATTTTATAGATGTTGTCTGTCATGATGGTGGATAGTCCATCATACAAACACGTCTTACATATTAACACTGCTTGAATCATCAAAGTAGTGGAATTCATAGATTTAACGTTCATCGTTGACCTAATTTGTGTATGGTCTGTGTTTATGTGTGTTTTGAAACAGAATTTTCATGCAGTTATTTTTATGAGAAATTTTGATGTTTATATGTGGTGGATTTTGATGATTTGCAGTCGGAATTTTGGATCTGTTTGGTGCTGACTCTGTTTGGTTACCTCCCTGGTATTATATATGCCATCTATGCCATCACCAAGTGATCCTTTCAATTTGTGTAAGCACCAACTTCTCTATCAATCAATATTTCTTGTTTTTATTTATTTTTAGTTGTAGTGTGATATTCAATTATTCATTGATGATCGAAGGAATACGTAGAAAGAGGATAAAGTGCTTTAAAATGGGGACTTGATAATTTTTTTTATTGGGCTTGTTTTGGTTTGGATATTTCATGAAATCGAATATCTTAATTTTTTGAGAAAATTGAGATTTTGTTCAATTAGAGATTTTGTGATCCTTGAACTTTGCTCAATTAGAGATTTTGTTCTTGAAGTAAAAATCCGCAAGTTTTGATTCCTGAACTTCTTATAACGTGGAGTTGGTTTTTTTAATTTTTTCTAACTCTGATAATGCTTCTATTCAAAATAAAGGGTTTAAAGATGCAAAAAATGTGTGGAGATTCTAACGAATTTAGCCAGTATGACCATTACTCCACATTATGACAAATCCAGATTTGAACTCACGAATTTTAATTTAGAGATCAAAGTACCAATTAAACTAGAACTTAAAAGATCCTTGCTCTAATTATCTCTAATATTTTTTAAAGGAATAAAACGTCCTCTTTAAGCAAATATGCCTTTTTTGGGTTTATCAACCCCATTAATTTAGTTCGACAGAGAAAATGATTTGGGTCAACTTGAATGACCTGCACTAATTTATATATTGCCATCCACCAATAATTATGTGATACATATGCTTTAACAAAGAAGGATTAGTGACTCATATCACATTCTGATCCTTTTAATGTTTTTTATTGGACAGGTAGGTAAAGGATGTGTGTGAAGGGCAGCTATGTCTTTTTGTTTATGTATCAAGGGTTTGTTTTCAGCCGTTTGATGGATTGATCTTAATCTGGTGTAGCCAAATGGATGGTTGATCTCATTCGTGTAGCGTGTATTTAGAGCAGTTGTTCATTGTTTTTTCCTTTTTTTTTTTTCCTTTCATTTTGATTTGAATAAAAGACTCAGATTTGACTATTCCCAGCCCTTACTCAAAACGCATTTGTTCAAAGTAAATTGCAAGCATCATCGACCACCTCGAGACGAGTTAGTGATTGAGGATGAATTTTAAATCTGTATTCTATATGATATGTTATAAGTTTCTTAGTGCGTGTAAATTACACATAATAATTAGAGGAGAGTGAAATATTTTTGTAATTCTTCTCGACCTTCAAAAAGGTAAATTATGGGTGTGGAGACATTGACTGGTCCCTTTCCTTGAGCATAATTTTTTTTGCAAGCATCATCAATTTCGTTGTAAACCATAAGCATTACAAATCCAATGCTTGTAAACCAAGACCTCAAAAGGTTTACTTTAAGAGGGCTGAACACATTCTTCCTACCGCGTAGGAAACACCATAATTTGGCTTCAGCTTTTAATCAAGTAAAATGACTTTGTTTTTTTCTTTTTCTCACTTCCTCTATCCAATAAATTAAAGAAAGATCAAATAATAAAAACAAAGGGAAGAGTGTTAAAAGAGAGATGAAGAGTGTAAACATCTCAACCCTTAATCAACCACCATTTTCAAAAATTTATTGAGATATTTTGCATTTTGATTTTAGTACTTAATACCTCATTCTAATTGTAAACACTCTTGAATACTGTCCAAATTGTCAATTCCCAAGTTTCATAGGAATACTGTCCAACTAATCACAAAAAATGAAGAATAATATTGTCCAATTGAGGTATAAACAATCTAATAAGATCTTCTCAATGTCCCAAGGGGCAACCCTACTCTTTTTCTTTGTGATGCTTTCCTTTAATTAAAAAACAATTGGATAACTAATCAGATGTGACAATAGTATTTTCTCTTCTTTTTTTTTATAAGAAAAGAGATCTAACTTCATGCTTAAGCACACAAGGCATCAACCTGTCTTAATCAACTGGTCTAATCAACATCGGTTCCTTTTTTGTTTTCAAACTGAGCCAGGTTTCTACTTCAAACCCATTACTCCACTAATAAGCTCCCACGTGTCCCATGTAAGAAGAAGAAGGTCTAGTCTTCTTCACGAAGATTATAGATTGGACTTTAGGTTATAAAATGCAGATGAGATCACGTGCATAGTGTAGGCGATTCAGATAAGACCCTATGTTGGAGATATGTCAACAATTTATAATAAAAATAAATAATATAGTGTATAAACAAAGAAATAATATTAAACAGAAATATTGAAGATCGAGGCTTGCGTACTGTAATGTTATTAAAACAGAAATTTCGTTCCTACTCAGTGCTTGTAGTTCTACGAACGTCTGCTTCACTAGGATTCAACGATCAAGTCAGAATTCCAACACCAGAAAACTTGACTTCTGTCGAATTTTTGTGTGATTCTTTCAGAAAGGATATTTGTGATTGTAGAAGAAGAATGTTGATTTTCTGTATGCTAAATGCCATGCAGATGGATGTATATATAGTAGGTGTATGCCTATTCGCAACAGGTATGAGAAAGGGATATGTCAGTTGGGAGACATCTTCTCCAGAGGGGCGCTTTGCTCTCTGCGTTCTTTCATCACTCTTTAAACTTCATCTGAAAATATGAGTGTGTTGATTAAAAATAATAAAAAATAAAATTTTAATTAAATTCGAAATTAAAGAATTTAATTACTAAAGAGCCAGAGTCCAAGGGTGAGCTAAATTTTATTCTCCAATGTCTATCACTTCAATCACTTTTTATAAAAGATAAAGCCTTATAAAGTGAGAAAACCTTTTGGTAATGACTAATGTGAGACAATAAAATTTCTATCCAAAATTTCCAATACCTCATTGGTCGCTGCATACTTGAAGCCTCCATCACGGCCGTAGTTCCGGCGTGTGCCGCGGCAACCTACGAGCCGTTATATTTTCCTGACAGCCTGGAGGCTGGTCGATACTCGATTTCATCCCAATGGTCGTCGGTGGCAAACATTGCAACATTTCACAGACCCCCCAACCAAAGTGAAAAAATGTGTTGTAATGAAAAAAGAAACGAAAGAAAGGATCTTTATGTAAGGAAAAGAAAAAAAATGGTGCAGAGGTATCCGATCACGTTATTTTGTTATAAAACATGTCTTCCAAAAGTCTGAGAAAATAATTAGCATCACGCAAATAATTAAATTCGATTTATTGGAGTGCTCGTGCAACAAATTAAATTAGACTAGAAACAAATTAGAATTATGCAACAATTCCTAATTGGTCATCCCCTACCGAATAGTTTAAATTTAGATACCAATGAAAAAATCAACCAAAATAATTATATAAATATTACTATAATTCAAAATAATTACATGATTGACACTCAATCCTACAACGTTTTTTCACTGGCCAACTTTTTCTTATGACCGGTTGATCAAATTTTCCAGGGTTCGGTTGATCAAATTTTTCTGTCTCAATGTCACTGTTCAACAGTGAACTTCAAAAAAACATGTTAAGTAATGAATTTTCTCATAAGCTTTCTAATTATATTATGTATATATGAAGAAAAACAATAAACTCACACAACAAAATATAACTGAAGATGAAAAAGTTGCACATATTGTTTTTTTTAAGTCATTGTTGAACAGTGACTTGGAATATTTTTACGACCAGAAAAAAAATGTCCACCACAATTACCCGTGGCCAACGACAATTTTTGGTAGTAGCATCAGTGACATGTGGGTCATGTGCAATGGAGAAAAAAAATATAAATATTATTATGCTTATAAGTGTATTTGCCAGTAACATGTCAATAAATGCAGTAATTTTTTTTTTTTGTTGAACAAATACATTATTTAATGAACAAAATTTGATTAATCCAAAACTATTGAAACTTGAAACACAATAAGTTCGACCGAAAAAAAGGAACGCAATATGGGTTATGAAACTTTGTATATACAAGAAGCACATGGGACTGATGTGAGAACCGCACGAGCCATGTTCACCCGTTTCATGAATCTGAATTTCTACATCAAAACTTAGCTGTATGATTCTTGCTTCTTTATTCGGATACGGATTCGGATTCTGCAGCATGCCATACCACGGTGTATGATTCTGATAGAACACCCAAAGGCCCCAACCCAAAAGTAAGATTTACTCGTCCTCCACAAAAAGAGACATTCAGTAGCGGACACACGGTCCGATGAATCAAGTTGTATAACATAATAGTTAAACACTTACAAAAATTTCAAACGCCTGTATTATAACACTTAATGTACTATAATATGTTCTAACGTACCAAAAAATTTATCATCCACAGATTTCACGGGGTTAAGGAACCGCGCAGTACATTGTATTGCTCTGTCTCCACTGAATGCATACCCTCTCCACGTGTCCCATCAGCACGCGGAGGAGCTGTATATATAAACCACTCACCGTTTCTGTGACACCACCACGCACATATCCATCAGTTGCCCTACTTCCTCTTCTTCTAAAACTCTCTCAGCTTTCCGGCAAAAAAATTCTCAGCAAGTATGCCGAGCGAAGGAACCCTAAACTTCGTTGACATCCTCATCGCCATCCTCTTGCCTCCTCTTGGTGTCTTCCTCAAGTTTGGCTGCCATGTTAGTACTCTTTCTTCCGAGTCGTTTAGTTTATAGAGATTATACGTCACACGAACGCACATGGTACCACCGTTTGAATCGTTAGACCAGTAGAATTTTACGGACGTGATGTTCCAGACAGTGTTATTTTCTCTAATTAATCTGTAAATATAATATAATTGTGATGTATGTGTTTTCATGGGTCTAATATATGGTGGGTTTGATGTTTTTTCAGGTGGAATTCTGGATCTGTTTGTTGCTGACCATCTTTGGTTACATCCCTGGGATTATCTACGCCGTCTATGCCATCACCAAGTAATACCTCAATTAATTTCTGTAAACACCCCTTTTTATTTTTAAACTTCGACGGGACGAAGAAAATTTTATTGAATTTTTTTTGTACTTTTAATTAATCATCTGCACTCTTGAGACAAACATTTTACTATTTTTTTCTACACTCACATGAAAAATGTTTGAGGAGGAGCGTTATAATCCCTGACATTTTATTCAAGTGTTTGAATTCCAATAAAACAAAATTTCTTTTATTTTTGTTAAATTAAAAAGGAGGGTTGAAGTTTAAATTACACGATTAAGCAAACGTATCTTTCATTGATGGACCAAGGGTAGGCATGGGTCCACGTGAGTCATGACGTGGCATGCACTTACTAAAGGAAGATTATAATTACACATCTCAAATTACTCGTCTCACACCATTTTAATTTTTCTTCTCTCTCACACCATTTTAATTTTTCTTCTCTCTCACACCATTTTAATTTTTCTTCTCTCACACACCTGTTTAATTTTTTAATATTTTTCTATCAAGTATTATTGATGTTTAAAAAATATTAAAAAATTAAAATGGTGTGGCAGGAGTAATTTGAGGTGTGTGAATATAATCTTTTCTTACTAAATTATTATGAATCTGAATCCTCTTTGTGCAGATTCCGAGGATCTGTGAATTGTGTGTGCGGTCAAAAATTATTTTAAATATATTTATTTAAAAATAAACATAAACAGTACTTGATAAAAAATTAATCGCACGATGTACGATAAACAGACACGATTCACGGATCTTCAAAATCTGATCTTGTCATGCGATCTACCCAAATAGTTTCTCACGTATTTCTGTTTTCTTTGTTTCCGTTGTTGGACAGGTAGTAGAGATGTGAAGGGCACATATGTCATTTTGTTTCTGCAGTATGGGATTGTTTTCAGCCGTCTGATTATCTGGTGTAGCCAAGTGGATGGTTGATAGTATCATGTAGTGTGTCTCGGTGTGATTGTTCAATTTATTTGTTTTTCTTTTCTCATTTTTAATTTTTATCCTCCTTCCTTCAAATCTCTCTGTTGTAAAGGTGGATATGGATGGTAGTATTGTGATTACTGATTAATGTCTCTTAAAACATTAATCATTTATTTTTCAATGTGATTTGTGTTCTCATTACTCTCAATTGGGTTACAAGTTATCCTTTGGTGTTTTGAATAAAATATATTCTAAACTTCATTAATTTACAAGAGCGAGATCCGAACTTTAGTTTTAAAGGGTGTGCATAATGCTCTCCCTAATTAACATAATTCACGTATGCAATATCACCAGTTTCAATGCTTCATATATTATTGTTTGCAACGTTATCAATAAGCAAAGGAAAAGAACATATATTATTGTTTGTAACGTTATCAATAAGCAAAGGAAAAGAACCGCTCCCCATCATATACATGCCGAATATAATTTATAAATAATATATACACAAAAACATGTAGGGCTTTGTAGAGGTTGTGTTCAAGTGGAGCAGAGTGGATGTTAC
This sequence comes from Pyrus communis, assembly GCF_963583255.1. Classification (NCBI taxonomy): domain Eukaryota; kingdom Viridiplantae; phylum Streptophyta; class Magnoliopsida; order Rosales; family Rosaceae; genus Pyrus; species Pyrus communis. The sequence goes on from NC_084819.1 coordinate 17,925,073, forward strand.
CTTTTAACCCGAAAAAGAAAAGTTGTTCATCCACTTTTTGTGTTGAAATGCGATACATGATGATCGCCCGTACATTGCAAATTTGTAATAAAAACAATGGAGGAAGCTACCTACCATCCAATCAATTGCAAAACGACAAATGTTGGGGCTCCAGTCCATGTGCTTTCTTATCGTACAAGCGATAGTAGCAGAGGAGAATCAAACAGGACGACGTTACCTCAAAGCTCAAGAAGTAAACGTCCTTTCTTTTTTAACTAACTTAGGTACAAGCAATGTTCTAAAAAACGATCTAGGCATTGGACAGTGGTAAGCCGAGATGTTTTCTTGCAAATCGGTGGGAAAAATCAGATGGGCTCTACGCGGTGCTAGGCGATATTTTTTTTTTTTTTAATGAAATTGAAAAAATAAAATAAAAAATCATATCTAAGTCTGGTTTAAAATTGTGAATTTCTTGTAAATGTGTTATCTTACAATACTCCTCATTATGATTATATGACATATATGCTTAATGTGTTTTTTGTAAGTGTCAATATGCACTTATTTACAAGATATACAAGAAATTTACCTAAATCCGCCTAGGCCGCTTAGGAGCCCATTTAGACCCCGCCTAGCCGCCTAGGCACCAACCTGCCGCCCGACTAGCGTCTATTATTTTTTAGAACCTTGGGTACAAGTCCCGAGAGATTTTAATTTATAACCAATTGTATATTTTTTTTCTGCCTATCTTTCTCGTCGCATGATCAAATCAAGTAACGAAATACAAAAGTTATTTTAAGGGTCACTTTCTGAGTTGTGTTTTTAATCCTTGGTCAAATATTATGTTTCCCTGCCCCGATGTGAAAACAAAACAAAACGAAAAGAAAGGGTAGGGAAGTAACACAGGTGGTGTCTAATCTAGGCGTTTGCTTACCAAGTAAGTTAGAAAATATTTCCCAAATTGACATTAATAAAAAATTATCTTTTGTGATAATCCAATTCCAAATTGACATTAATAAAAAATTATCTAGTGTATTAAAATCAAGGTAAGAAGATTAAGAGCAGCAAAAACAATGGATGACCAATTTGAAGGGAGAACGTCTTTGTCAGCGGTTCTATTCGCCACCAACACCGGTAAAAGTCCTCGATGCATGTTTTAGCGGCGATCCTGAAAACCGCTGACAAAAAAGGTAAATATTTTTGCGCTTTCTCTGCTTCCTGAATCTAAATTGATGCACAAATTTATAAAACAAAAAACACCAAATGGGGGTCAGTAAAAAGCTCTACTGATTCAAGTTCACTTTTACGGAGGGATACAAAGAACGATTGAGAAGTTACGCCTCAAGACGGGGTTACTTCAGCACACATCATCCAATACACAACAGATATAAGGTGGTCATAATTTACATCAACCAGTATACAATCAAACGTTTGCAAACCTGCACTTGATGAGGGAGCGAGTAAGCAAGAATTCCCTAAAAGTGATTTCAATTTTTTTCTCTCATCCTTTGAATTGCCACTCCCTGCGGCACATGGGGCAATGCGCCTGAGACGTCTGTGAATTTACCCATTTTAAGATACAATGGAGATGGAAAGCATGGTTGCACGCGCCCCAAACTGCAAATAGAATAATTTATCGTCAGATTATATCAATAGAAACCATATAATTTAACGGGAAACAAGAAAAAAAAAACATAGACTAAAAGAACCGCAAATCACACTACTAATGCAAAACGTGAAATGTCACAATCTGGTTGGTCCAACGCAAAAAATAATAAAGGGTTTCCTACCTGAAATGCCTGCACTGTAAACAATTTGGTTGGGCAGCTAGATGCTATAACCAAATATACAGGGGTTGACTGTTAGCTTAGAAGCACATCATGCTAGCTGTGTGCATTGCAAACCATGTGTAACATGATGTCCAATGAAACCATGTGTAAATGATGTTCTAAGGTGTTGACACAGATCTGATGCTATGTATTATTTGGGAAATTTCATCAGAGAAAAATAAAGAATATCCAATGTCGATGTCTGTAAATTATCACTGAACCGTATATTCCATAATATTTTGCATCAAAGCATTGCTACGAGTTGATGCCATAATATATGGAAGAATAGAACTACCCACATAAATCATGACAGGAAAGTGTGAAAAAAAGCACAACCATGTGGACACAGGCAACATGAGCTTCACTTTTCGACCAGCACATGTTTACAGATCAACATGAACCTCAGTTTGTGGACTTGGATCTTAATAATAGAGGAAATGTAAGAATTTGGTGAAATATGAAACATGGTGCAAGGCATAAAGACAGTAATGTTAGTGAGTTACTTAGCGGGCAATCGTCCCCAGGGAGTTTACAATCGGGACAACAACCATCAAATGCCATCCTACAAATCCCACATGTTTCGTCTTGTGCATCCCATGTCCATGAAGCGACAGCATGCCACCTGCAGGTCCAAAGGGATAAGAGTTAGAGCTCCAAAGTAGATGAAATATAACACATCCCAGAAAAAAGGGCACATCAAATTTACATTTAGACACATTCACACATGCAGCAATTGATTATTTCCAATTGATTAATGAACATAAGAGATCGAAAAGAGGTAAAAAAGACATACTCTGTTTAAAATCCCCAGCAGATATCCGCAAAGAGAGAAGGGTCAAGAGAGAACAGTTACGATAAAATGCATAATACGTCCATTTCCCATCAAAGATGTTTCAAGTTAAAACAAGATCACGGAGCAAATGGGATTGTCAAATTATCACGATCGTTGTTAAAAAGATAATCGCACCGAATCATAAACAGGGGGAACATATGCAAGAGATTCATGACTAACATAATATATACTGATCTTGTGATTGCCATTCGTAACATTAGACTACAATTAAGGTAGTACAACTCTACAGCTCATTAAATATTCATAGTTCCAGAGGATGACAAATCATAGAAATTCAATACCGTCAGGCTGAAAGTCATTCCACCACCATTAGATGCAACAGTTCAGAGACGGGAAAGAAAAGAGCATTACAAAAGCTATTTCTAAATGGTATAAACTAGTAAATTTGAAAGAAAGAACAAAATCAAAATCACAGGAATTCGAAACTATCAAGCCAAAATTCATTCTACCATATGATTAAATGCAACAAAGTTAATATCTTGGAATAAAAGTATAGAAAATTACATGAGCTAGTTGCAAATGGTATATAAACTAGTGTAGTTTGAAAGAAAGAACAAAATAACATAAACACAGCGAGAAGGATACGCAAGATGTTGACTTTCATCTTCTCCTCCTGCAACTGCAAAACCCCACAACCCTACATTTCAGAGCAATGAAATAGAACAAATCCCCAATTTTCCCAAAATTCAGTAATTTCAAATTCGATATTTCGATTGGCTGATTGCAAAACCCCAAATCTACCTACCCTATACAAACTCCTCGATCAAAACTCAAGGGAGATCGCAAACTGAACCCTCTGGGGACTGAAAAGTGTGGCAAATCACTGCAAAAGTCCGATTCTGTTCTGATTCCGATTCCGGTTCCCATCTCGAGATCTCTGTGTCTGCAATGTATAAAAGGAGAAGTCGCGGTGCAGTTTTGGGCGGGTTGGGAGACCGGCACTTAATTGGGCTGGATTTGAATTCATAGTGTTTAGCATTTTGCACGCGAGCCCAATAGTAGATGGGAAATTTTTGGATCAGACGTCACACTAACACTTGATATTATTGTTTAAATTTATAATATTTTGAGATATGATATCTACACATTATTTTTTATTTCTTACACACCTTTCTAATTTTCAGCCGTTGAATTGAATGAATTTAAGAAGATCAAAGAAGAAAAAAATACCAAGGGGTGTATGGATTGCACATCCCAATATTTTTATAGGGATTGATGAAACGATATAGAGATATGAAAAATGTTTGCACTTAGTCTTTATATATTTGGGAAAAGCTTATGATAAGGTCTAAGAGAAATTCTTTGGAGGATTTTAGAGAAGAAATGAGTATGAGTAGCATATATTCAAGCAATAAATGATACGTATGATGGATCAAGGATTCAAGGACTACGACATGAATATCAAACTGAAAGCTTTGCCATAACCATAGGGTTATGCCAAGACTTAGCTTTTAAGTTCTTAGCTTTTAAGTTCTTACCTTTTTGCATTGGTAATAGATGAGTTAACGGAACATTCAATATGACATCCTTTGGTGTATGCTTTTTGCAGATGATACAATGTTGATATATGAACCGTATGAGGGAGTAAATGCAAAGTTTAACCTTCTGCAGGAAGTGTTGGAATCAAAAGATATTAATCTAAGTAGGTCAAGGACAGAGTAGATAAATTGCAAGTTCAGTGGAAATGAGGGTTCAAATGAGACAAGGGGATCATGAAGTACCTAAGAATGAATGCTTTAGTTATCTTGGATCTTCTTGGAAAATCACAAAGAAATAGATGAAGATCTCTCATCCATAATACAAGCTAGATGGATAATTGGAAGAATGCATCAAGTATGTTGGGCGACCGTCTTATGCCTCTAAAACTCAAGATAAAATTTTATAGGGCATAGTAAGGCCAACAATGCTTTACAACACGAATGTTGGACAGCCAAACACCAATATGTGCAAAAAATGAATGCAGCAAAGATGATAATGTTTCGTTTGGATGTATGGGCACACGAGAAAAGAGATATGTTATTATAAATAAATTATAAATTCATTATCGCATCAGAAGGGTGGGTGAGCATTTAAATGAGGCATGAATCTCTATTGGAGTTTGACTCGTTCGAGATATTTTCTTCTTAAGATGTTTTGTTTTTCTTTTTTAAATGCGAGAAGGTAAAAATCAGAAACTTAAATTGTCTTGTTATATAAAGTATATCCGTATGTATGCCAGAAAAGAAAGATAAACAAAAATTTCTTAAAGAAGAATGAATTTTACCTTGTAAGTGATAATCACCAAAGATATTTATATGTAATAACTCTCTTTTAATGAATGAATGAACCATATCGAAAAATTTGCGTTATAATACATGCATCTATGTATGAAAATTTCAAGATAAATTTCCATATAAAACCAAATGGTGGATAATATCAACAAAAATCCAACAAGGTCATGTAAACAAAATATTATTATGGTAATGAATCTCCAGCCTAGATTTCATATTCTAAATTTGATTTTCAGCGCAAATATTAGTGGAGGTGATGTGTACACATTTCTTTTTTACTTTTCACCATTGGATTGAATAAATCAAATAAAAATAATGGACATGATTAAACAAAGTTGCGTGAGAGATTAAAAATGGTTCGTGTTATTATTTTAAAAATATTAAATTTCGATTGAGGACAAAATATTTCATAATTGATTAAAGTAGCCTCTTGTAAATACTATAAATAGCATAAGCTATCTAGGGTTAAAGCACACCGACTGAAAGTCTGAAACCTAAAGTTGCCTTCTTCCCTTCATTTCCCTAGTTTCCATTTCTCTCTCTATTGAGAAATCATGACCAGAAAGAAAGTCAAACTAGCCTTCATGATGAACAACTCGTCGCAAAAAGCGACGTTCAGGAAAAAGAGGAAGGGATTCATGAAGAAGTATGAAATCAATAAACTTTGTGATGTTCTAACATGTGCTATCATGTACAGTCCAAATAAGTCTCAACCTGATGCCTGGCCTGATCATTCAGAAGTGCGACGCCTCATCGAGCAGTTCAAAAACATGCCCGAGGAGGAGCGGAACAAAGTGATGGTGAACCATAAGATGTTTCTGAAGCAGATGGTCGAAATGGAGCTGGAGAAGGTAAACAAGCTGGAGAAAGGGAACCGAGAATTGGAAATTTGGATGGCAATGAACCACTTCATTGCTGGGAAGCCCCTGAACGACTTGCAGTTCACTGATTTAAAGGAAATGAGGAGGATGATCGAAGAAAAATTGAAGGAATTTGAAGCGAATATCAAGAGCTGGAAGGAGGAGCTGGCGAAGATGAATCAACTCTTAGGTGCACAACCTACAGTAGCTGGTGAGAACATTCAGAACGTCATGCAGATGGTTCCATGGTCCATGTGGGACGTGCCGACCAAAAGTTCTTGATGTGGATGATAATGTGTCGACTTTTGGGCATTAGGACCACAATGTTCGGTGGTGCTGGATGATCTAAGAACCCCTTTAATTTCCCTTGAGCTATTTAAGTAGTTTTTGTATTTTATTTTTATGTTATTTTTCTTCATCGTTGTTTTAAGTTATTTCTAATTTTATGCTTGCTTATCTTCACCTCAAAACCACATGGTTCCTATGCCTCTTAATTTCTTGCATTTAATCTAGAAAAAATTAATTATATAAGGTTGTTTGGTAACTTTGGTTTGTATTCAACATTCTTAGACTACTTATTAGTATTAAGATCTAGTGGTGTTTCTCGTTATTTGTAAGTGAGAGGTCATAGGTCTGTAATTCATGGATGGTGGAGTCAATTTATCTTTCTCTCCTTAATATATAAACCTAACCCCTATCAAACTCACATTATTATGACAATAATGTAACACAAATCAAAGTTAGGTTGCATGATTCTTACATATAGACATTACACTCATTTAAACTATTGTGCAATGCCCAACGGTTTAATCAAAGCCTATATATGTGTGTGTGTGTGTATATATATATGTGTGTGTTATAGTTTTGCTATATATATATATATATATATGTGTGTGTGTGTGTGTGTGTGTGCGCGCGCGCGCGTATGTTTTTAAAAGTTCAAAAAGATGCTAAGTTCTAGCCGGACATCAATATGGGGCCTCGTGCCTGGATGGCTAGGTTGGACCTAGGAGGATTTAATGAAATTTACTATATAACATATAAATAGGTGCCTACTTGCACTCTACAAAAAAAAATACTTGCATTGAGAATTTAGGAAAGTTAAAATTTATGTTATCGTGGCATTGACATCGTCACAGACCAATGTATCAAAAATAAGAAAACCCGGAACCAAATTCGACAACTCAATAATTCCATAATCTAAAATTGAGGTCATCTTTCATCTTAATCAATATTCAATGAATCAATATATGTAAATGGCACGAGAGAGTCTAGGTGAATGGCAGCTACAACACCTGACGCATGTAAAGTCAGAGTTGGTGCAAACGGAGGTGAGAGAGAGGAAGAGAGAGAACGTGATTGTGCGAAGAGGCACGGAAAAGAGAAACAAGAAATGTGCGAGAGGCATAATATGAAAATTATTATTTGAACTATATAACATCTTTCTACACCCAATGTTTTAAAAAACTAGCCTCGGGGAGCGCCTAGGGCGTCTTTGAGACCGGGCGGTGAGGCTAACGCCTCTGTTTTGTTGAAGTGGGCAAAACGCTTTGCCGGAGATGCCTAGGCAGTGGAGGCGTGCCTCAAGGCGTCTCAGGCACCTTGTCTGGCCTTTTTTTTAAAAAAAAAAAAATACCACCCAAACCAAAACGACATTATTTGGGTAAGGATTTTCAGTTTCAAAATACAGATTCGACCACTTCCTTCTTCACCCTCTTTTCCCGCGCCAGAAACACACAGCAGCATCACCCCAGTCGATCGTCCTCTCCCAGTCGCCACACTGTTATCACCCTGCCGTCATCACCCTAGCGCTGTCAGCAAACCCACAATCAAATCCCCTATTTTAAAGGTTAAGGTTTCTTAAATTCTGAAAAAGTTAGGGATTTGATTTTTTTTTTTTTTATTTTAATTTTTTTTAACTAGTGTGAAGCCTTGGAGTTGGAAAGTAGAATAATAGAGAGGAGTGGAGGTATAAGGGGAGGAGGCTAAAGGCTTAAGGGGATGGGAGAAGGATTCGGGATTATGGCTAAAGGCTTAACGGGATTGGACTGTAGGTGTTGTGTACTGTGTACATAAAAATAATTGAAAAATTAGTCCCATGTTAGTATTGTACTATTGTTGGAAAACTTCAACTGTATGTGATACCTTTTTTTTTTTTTTTTTCTTTACTAATGAGGTTGTTTCTTCATGATTATGTGGTGCATCTCTAGTATGCCTCATGTGAATTTTTAATGATAATCTAAGCTGGTAATGAGTAGAAGTTTTTTACCAGCCTAATGTACAAATAAGTCCAAGTAATTAAACCAGGAGTTAAATAATAGCCACATGCTATGGAAAGATGAGATGCTATAAGACATTACCTCTTTTTGATCCAAAAGAGCTAGCGGCAATTTTTGCTCAGGCGTCATAAACAGTTCAGGCTTAGACATTTTTGCTCTGCATATATGCCAAAATCAATATGTGTTCATGAACATTATCTGATTCTTATTCAATAGTCATTTTCCAAACAATTTTTGTTGGATGTCCACGTTCTAGAAGTGTTCTATTAAGCTTTTTATTGGATTGCTTTATCTCATTCAAAAAAGTAATTGAGTATGGTCATTGGTCATCACTGTAATTGTTGCATAAATTAATAGATTGTTGGTTCCTTAACTGTATGCATCGAATGTTTATTGTTTAGGCATTGAAGAATATGGCTTCTTCTTCTACGAAAGATTTTGCTTGGCAATGGACAAAAAGATTTGGATCCTGTCACCAAGCACTTCTATTGTGTTTTTTTTTAACCACAAATGCATGGGTTCAATTTCTAGATTTAAACATCACTTGGGTGGTGTAAGTTCGGGAGAATGATAAGTTGTAAAAAAGTCCAAGAATGCTTTGTTAATGTTATGAGAACTAAAGAAAAGAGGAAAGCTAGCCATGAGTTGGGTCGTGGTGGTGGAGAAGAAAGTGAAAGTGTCGATATGGGCACAACAAGGACACCATATGTAAGTAGCGGGAGTGGGAGTATGAGTGCCACACATTCACAACAAACCGATTCTTTTTTACCACCTAGGTCAAGGGGACCACTTGATAGGTATGTTACATCAGAAGCTTGTCAAACCACATTGAATGCACCTTTCAAAAAAGAGGAAAGAAGACAAGCATCCCAATCACTTGCGCGATGGTTCTACACTAGTGCTATCCATTCAATGCGGCAAACAATGAATATTATGTTAATGCAATGAAATTGGTATCCGATTTTGGTCCCGACTTTGATGCTCCTACAAGCCATGAATATAGAACTTGGATGCTCAAAGAAGAAGTTGAGGATGTACAGAGTATGATGAAAGAACATCAAAAGGCTTGGAAGAGATATGGATGCATTATTATGTCGGATGGATGGTCAGATGGCAAAAGTAGGTGTTTAATCAACTTTCTTGTCAATAGCCCGCAAGGTACTTGGTTCTTAAAATCGGTTGATGCATTGGCCTCTATTAAGAATGAAGATTTGTTGTATGGCTATTTGGATGATGTTATTCAACAAATTAGGGAGGAGAATGTGGTTCAAGTTATATCTGACAATGCTTCGAAGTACAAGAATGCCGCGGCAAAACTTATAGAGAGGAAATAGAAGGTGTGGTGGACTCCATGTGCGGCTTATTGCATTGATTTGATGCTAGAAGATATTTCTAAGATGGCATGGTCTGATGACACGCTCAAACGTGCTAGGTGTATTTCAAAGTATCTATATGGGCATCAATGGGTACTAGCTTTGATGAGAAAGTACACCAACAGTTCAGAAATTCTTCATCCAGCGGTCACTAGGTTTGCCACTTCTTTCTTTACACTACAAAGCTTACAAAAGCAAAAGGAAAATCTTTGCTTTGTTTACCTCTCAAGAATGGTCGGAAAGTACCTATGCAAAATCCCGTGAAGCAAAGTTGGCTAAGCATCATGTGTTACATGATCGTGAGTTTTGGGGTCAAGTTTCCTTTTGCATTAAGGGTGTTCTTCCTCTTGCTTGTGTTTTGAGAGAGGTTGATTCGGAGGAGAGACCCCCTATGGGTTTTATATATGAGTAGATGAATGCTGCAAAAGAGAAAATTGCAAGCAATTTTAACAAAGTGGAGAAAAAATATATGCCTATTTGGAGAAAGATAGGTTGTAGATGGGATGATCAACTTCATCAACAACTACATGCGGCGGGTTATTACTTAAACCCATAATTTCGGTATGAGGATAATTTCTCAGATACTGATGAAGTGCGAAATGGGTTGTTTGCTTGCATGGATAGAATGCTTGGGAAAAGGAAAGAACGTGAAGAGGGCGATGTTCAATTGGATTTATATAATGATAAGCGTGGTCCATTTGCGGATTCTATGGCTATGCAAACAAGGAAAAAGCGAACACCAAGTAAGATTTAATTAGTTAATTGTTAATATCTTTTTATCATTAACCCTTAAATTACTTACCTTACTAATATTGTTCTTTTTTAGCTGCTTGGTGGAGCGCTTTGGGCATAAAACACCCCAGTTAACAAAGTTTGCTATCCGAGTTCTAAGCTTTACTTGTAGTGCGTCGGGATGTGAGAGGAATTGGAGCACATTATCAATGGTAAGTAAATATATTATTAGTATCTTAAGTATCATTTTTGCTTAAGATGATTAGACTTGAATAATAGAATTGATTTATTTGTAGATTCATACAAAAAGAAGGAATAGGCTTGAACACAAAAGGCTTAATGCTTTAGCCTATGCCAAGTACAATTTGGCTTTATAACAGAGAAGTAAGAAAATGAGGGAGAAGTATGATCCTATTGTTGTGGAAGAAATTGCCTCCGATTATGAATGGATAATGGAGACAGAAGATCCCGTTCTTCCTGAAAATCCTACATGGCTTGAGGAAGAGTTATTGTATAATGTTGAGGCCGTAAGGAATGTGCCATCCCCGGTTTATGTAGGTGGCTTATACATTCGAGAGCCTAGAGAGTCTTTTCCTCCTCCTTCTCCTCGTAGCCTACTCCTCCTTCTTCTCCTCCTCGTGAACCTCTCATCCTCGCGAGCCTACTCAACCTTGGGGTCCTATTACATACAAAAGAAAACGGGGTAATGAAGCATCCTTAAGTCGAAGAAACGTGGAGTATGATTCGGAAGATTCTTTTGATGAATTGATGACATACCCAACAAGTTCATCTAGAATTGGCAATGAAAAGGATGATGTTGCCTTTTATTTAGATGAAGAGGATTTAGATGAATGATTGATATCTTTGTTTGTATTTTGATTTATATGAAGAGGATTTGGATGAATGATTGTTTTCTTTGTTTGTATTACCTTTCGAACGATGAATTTGGATGATATTACCTTTGAATGATGAATTTAGATGATATTATCTTTTGAATGACTATGAATTTTGAATGAAAAATTGAGAATGAATGTTTATTTTACGTAGTATTATTTTTTTATACAATTATATGTATAATATATAAAACATATATATAAAAAAAATTTTAATCCCGTGAAGCTTCGCCTTACGCCTAGGCCGGGCTTCGACTCGGACGCCTCACGCCTCGCGCTTTTAATACATTGTCTACACCCAACTTAAACTTTAAATGTTAACTATATTTTTTACCCTATTGCATAGTTATCATCAGTACAAGATAAAATTATCAATAAAACTATACCAGTAATCAAAACCTATAATCACATAAAACGTTTCCACTATGCAATCTTCATCTTACGTTCATTCTAGCTGAAACCATAAGACGCTTTTATAGAGAAAAACATGCTCTTTTGTACCAGTTAATGATATTTTAACATTTTGAATTCTCCAATTAAGGTATGAATTGATTAAAACTTTTTTAGAGTTCAAGAAAAAAATCAACGCCTTTTCCAAATCATAATTGCTCACAAATTTGTTATGTTACCTTTATACTCAAATTTTTCCAAAGCATAGTTTAAAGAGGTGGACTACTGTTTCAAGTGTGATCATTGTAAGTGCTATATCGAACCTCACACGCTTGAATAGATTACACCTCTCGAGAAATCATCTTACGGATAAATATGGGATTTCTGCTTGTCAGATGATTTCTCCTCTAAACAAACCTAAAATCAAATATGGGATTTCTTCTTGAGAAATCCCCCACATCCAAACAAATGCCAACAGATGAATCCAAGTAATGATAAATATGCAGAAAAAAAGGATGAACCACGAGAGGTGTAATCTATTCAAGCGTCCATATAAAACCAGATGGTGGATAATATCAAACAAAAATCCAACAAGCTCATGAAAATAAATTTCTATTATGCTAATAAATCTCCAGCCTAGATTTCATATTATAAATTTGTTAGTCGCATAAATATTTGTGAGATAATTTTGACACTTTTATTTTATTTTTTATCATCGGATTTAATAAATCAAATAGAAATAACGGACATGATTAAACAAAAATGCTGAGAAACTAAAATTGTGCTTGTTTATCACCTCAAAAGTATTAAATTTCTATTGATGACAAAATATGTCATAATTAATTAAAGTAGCCCCTTGCAAAATACTATAAAGGAAAATACTTGGCTACTGAATGTTTCAGGAGGAACTCTTGCTTACACCCAATCCCAGGTGAACATGTGTCCAAGTTCAGGATTGGAGGTAAGCAGGAGCTCCTGCTGAAACTTCAGCAGTTAAGCAGCGTTCTACTATAAATAGGATTAGCTATTTAGGGTTCAACCACACCGTCTAAGAGTATGAAACCCTAAAGCCGCCTTCTTCCCTTCCTTTCCCTAGTTTTCATTTCTCTCTTCTTTGAGAAATTATGACTAGAAGGAAAGTGAATTTAGCCTTCATCATGAACGACTCGTCGCGAAAAGTGACATTCAGGAAAAAGAAGAGGGGATTCATGAAGAAGATGTTTGAAATCAATAAACTTTGTGATTTTCTAACATGTGCTGTCATATACAGTCCAGATGAGCCTCAACCTGATGTCTGGCCTAATCCTTCAGAAGCGCGACGCCTCATTGAGCAGTTCGAGAACATGCCCGAGGAGGAGCGAAATAAAAAGATGGTGACCCATGAGATGTTTCTGAAGCAGATGGTTGAAAAGGAGCAAGAGAAGGTGAACAAGCAAAAAAAAGAGAACCGAGAGGTGGAAATTTGGCTGGCCATGAACCAGTGCCTCACTGGGAAGCCCCTGAACGGCTTGGCGTTCACTCATATACAGGAAATAGGGTGGATGATCGACGGGAGATTGAAGGAAGTTGTCGCGATTCAGAGAAGAAGGAAGAGGAGCTAGCGAAGATGAATCAACCCTTAGGTGCACAACCGTCAGTGACTTCAGCGACAATTGATGAAAACATTCAGAACGCCATACAGGTGGTTCCATGGTCCACTGGGGACGTGCCGACCCCACAATCTGGTGATATGGATCATGTTGGTTTAAGGATTAGGACCACCATGTTAGATGGTGTTAGGTGGTCTTATAACCCCGTTAAATTCCCTTGAGTTATTTAAGAAGTTTTTGTTGTATTTATTTTCGTTATTTTGCTTCAACCGTGTTTTAAGCTTCTATTTTGATGCTTGTTTACCTTGACATCAAAACCACGGAGTTTCTATCTTTTAATTTCTTGAATTTTACGTAGGAAAAATTAAGGGTAAATTACACAGAACTACCTCAACTATTGGGTCATTAACAGTTTCATACATCGTCTTTAAAAAGTTTCAATGTCATACCGTATCTTCGAATTTGTTGCAATGTCATACCTTCCGTCAGTTGTCTGTCAATTCCTCCATTAAATGCTGACGTGACACATTCTATTAAAAAACTAATAAAATATTATTTAAAACTACAAAAAAATCATTTAATAATTGTTAATTATTAAAATAATAATTAATTAAAGAAAAGTTATTTAAAAATTAAAAAAAAAACCGACCCCATGTTTGTCTTCCCCCACTCCCCCGCCCCCCCCCTCCCCCGGGGAACCCCCTTCTTCCCCCACCCCCTATAACCTAGAAAGAAAGAAGAAGAAGAAAAAAAAAACACCCACCCCATGTTTGTCTTCCCCCCACCCCCTGCAACCCAGAAAGAAAGAAGAAGAAGAAGAAGAAGAAGAAGAAGAAGGGAAAAAAAAAAAAAAAAAAAAAAAACCCCATCTTCATCTTCCCCGACCCCCCTTCCTTGCAACCCACCCATTTCTTCCTCCTCCCGTCTTCCCTTTCCTTCCTCCTCCGCACCCACTACCTGCAACCCAAAAAAAAAAAAAAGCCATCTTCATCTTCCCCGATCCCACTTTCCCTACAACCCAAATCCCATCTTTCGCCGATTCCGCAGGTGGAGAAATTGGGCACGGAGAAAATAGGGGGAATGGGTGTGGATTTAAGGAGTGGGGTGTGTAGAGGAGGGAAGATGGTGGGTGCGGAGGAGGAGGGAAGAGGAAAACAGGAAGGGGAAGAAAGGGGTGGGTTGCAGCGAATGGGGGGTCGAGGAAGATGAAGATGAAGATGGGGGTTTTTTTTTTTTTTTTTTTTCTCTTCTTCTTCTTCTTCTTTCTTTTTGGGTTGTAGCCTTGTAGGGGGTGGGGGGAGAAAGTGGTGGAGCGGAGGGGGGGGGAAGATGAACATGGGTGGGTTTTTTATTTGTTTATTTATTATTATTATTATTATTTTAATTATAATAATTATTATTATTATATTTAAAAAAATATTAAATGATTTTTTTTTTAATAATATTTTATTAGTTTTTTTAATAGAAAGTGTGCCACGTCACAAGCCACGTTAGCATTTAACGAATGAATTGACAGACAACTGATGGAAGGTATGAAATTGTGACAAATTCGTAGATGAGGTATGACATTGAAACTTTTTAAAGATGAGGTATGAAACTGTTCATGACCAATAATTGAGGTAGTTCTGTGTAATTATATAAGAGTTGTTTGGTAATTTTGGTTTGTATTTCACATTATTCAGCCAATAGTGCTACATTATAATGGGATTCCTCTTTACTTGTTACTAAGATATAATAGGTTTGTACCTTATGAATGATGAGTTTGAAATTAATTTATTTTTCACCTCTTAATGTAAATATATAAAATCCTCTCTCGTTGAAGAATCCTTCAAAGAAAATCATTTGAGCGACTCTTGTGGTGCTCAGTGTATTTCAATAATCGAACTCCCTATATATCTTTAAGATATTTCCTCGAAAATTATCTCTATAAAAAAAATCGCCGATATCTAAAATCATATTACCATTGTATCAAGTGGTAGCCCTTTCGTGTTTTTTTTAAGGAACTGATTTTATGATTGATAAATGGGAGATGGAAGAGAAAAAAAAACTAAGTCTAAACATCCCTCATAAGTTCACTAATTACTTAACTATTTATTGGCAGGTCTCTTTGTATGTGTTGTCCGGAAAGATGAAGACTCAATGATTCTTTCTATGGGATCACATGTCTTTTTATTAGCTCCTATTTGTGGTGCACAATTTCGTGGAATGTAGGCAGTGGTTATGATCACATTGAGGTGCCAAACCTTCTCGTCGATATGAGCTATTGTGGAAGATCAACCTGGTATCCTTAGTGTAACTTTTATCCGTTGAGCGATGGTCATTCCATTCGGCACTGTTAGATCACTAAGGCCGACTTTTGTCCTTGCTCTACAGGTGGGTCTTGCAATCAAGCTCGAACTTATGAGAGGTGTAGATGAGCATAACATGAGTTATTCAACATATTTTGATTCCCATATATCCACTCATGTGGACACTAGGCGCTAGTCGGGCGGCGGGTTGGGGTCTAGTGCCTAGGTGGCTAGGTGGAGCCTAGGCGGGCGCCTAGGTGGGCTAGGCAGATTTAAGTAAATCTATTGTATTTCGTGTAAATAAGTGTCTGTTTATACTTAAAATATACATAATTTTATCATAAACTAGAAATTAGAATGACATATATTATGAAGTATTGGAACATAATGAAAATATGGGGAGCAAACGTATAATGTGTGTTTATTTAAGTGTTCAATAAGTCTCATACAATTTATTGCATGGAAACAATAAAATACAAAAGGAAAGTTATCTATTTTCTATCTAAGTGAGTTTCAACCTAGGTAGATGTCTAAGTAGGTCTGGGCGGGTTAGACGGGTGCCTCAACAGGTCTAAGCGCCATTTCTTAATTTTCAAACGCCTAAGCATTAATCGGGGTGATGTCCAGCCGCCTAGTGCCTAGGCGGGGCCTAAGCAGTGCTAGGCAGAGATTTTTAGAACAGTGGGTAAAACAATCACAATTGCTAATAGCAATTTGAATGATGTACTTAATGTTATTTATTTAGGGAAAATTTCATTTTCGCAAATAATAAGTTACGTAGTGTTACTTAGTTATTCATGCTATTACATGTTTTAATTATCAAAACTTTGGCTATGTTTGTAATATGAGGACAATTAATGTTTTTGTGGCTTTGTTAGAACCCTAAATTCGTCGTGAAGCAAACGGTGAACCATCGACGCCAAATTTTCTTTATTTTGGGTTGCCTTTTTGTTTGGCATGAGGTGCGCTCTAATTTAATTCAGGACACCATGTTATTGTAGTTGGTGTCAGGCTTTCGCCGCCTCCAAAAAAAATTTCGATGATTAATAATTTCATGTCGTACCGTTTAGGTTCCTCAAAATCCAAAGCAAGCAAAATTCACTCCTAATATTCTTTTTAGTCACGGTGAAAACTCAAGTAGATCATTTCGTTCGGAGTGGTAGGTTAGCATTCAGAGGAGGGATGGGTGGCCAACATGACCGGCGCGCTTGAGAGTTTTTAGCTTAAGATGTTTTGATTCCCTCTCTTAAATACGAAAAAAGGTAAAATTAGAAATTTAAGCTGTCTTTATTTTTATAGTATATTCGTAATGTGTGCCAGAAAAGAGAGACAAACAAAAATTCCCTAAAAAATGGATTTACCTTATTAGTGGTAATTACCAAATGTATAGCGATAAAATAACTCTATTTAATGAATGGATAAGTCATACAGAAAAATTTGCGTTTTCATACATGCATCTATGTATGAAAATTTCCAGACAAACTTCCATATAAAACCAAAGGTTGGATAATATCAAACAAAAATTCATCAAAACATGTACATATATACCAAAATAGTCTACATTAATTATTGTATTTCTTCATTGTAAAAATATTAAATTTCTTTTTCAGGATAAAATCTTCCATGATTGACTAAGGTAAGCCCTTGCAAACTACTATAAATAGCATCGGCGGTTTAGCGTTAAAGCACAGCAACTAAAACCCTAAAAAGTCACTAACGCTTTCTTCCCTCCTTTTTCCCTAGTTTCCGTTTCTCTCAAAAGTTTCTCGCTTTGAAAAAATCATGGCTGGGAGGAAGAAGGTGAAGCTAGCCTACATCATGAACGACGCAAGTCGAAAAACGTCATACAATAAAAGGAAGAACGGCTTCATTAAGAAGATGCATGAAATCAATATTCTTTGTGATGTTCCAGTATGTGGTATTATTTACAGTCCATATGAGTCTCAACCTGTTGTCTGGCCCAATCTTTTGGAATCGCAACGCCTCATCACCAAGTTTAGGAGCATGCCCGAGGCAGAGCGGAATAAGAAGATGGTGACGCATGAAATGTTTTTGAAGCAGAGGATTGAAAAGCAGCAGGAGAAGCTGAACAATCTGAAGAAAGAGAACCGGGAGAAGCAAATTCGGATGCTCATGAACCAGTGCCTTACTGGAAGGCCCCTGACTGGCTTGGACTTAAACGATTTGAACGATATGGAGTGTATGATCAAGGAGTGCGTGACAGAGATTGTCGCACAGATCAAGAGCCGGAAGGAGGAGAATCTGGCGGAGAGGAACCAACCCTAAGTTGCACGTACACAAGTGCTAGCACCCTCAACTGATCAGAACATGCATGCAGCAATGGAAACACAAACGTTTGATCTAAACAACATGGACGCCATGCAGACGGCTCCATGGTTCTTAGGGGACGTGTCAAACCAACATTTCGGCTATGTTGATGATCAGATCCCGCCCCTTTAATTTCCCTCCAACTATTTAAACTATTTAAGTAGTTTTGTATTATGTTATTTTGTTTCAAACAGTGTTTTAAGTTGTTTCCAATTTGATGCATGATTACCTTGACATCAAAACCAGAGTGTCTTTATGTCTTTTATTTCTTAAATTTTATGCAGTCAAAATTAATTATATAAGAGCCGTTTGTTTTGTATTCATATTCTGTAGGTCCTGCTGGATATAAGATACATTGATATGTTAATGAGAAAATCAAAGAAATAATAACCAGTCAACAAGCAAACAAAATCATAGGACCAACTAATCATAAAGGTCCACGGAGCTCGATATTTTCATAAATTGATCTCATATTTATTTATAAAAAAAATACAATTAATCATAAAGGTCCATGGAGTTGGATGTTTTCAAAAATAGATCTCTTATATTTATTTATAAAAAATACTTTACACAAAGAATCTCTATTAATTAATGAAACTTTTTTTGTCAACTAAAAGAGGGTGAAAAGATAACTTAGTCTTCTATCACAAAAAAAATTAAATAAAAATGATGGGCAATAATGTAATTTCATAGGTCCAAATTTTACTGTTTTTTATTGAAGCCTCACCTACATGTGATGTTAAAATATTTCTAATATTTAAAATTAAAAAAAAAAGAAAAAAGACCAAAAACAAAAACCTACCACTCCCCCCACGTTCTCTCTCTCTCTCTCTCTCTCTCTCTCTCTCTCCCTCTCCCTCTCTCTCTCTCTCTCTCTCCCCCTCTCTCCTTCTCATTTTCTAAAAAAATGTGTTCATATACACAAAATGTGTAGGCAAATGCTAGTAACTTATAACTTGAAGAGGAATTCTACTATTTGACAAAAGAAAAAAAGAGAGGAATTCTACTAACTAATGTATGTTTGTACCATTTCTTATTGAATAATGTTTATAACATTAGAAGGCAAACCCTCCACCCATTAGTCAAATCTAATTTTATGGAGTAAAAGAATGTAAGAAAACGCTGAGAACGCAAATTATAACTTTTTTTTTGTTTTTATATGTACTATATTGAACAAGAAAAAAAAAAAGGTGTATTATATGAAAGAATTTTATCGATGACTAATTTCCGTGAGTACTTTTGTAAAATTATTACATATGTAGATTGATTGGAAAAATTATGATAAATTATTGATTCTTTTGGTGTCTAAATATATAATCTATTTAAGTTTACTAGTTCGAAACTTTCTGACATTCAAAAATTTATGGATCCAAATGTCATACTCAGTAAAGATTTATGATACGTTTAGGAGTTCAAGAGTTGTGCTCTATACCAAAAAGAATAATGGTGGTGGAAGAAGGAGGTACAAGAAAAGGTTAAGGCTATAAAGGAATGTTGTAAAGTAAGATGCATCAACGATGAGAATGAAAATGTTCTAGCTATGGAGAATGCAATTAAAGAGAGATTGAGAGATTATTTTTATAATATGTTCAATGAAGGACATGCAGTGGATTACTTCTCTACGTGAGTTGAGTAACTTGGAACAATGTAAAATTTACTCTTTCTACCGCCGAATTAGGAAAGAGGAAGTGATTTTAGCTTTGAAAAAGATGAAGCATAAATAAGCAGTGGGTCTCAACGATATATACAGGATTTAAGGGCAAAACTTCAACGATATACCAATCGAAGTGTGGAAGGTCTTAGAAGAGACGGGTATACTATGGTTCATAAACTTTTTCAATAAGATTTTGAAAACAAAGAGATGCCAAATGAGTGACAAAAAGTACTTTGATCCCTATCTACAAGAATAAGGGCAACATACAAATTGCATGAATTATAAAGGTATTAAGTTAATGAGTCATACAATGAAGCTTTGCGAGAGAATAATAGAACATAGACTGAGAAAAGAGATACATTTCTCCAACAATAAATTCGGATTCATGTCAAGGCGCTCGACTATTGAGGCAATCTATCTCTTACTAAGATTGATGAAACGACATAGAGATATTCAAAATGATTTGCACATGGTCTTTGTAGAATTCCAGAGAAGAATGAAGTACAAGTATCATATATTCAATCAATAAATGATATGTATAATGAAGCAATGACTGTAATAAGAACTCATAAAGGACAAACTAAAAGCTTTCCCATTACCATAGGGTTACACCAAGGCTAATCTTTAAGCCTTAACCTTTTTTCATTGGTAATGAATAAATTAACGAGATATATTCAAGATGATATCTTTTGATGTATGCTTTTCGCAGATGATGTAGTGCTAATAAATGAAACACTTGACGGAGTGAATGCGAAGCTTAACCTTTGGAAGGAAGTTCTGGATTCTAAGTAGGTCAAAGATAGAGTGGAGTGCAAGTTCAATGAGAATTGAGGTGAGAATATGATAGGGGTGATGACTGGAGATCAGGAAGTACAAAAGAGTGAAAGCTTTTGTTACCTTGGATTTATCTTGCAAAAGAACCAAGAATTGGAAAGGGATCTCAACTATAGAATACAAGTTGAATGGATGAAGTGGAATAGTCATTGGATGTGTTGTGCAACCGTTGTATGCCACTAAAGTTTAAGGTAAAATTTTATAAGACGACAATAAAGCCAACAATACTTTATGGCACGGAATGTTGGATGGTTAAGCATCAAAACGTGTAAAAAATAAGGTAACATAGATGAGAATGTTTCGTTAGATGTAAAGTATGAGATTAAGAATAAGGATATCGGAGGTAAAGTAGAAGTGATTGCAATTGAAGATAAGATGAGTTGTTAAGGTGGTTTGGACATGTGAACCGAAGACCTACAAATGCTCCAGTTAAAAAATGCGATTGTGAGATAGGCTCATGGTAAAAGGGGTAAAGGAAAGCTTGCAAAGGGACTTTGAGAAAAGACATGGAGTACTTGGAACTAACATAAAACTTGTCGAGTACAGTGGCGTTCTAAGATTTATAAAGTTACTCCATTTAATGGTGTTGTAGAATTTCTCCATAATCCAATGTTGTTTCTATGATACTTTTAATACAAAATAGTTTCTCCAAGATCCATGGAAAAATATATAAACATGTCTGGGAGGGGGAAGGGTTGAATGTGGATCCTCTTGGATATAAAATTTCTTGATATGGTATGAGAAAATCAAACAACCAACTAAGCAACAAGTAAACAAAATTAGATGACCTATTTTGACAAGAAAAGTGCATGCAGGTAGTTGGAGACGTTTTCGTAAAGAGTTCTCTATATTATTTTCAAAAACATTTACACAAAGAACAACTTAAATATTGAAAGACGACTTCTAAATGTTCATACTTTTCATATTGAATAATAATTTTTATAGTATCATGAGAACACTTTCGGAGAGAAAATATAACCGTGTTTATTTTAGTTATTGTTTTGGTTATTGTTATGAGAAGCACAAGTAGTCAAGAAAAATAATCAGCGGAACCAAATATAATTGATATTGGCAGATGTCACTTTACTGCAATTTCGGAAAATAATCATACCAATACTATAGTATGGGTTCGATTCTCACTGATTTTTCTTTGTTTTAAAAATTAACCATTTAATTCATTAACACTATTATTTTTATAAAAAAATATATATATAACTGATGCCGTATTGTACGAAAGAGATATTGCCCGTGGTTGTGCAATAAATATTTAATTAATATATATGTTTGTAATATATAACCCACTCACGAACCACATCATGTAAGTAATAATTATTTGATGTGGAGACTACCTATGTACTACTGCATAGAATTTTTACAACCTGCAAAATTAAGGTAAAAAATATTTAAAAATACTTATACGTGAACAAGATTATCATAGTATAAAAAAGCTCAAAAACCTAAAATATTTACAAAATAACAAGGTTATCATAGTACAGAAAGCTCAATTAAAATCGTTTTCTATAAGGATTGATATGAATAACTTGTATTTTAACCCACTGTTAATTAACTATTCAACACAAGATTTAGAAAAGATTTGTAATTGTGAATTAAAGTAAAAGACAAACAACTAAATTAACAAGGATTGAAATCGGCAATAAGAAAACAAATGTTTTGGAAAATCAAATGTAAAAGGCGCTCGGGTTTAGCCATCACCATCGACAATCCTACGTAGTTCTACAAATTATTTATAAATTACACATGCAAACTTTGAATGTTAGATTTTCGTAATACATATTCCACTTGGTATGTTCAAGTTAGAATGTACATCTAATATGTAACCTGTTTGTGATATTTAAATTAAATATACACATGAAAGACTCATTAAGTTGTGTGAGAAACTTTTGAAAAACCATGCAATGCTTAAGAGTGTGATGTTTGCCTTAAGTGAGTTTACAATTGTCAATCATAAGAAGTCCTATTCAATTACAGGGTGATGTTCCAACAAAAATTACATCAAATTTTCTTGTCTAAACATCCTAATATATAGTGATCACTCATCAAGACGTGTAGATAGTTTAAACACGGTGATAATAACTTTTACATTCATCTCGTTACCTAGAAATTCTCCAAGTATCTTTTGTTGCAGCTTAAAGGAGAGGGCTGTATGAAATTAAAATTCCTCAAATGGCAAGTGAGATATTTTTTCCACAGTGTAGTTGTATTTTATGGTGTAAGAATCTGAAATTGTTCTCTGGAATGTGCTTTGAAAAATGTAAAGAAGGTTCTTATTCTATGTGGAACTTTGAAGGGTTAACCCTAGACAATCAATTATTCGATGCATATGAACCATCAAAAGGTACTCCTCGGGATCTTATAAAAGTGAAACTTATACAAATTTAGAAAGATCACAGTTCAATACAGCTATACAGAAGTGCATCCAACTCTGACTGAACCAACAATTTTAGGCTGGAATCGCTAGTGACTTGTCTCACTTTGTTTTTATGTCTCGAATGTGTACGTTAATGGAGGCGGAGCCATTCAGAAATCGATAAAATAAAAAAAATAAAAAAAGTGGAATACAAAGGATGACTGAAATCAAAACCGACAACAAATGACTGAGACCTTAATGAACTGAAATCCAACTCTCACTGCACCAACAACTAGGCTGGAATCACTAGTGACTTGTCTCAATTTGTTTTTATGTCTCGAATGTGTACGTTAATGGAGGCGGAGCCATTCAGAAATCGATAAAAAAAAGAAGTGGAATACAAAGGATGACTGAAATCAAAACCGACAACGAATGACTGAGACCTTAATGAACTAATTAAACGAAAAATTAGTAATCCAAACTAACAACTAATGAACGAAAATCAGTTCAATCTCTACTTAATTACTTAAGAGCAATGCTAGAGAGAGATCAAATTTTTTAAACCAAATGATGTGTCACTAATAAGAAACAAGCACGTTAATTAATATTTTAATCCAATTATCTACAACCACATTATTTAGTTTGCAAATTTGATTTAAAAAATTTAATCTCTTTGACATTACTCTTACTTAAATATGAGACAGACTAGAGAAAGAAATAATCCCTTCAAATACTGCTAAATTAGTACATTCAGAAACTAGCAGCAAATGACTGAGAACTTCATGAACGAAAAGTTATCTATCTGAACCAACAGCGAATTAATGAATGTAAATTAGTACAACCTCCACTTACTTTAATATGAGATATTACATTAGTTCACCAAGCCTGTAACCAACATCATAGCATTTAATTAGTAGTCAAATTAGTGAAGAATGTTGAAAAGCTGCTCCAGTTGTTTGATTAGCCGATTCAAGTTATGATTCAATACAGGGGTAAAGAACTAAAGATTCAGGGTTTAAGGAAAATCTGCTATTATGTGACACACAACGTGCATACTTGTAGACACCGAAACAACAGCCAGATTAACGAAAATTAGTACAATCTCCGCTTACTTTAACACGAGACCTTAGATTGGTTGATCAGAAGTGTAATTCCATGATTGTAAACAACAAAACAACCAATAGCATTAGTGAAGAATGTTTTGAAAACAAGTTGCTCTAGTTGTTTGATTAGCCATGATTTGAGTCTCGGTTCAATGCCACGGGCTGGAGTGAAGATTTTGTTATGTGACACACAACATGCATATATAATATGCTTTGTTTCTGGTTCATATTGATCTTAATTATGTGTCTCCTCCTACTTTGGAGGGTTGGTCTGGTATTTTTTTCTCTACCATTGCTTTTGTTTCTGCTAGCTGTACTTATTGTCTGTGGAAAAAACCCTATGCCTAGCTACATTTGCATGTTGCAGCAGCCTTTGAAAAAAAACTATCTAAAGTAAGATGCGATTTGAGGACAAAAATAAACCATGTACCATGTACAACAATTTGTGCGGAAGAAACCACAAACCCTATTTGTGGAACTGACTTATATTCCATAACCGAGTAAATTGCTTGAATTACGAAGCTAGAGTTCGGTCTTGTATCTTTAGACAACTTACATACGCTCCTTGTGCACGATAATTTTTTAAAGCAATATGTAGGCCAAAAATAAAAAAGAACTTGATGAAACAGCTGCTTTATCAGAAATCTATTGAAAATTTGCCTGAAAGTATAAAATCTAAAGGATTCTATGTGCTCTTTAAATTTTCTTAAATTTCCAATTTTCGATTATACAATTAAATCATGAACATTATCTTTAAAAATCTGAAGAAACCACACAAAGACTGCTATGGAATTGCTGCATAATGCTAATGATCAAAAGCAACCTGAATTTTTCTTTTAACCACGAATGGTTGATTGCAAACATGGAGAAGATGATGAAAGTAATTTATATAATTCTATATCTGGTGGTACGAAATCGTACAATATTCTAGGGTATATCTAAGACTGCTTCTGGAAGTGATAAAAACGGGTTATGACAACCAAAAACACTTACATTTGGCAGAAAAACTAACATTGTTTCAAGGTCATAGAGGTGCACTTTTCCATGAAACACTTTAATGTCTACTAAAATAACTTTTGGTAAAAGTGCTTATGAGAACAAGTGCTTCGGGTAGTGACCGTCATGCTGAAACTTCCGATTAGTTTTCTCTCTTCTACTATGTTTTTTTATTTAATTTTTTTTTCTTTGAAAAAATACACCAGAAAACTTCGACGCTGATTAGCATTGACAACTTCCACTAGCTTCATGCTGCTTATAATTAAGTTGACGGCATATCCATTAGTTTTCTACTTAAATTGATTTTGAAAACCAAAATAGAAGAATGAAAAAGATAGGCAGAATGGTAGTAAAAAAATTTGTAACTTAAGATAACAGAAAATGCATAACAGCAACAGAAACGACATTTATTATAGTGATTTACAAATAAATACAAACTTGTTTGAATAAAATATCACAATATAGTACATTAAGTAATGCAGGCATGATGCATCCATGGTTTTCCTTTCTCATTAGGCCTTTCCATCTGGGTTCACAGTTAAGGTTTGGCACTCATATTCTGAGACAATGTTCTTGTGGATTCTGTCTATGAAAGCAGCTGCTTTGTTGTCAATCCCGGGCTCAGCCACGAACCGGCCTCTGTCCTCCTCGCTCGGCCAAACCTTCCTTGCACTCATGTAGGAATCCTCCATCATGTCGTCCCCTCTGCGATTGTGTGGCCTCCTCGATTTGAACATGTTGAAGAATGAGAAGGAGGATTTCTTCTGCCTGTTGCCTGCCATAACTCTTTTTCGACACGAAAAGATAATTAAACACAAGGGTTTAAGTGAGATGAAGAAAGTTCTTAATACTCACACTCACTTTGGTTTTTTGTGACTATTAAGAAGGTGGTGTGTATTTATAGTAGGAGGTGATCCTAGTGGAGAATCTTGGAGGACTCAAACTGCAGCTAAGGAAGTAATTTTTGGATGGTTGAGCTCACAAATAAGACCAGAGAAAAAAAAGGTTGAAAGTACATTTTCTATGGTCCTCTACTTTCTCAACTGACCAAGACACTCATAGAATTATTGTCTCTCATTTGACCAAAGCAGACTCATACAATTATTGTAACTTCCATTTTCGAAGAATTGCCATGGAAACTGCATATGTTGCTAGAGCGGGATGTGCTAGCTTCCTTATGCACTCGAGTTTAAATTCTCTTCCCCACAAAAAGGAAAAAGAAGTACTATTATGAAGATTGCATTAAAATTTACAGATAAATCTTTTAAATAGTGATATTCCACCTAAAGTTCATTGTTAACCTTTCCACTTTCTTCATCTTCCAAATCATTTAATTAGCAGTGATGATCAGCCAAATCTGACCTGTTTTTGGGATGTGACCTACTTTTCTTGAGAGATGTATAGTTTTATTTGATTAGCTCCAGATTAGCATACATTTTACTATGTATTTAATTAACAGATACTATGCATATGATTCTGTCACCAGAACGAGTCATCCCTCGTGATCTAAAGCTTGTTTAGATTAAGATTAAGCGTGTGTTGATCAGTATTTAATGGGGTTTTGTTTAAGAAAAAAATATTATTTGGCCTTCATCAACTTTAAGGAATAAGAAATACTGGAAACTTCATTAGATATTCAAGAATGCAGAAGGTATATATAATAGTAAAAAGTTCCCCCTTCTTTAGAAAGATAGCTTTGGTTCATGCATTGGTTAAGTACTCTAGAGTTTTAATAATTAAAGTTCGGTATCCCCTCATTTCCTTCTTTCCTTCGTACAGACAAATCATAGTCCGACGCATATACAAAAATATTTTCTTTTGCTGATTTTATAAACCGCTTCAGTATTTGTGTCAACTTGTGATTTGTTGTGATTTGCAGTTAAGGATTTTGTGCGCAAAAGTTTCTAGTGTTGTAGCATAGCACGCAAGCTGTCCAGCTTTAAGGTATTTGAAAACTCTTACTTGTAAAAACCAGGGTTTGGCA
Source organism: Pyrus communis (assembly GCF_963583255.1). Taxonomy (NCBI): domain Eukaryota; kingdom Viridiplantae; phylum Streptophyta; class Magnoliopsida; order Rosales; family Rosaceae; genus Pyrus; species Pyrus communis. The sequence continues at coordinate 17,951,672 of NC_084819.1, forward strand.
ATATGGTCCACCAACTTATTCCCTGCAACTTCTCTCTACCATGCTTTTCAAGTCATTAAAATATTGATGCTTTCTTTGCAAGCTGTAATCCCATTGATTAGTTAAAGTTAATAAAAATCTTAGTTCTTTATGCGCAGAGAATGCTGCTTCATTATCAAAATGCTAAATTGTTAAGTAATTGTTCACACGTTAATTCTTGATTAATTTGGTAAATATATGAGTGCCAGCAAAGAAGTTAGGCAGGACACACACACACACACACACTAGAAACTTCTTATTGCTTGTTGGACTACTCCAAGAAAGTCAGAAATAGAGTAGGTATTCCGGTTGCACCCAAGTTTCTCGAGCAATTTCTAGTTTAGTCGAGTACTTCTAATGCCTAATTGAATGCTTTCTATTTCTATTGTGCTAATGTTTTGATTTGTTAGTTAAGTGACAACTTTTATCCCCTTTTTTGATATTAGTTTGGGGTTTCTTAATATTTGATTATCTTCACGATTCTTAGATATGGTTTTTGATTCAATTTCACAAAATTATGAAAGCACTCAACCTCTGTTTATTGGTCCTTCAGTGTGGGAATAATTTAATTTTGCGCCTTGTTTGGTCTCTAAATTTGGATGGGAATGGGTTGTATGTTGAAGGAAGAAACAAAAAACTCATGTCCAACTTGAAGGTAGAAGATGAGTTATTTATAAAGGAAATACATCCATTCTAATCCAACTCTAATTCCGAAAAAATGAAAAAGCGTTCACTTCTACCTTTTGATATGTAGGATTGGAATCGTTTAATTTATTAATCTTGTGAGGGATGCACTTATCCCCATTTGCATTCATCCCATGGGGGGATGCACTAATCTCCGTTTGCGAATAACGTATTTTGACCGAATAAAATCACGATTGAACCATTTAATTTATTAATCTTCACTCATATATCACTGCTACAAAAAATCATTCAAATTGGAGATCCTTTAAACATGAATATGTTACTTGATACCTAAAACGTCAATTTTTGTTCTATAGATTTGAATGATTAAATAACCTCCGATTGAAATGAATTTTTGTAAGAATGATCTTCAAATAAAAATTAAGAAATTAAATAGTTATGATTATAAAATTTGTACAGTCAAGATACATTATTCAAAATGGAGGAATAAGCTAATCTCCCAAAGCGAAATTTTAGTATTATCCAAGATGGATTAAATTCAAAAAGATAAGTTTGACGTTCGAAATTAAAGTTAGATATTCGTTCCAATTCAATAATAGACACCAAACGAGCAACGTCACCATAGTCAATTGGGCTGCGTGGTCTCTCACTAAAACCCACCAAATCAACAGACGGGTCGGCCCATTGGGTTGACCCATTTGTACTTGGCCTATTCAACCCCCAATTTCACTTGTCATAATTTCTTGCGTGTTGAACCAGTCGAAGAGGGTCAGAAAACAAAGTCGGTTCGAGCTCCGGAGCATCTTCGGTTCTTCCATTCGCCAGAAATTTTCACTTTCTGGTTCAATCCAGGTACTCTTTTCCTAATTGAATTGTTCATATCTACTATTGTTTTGATTTATAAACTAATGGCCCACTTTTCTGGTTCAGCACGGCCTGTTTTTTTTTTACTAATTTGGGGTTTTTTACTTGATTATCATTTGAACTATTCGAAATTATTTATCTTTACCAGATTCTTGAAATGGGTTTTGGACCAATTTGTAGAAATCACTCGCTTTTTGTGTATTGGTTGTTCAGTTTCTGGCTCAATTTTCGTGTTTCTGGAATGCCAGAGACATTTTTTGCTGGCTGGGAATTTGGTTTCTCTGGAAGTGCTAAAAACGTTTTAGGACAACCAAAAACACTTACATTTGGTAGAAAAATCCCCAATATTCCCAAAATTCAGTAATTTCAAATTCGATATTTCGATTAGCTGATTGTAAAACCCCAAATCTACCTACCCTATACAAACTCCTCGATCAAAATGTTATGATCTGGAATTGGACCAAAATGTAATAAGTGAGACAGATTTGGGGGTCATTTTCCTATTTGTAGTTTTAAGGGAGTTTGTTTACAATTTTACAGGTTTCATGTTGTACTGGGTTACTATATAACCATTTGTGTTTCTCTGAGTAAGGCATATATACAATTTTACAAAACCAATTCTGTTCAGTGTTCTCTTCGACTTCTCCCACCATTTCTGATCTTGCAAGCAGGTTTAGGTTTGAGCCTTGCTTGGGTTTGGTGCTAACATTGGTATCAGCCTCTGGTCCTGGTTCCCTTCCGCGCATGCCCCGTGCTACTACCACCAATCGTATCTCTGTGATGGACGACCGAGTTGCTGAGCTCGAGAATTCCATGGCGTCGCTCAAAGCTTCTGTCGATGCTTCCATGGTTTCTCTTCCTTCCTTAATTGACAATGCGGTCGCTGTTACTCTCGACACTAAATTGCAGATCTATTTCGAGCAATTCCGTCGTGAGCTGCACTTTCGTCCAAGCAGTAGTGGTCCTCCTGTGCCTATGGTTCCTGACTGTTCTCATCCTCGTGCATCTGCACCTGATCTCCGACCTCCGAGTCCGAATCGTTTTGGAGGTGATCATCCGCCACGGCCACCATGGACCCAGCGCATTGAGTTTCCTCGCTTTGTTGATGGAGATGATCCGATTGCTTGGATCTACAAAGCCGAGCAATTCTTTTCTTACTACAACACTCTGTCCGATTCTCGAGTGCTTACTGCTTCCTTCCATTTCGATGGTGAAGTGTTGCAGTGGTTTAAGTGGCGCGATTGTTTGCGTACTACACCAACCTGGGAGGAGTTCACTCACGCCTTGTGCTTAGAATTTGGACCACTCGAATTTGAAGACACAGCGGAGACACTTTTTAAGCTGCGCCATACAGGTACTTTGAAGGATTACATCTCTGAATTTATGCGTTTGGCTACTCGTACTTGATAGGAGCATATTTAGGCGACTTACTTAGCTTGTTTTCGTGCATCTATGTTGTTAATTCATAGTTGTTTTAGTAGTTTAAGCCATTTTCGTGTGTTTTTAGGTTCATATGGCTAAGGAAGCAAAAAGATGCATTTTGGAGCAAAATTGGGCTTGGAATGGATAGCATATGCTTGGAGCCAAAGTGTTGGACGAATTTGAAAGCCTTGTATGCACTTCGGACATAAAACAAAGGGCCTAGCCCAATCAAACAATCCTTTGAGCCATGCAAAACCTCTAGCCCAATCAACAACCCTTAGCCACATGCATTCACACACACATGCACTTACTCTTTCATCATTGCACCACCATTCACACACACATGCACTTACTCTTTCATCATTGCACCACCAATTCAACACATGCATTTCCACCTTCCTACTTCATCATTTCAACCACATATTCACCCACATGCACTCTAATCATTCAACACATGCATTCACACACCAACAACCTAGCTCTTTTTCCATCATTATTTCATCCACATGCACTCTCAATCATAACAACCACATTCACTCTTAAACAATCACCCACTTATTCTCCCATTCCCCCTATAAAAACCCATGCATTCATACACAAAAAACACATCTCATTTTCATACACAACACATCACAAACACATCCAATCTTCCCTCATTGCCGTGAGCTACCATTCCCTTATAATCCAAACACCACTCCTCATCCATTTCCATAATTCCCCAATCCATTCAACACACCAACAACATCCCTTAGACCTTGTGCTACGACGAAGAGGAAGATAAGAGGGCCTAAACGTTCATACAATTCAAGTTTGAGTTGTTGGAATGTTTAGGTGTTTCTTTGATTCTCTTTGTTTTGGTACCATGAGGAACTTCCTCTCGGCTTCATTCCATTAGATACACTCTCCCATTTCTTAAAGGATTTCGACATCAGTTTTGCTTCAAGGGTTCTTTCTTCTTAATCCTATGTTCACTCATGTTATATATTTTTATGTCAAACCTTTTGTAAACATGAAGTGTAACTAATCTCTCTCTAGGGATTCGATGTAGCCTTGCAAGATTGCCATGTAGTTAATTCGGAATTCTCATTTAATCTATCTATTTCTTGTTTCATTCTCCGATTTAATTGTGACTTAGTGTGTTGATTTTAATGCTTGATCATCATTTGAATTAACCACAGGTTGTTTAGCCAAGATTAAAGCACACATCATGCATAATCTTGGTAGATATGTGAATGAATGAAGGGAATGTTTTGCAAACATCCTGCCGAGTGTTCCCTTTGGTTTTGTGAAAGTTTCTTGTGCACTACATAGTCTTGATTAGGAACCAAAGTTGCACATCACAATTAGGCTCATGATTAGAGACATTTGATCAAATCCACACATCATATGGCTGATCATATCTAAGTGAAACAAACCCAAGAAATAAGTAGAGGGATGAGTATAATCTGACTTAACAAGCATGGACTTGGCTTAGCAATGGTGAGATCGAATCTCTAGCTTCATCTCCATTTGTGCTATCTCTTTTTATTAGCTGTTGATTCATTCATTTTGTGTTTACTTCATTTCCTTATGCTTTAATTTACAATCTGTCATTTAGTTTAATCAAAACCTAAATCCCCCTTTACCTTATTGTTCAATTTAGTTAGAAATCAATTTAGTTTATGCTTTAAAGCATTTTGAGTCTTTGGTTTGTCTTAGTGTTTTAAAGTTTAGTTTTGCATTCTTTGAGTCTAGTATAGTGTTTTAAATTGTGTTTTTAGCGTTTTTGAGTCAAATCCAAGTGATTAACAATCCCTCCTAATCCCCGGTCCAGAACGATCCCTACTTACATACTTACTACAATTGTCAAAAAGAGGGTTTAATTTGTGTGCGTATAATTCTCGCATCAGTACTTCTGATATTAGTCTTGTGTTGCTTAAGAGTTGTTTCCTTGGCGGTTTAAAAAAAGAGCTGAAGTTCGATGTTAAATTGCTTAAACCTGCTACTGTCTATGATGCAATTGCCATTGCAGTCCAACTAGATGCGAAATTTACTGAGTTTAAGAGTAGTCAGGCTAAACCTTCTTCTGTGTTGAAACATCAGTTTGTCTCTGCCCCTACTCCTCCCCCCGTGCCCCCACGCCCTGGTAATCTGCCAGTTAAGCGATTATCCCTTGAGGAAGTTCAAAGAAAGAGGGAGAGAGGCGAATGTTGGTTTTGTTCCGATAAGTGGACACGGGGGCATAAATGTGGATTAAAGCAACTTTTTATGTTAGATCTATTGGATGGTGTTGATGAGTGTCTTCCGGAGGAGCTGCCCGAGACTTCGGAATTGTATCACATGGCCCTTAGTGAATGCGCTTTTTATGGTACCACTGCTAGCCAAACACTGCAAACAATGAAGGTCGAGGGTCTGTTGAAAGGTCATTCTGTTAAGATCCTTTTGGATTCCGGGAGTACTCACAATTTTGTGGATTCCAAGCTTTTGAAACAATGGGGATTTCCAGTTCAATCTACAAGGCCTTTCGAAGTTATGATTGCAGATGGGGGAAAGGTGCAAGGGTCAGGGTGTTGTAGGGATATGCCACTGTCGTTGGGGGGTTACAAGTGTGCAGTGGACCTTTATGCTTTGCCATTGGGAGGATGTGATGCAGTGCTAGGTGTACAATGGCTTTCTTCTGTGAGTCCAGTTCTGTGGGATTTCCAACTTTTAACCATGGAATTTTCTAAGGGGGCTCAGAAGTTTAAGTTGTTTCATAGTCCTCCAACAGTCCCATTCATCCAGGAACTTCCATTGCATAACGTTGATAAGGAACTTAACAGTTCTAATCTTGGTTTATGTCTTTATTCTCTGGACACTACTCAGTTGGGCACTAGTACTCTCAACCCTTCACAGCTGCAGGAATTGCAAGCATTGTTGGGGGAATTTGAAGATATTTTTGAGCTACCTACTAAACTGCCACCATCCAGGTCACTGGATCACTCTATTACTTTAGCTCCGGGTGCTAAACCACCCAACTTGAGACCTTATCACTATGGACCACTTCAAAAAACATAAATTGAGAAGGCTGTGCAGGAGCTTTTGGATGCAGGATTTATCAGGGCTAGCCATAGCCCCTTTTCATTCCCTGTACTTTTAGTCAAGAAGAAGGAGGGCACATGGAGAATGTGCATTGACTATAGGGAATTGAATGCACTTACAATTAAAGATAAGTATCAAATTCCCCTTATTGATGACTTGTTGGATGAATTGCATGGTTCCAAGTATTTTTCTAAGCTCGATTTGCGATCTGGATATCATCAAATTTTGATGAAACCTGAGGATGTGGGCAAGACAGCATTTAGAACCCACGCAGGTCACTATGAGTTCTTGGTGATGCCTTTTGGGCTCACTAATGCTCCTGCCACATTCCAAAATGTGATGAATGATCTGTTTAAACCATTCCTCAGGAAGTTTATGCTTGTCTTCTTTGATGATATACTCATTTATAGCACCTCTTGGCAGCACCACTTGGTTCATCTGAAGGAAGTACTCACTGTGCTTCACAAAAATCAGCTATACCTAAAAAAATCTAAGTGCTCTTTTGGTCAAAGTAGTGTTGAGTATCTGGGCCATATAGTGTCTCAGGATGGGGTGGCTGCAGATCCCTTAAAGCTCAAAGCCATTCAGCAGTGGCCTCAACCCAGAAATGTCAAGGAGTTAAGGGGATTTTTGGGGCTTACTGGCTATTATCGCAAATTTATTCCCGGTTATGGGAAGGTATGTCAACCTTTGTACAATTTGACCAAAAAAGAGGGATTTGCTTGGAATGATTCAGCTAGTGAAGCTTTTAGACAGCTCAAGAGCATTATGTTCTCACCACAGGTCTTAGCACTTCCTGATTTTTCTCAAACCTTTGTAGTCGAGTGTGATGCGTTTGGAAATGGTATAGGTGCTGTCTTGCAACAAAATCACAGGCATATTGCATTTTTCAGTCAAGCACTTGGGCCTAGAAACCAGGCATTATCGACTTATGAGAGGGAGCTTATTGCCATAGTTCATGCCATACACAAATGGCAGAATTATCTGCAAGGGAGACACTTTGTTATCAAAACTGACCATATCAGTTTCAAGTATTTCTTGGGGCAGAGAACTAACACTCAGTTCCAACAAAAATGGGTGGCTAAACTTCTCGGGTTTGATTATGAAATTCAATATCGAAGTGGGAAGGAAAATATTGTGGCAGATTCATTATCTCGAATTCCAGACCATCAGGAAATTGTTGCAGGGGACAATATGGAATTAGCTGCCATATCTTATCCGTATTTTGGATGGATGGATGACTTGAGAAGGTATCATGAGAGTGATACTTGGATCATGGACAAAATTAAGGAGGTGACTGAGTACAAACTTAAGGGCACCACCAATCCTGCTTTAGCTAAATATTCTCTTGATAATGGATTTTTATGCGACAAGAAACGGGTAGTAATTAGTCCAACTTCTCAGTGGAGAATCAAGCTCATGGAGGAGCATCATTGCACACCAGCCGCAGGTCATCAAGGGGTAGCTAAAACTTATCAAAGAACTAAGAAGGGGTTTTATTGGCAGGGAATGAAAGGGGATATAAGGAAGTTCATTGCTGAATGTGCCATATGTCAACAAAACAAGTTTGAAACCATTGCACCTCCTGGATTGCTTCAACCCTTACCTCTGCCACAAAGGGTGTGGTCTGATATTAGCATGGATTTTATAGTTGGATTGCCTAACTGCAAGGGAAAATCAGTTATCATGGTGATTGTGGACAGGCTTTCAAAGTACAGCCACTTTATTGCACTTGCTCATCCTTACAATGCTTCTATAGTTGCTCAACTATTCAAAGAACATGTTTTCCGATTGCATGGTATGCCTAGCTCCATTGTAAGTGATAGAGATCCAGTGTTTGTAAGTGCTTTTTGGAAAGAACTATTTAGACTCCAAGGTTCCAAACTTTGCATGAGTTCGGGATATCATCCTCAAACTGATGGGCAGACGGAGGTAATGAATCGATGTTTGGAGACCTACTTAAGGTGCTTTGTGGGAGGACAGCCGAGGAAATGGGTTCAATGGTTGCCGTGGGCAGAATGGTGTTTTAATACTGCATACCATACTTCTTCAAAGTATACTCCATTTGAAGTGGTTTATGGTTTTTCCCTGCCTTACATCGTTCCACATGAGGTTGGTTCTACCAAAGTCGCTTCTGTGGAACAATGCATGATTGAAAGAGATGGGTTGCTGTCAGTGTTAAAGACTAATTTGCAGCTAGCTCAAAATCGCATGAAAGTGCAAGCAGATAAGAAAAAGACTGAGAGACACTTTAATGTTGGAGATATGGTGTATTTGAAGTTGGTGCCCTATCAATTGCACTCATTGGTGAATCATAGTTATCACAAATTACAACCACGGTTCTATGGTCCTTATGCAGTTCTTGAGAAGATTAGCGTTGTGGCATACAAGTTGAAACTTCCTGAGGGGTCCAAAATCCATCATGTGTTCCATGTGATCTATCTCAAAAAACAGGTTGGAAACAATGCGATTCCCCAGATTGAACTTCCTTTGGTGTCTGAGGATGGCTTGGTTCAGGACATACCTGCAACAATTTTGTCGAGAATGATGTATAAAAAGGGGAGTGTGGCTGGAGTTCAACTCCTAGTGCAATGGCAGGGTAAGGACGCTGCAGATGCCACCTGGGAAGACTTTGATGAGTTCCAGAAACGATTTCCAGATTTTGTAGTTTAACCTTGAGGACAAGGTTGTTCTGAAGGGGAAGGCATTGTTATGATCTGGAATTGGACCAAAATGTAATAAGTGAGATAGATTTGGGGGTCATTTTCCTATTTGTAGTTTTAAGGGAGTTTGTTTACAATTTTACAGGTTTCATGTTGTACTGGGTTACTATATAACCATTTGTGTTTCTCTGAGTAAGGCATATATACAATTTTACAAAACCAATTCTGTTCAGTGTTCTCTTCGACTTCTCCCGCCATTTCTGATCTTGCAAGCAGGTTTAGGTTTGAGCCTTGCTAGGGTTTGGTGCTAACACAAAACTCAAAGGAGATCGCAAACTGAACCCTCTGGGGACTGAAAAGTGTGGCAAATCACTGCAAAAGTCCGATTCTGTTCTGATTCCGATTCCGGTTCCCATCCCGAAATCCCTGTGTCTGCAATGTATAAAAGGAGAAGTCGCGGTGCAGTTTTGGGCGGGTTGGGAGACCGGCACTTAATTGGGCTGGATTTGAATTCATAATGTTTAGCATTTTGCACGCGAGCCCAATAGTAGATGGGAAATTTTTGGATCAAATGTCACACTAACACTTGATATTATTGTTTAAATTTATAATATTTTGAGATATGATATCTACACATTCTTTTTTATTTCTCACACACCTTTCTAATTTTCAGCTGTTAAATTGAATGAATTTAAGAAGATCAAAGAAGAAAAAATGCCAAGGGGTGTGTGGATTGCACATCCCAATATTTTTATAGGGATTGATGAAACGATATAGAGATATGAAAAATGTTTGCACTTAGTCTTTATATATTTGGGAAAAGCTTATGACAAGGTCTAAGAGAAATTCTTTGGAGGATTTTAGAGAAGAAATGAGTATGAGTAGCATATATTCAAGCAATAAATGATATGTATGATGGATCAAGGATTCAAGGACTACGACATGAATAACAAACTGAAAGCTTTGCCACAACCATAGGGTTATGCCAAGACTCAGCTTTTAAGTTCTTACCTTTTTGCATTGGTAATAGATGAGTTAACGGAACATTCAATATGACATCCCTTGGTGTATGCTTTTTGCAGATGATACAATGAAATATATGAACCGTATGAGGGAGTAAATGCAAAGTTTAACCTTCTGCAGGAAGTTTTGGAATCAAAAGATATTAACCTAAGTAGGTCAAGGACAGAGTAGATAAAGTGCAAGTTCAGTGGAAATGAGGGTTCAAATGAGACAAGGGGATCATGAAGTACCTAAGAATGAATGCTTTAGTTATCTTGGATCTTCTTGGAAAATCACAAAGAAATAGATGAAGATCTCTCATCCATAATACAAGCTAGATGGATAACTGGAAGAATGCATCAAGTATGTTGGGCGACCGTCTTATGCCTCTAAAACTCAAGATAAAATTTTATAGGGCATAGTAAGGCCAACAATGCTTTACAACACGAATGTTGGACAGCCAAACACCAATACGTGCAAGAAATGAATGCAGCAAAGATGATAATGTTTCGTTTGGATGTATGGGCAAACGAGAAAAGAGATATGTTTTTATAAATAAATTATAAATTCATTATCGCATCAGAAGGGTGGGTGAGCATTTAAATGAGGCATGAATCTCTATTGGAGTTTGACTCGTTCGAGAGATTTTCTTCTTAAGATGTTTTGTTTTTCTTTCTTAAATGCGAGAAGGTAAAAATCAGAAACTTAAATTGTCTTGTTATATAAAGTATATCCGTATGTATGCCAGAAAAGAAAGATAAACAAAAATTTCTTAAAGAAGAATGAATTTTACCTTGTAAGTGATAATCACCAAAGATATTTATATGTAATAACTCTCTTTTAATGAATGAATGAACCATACCGAAAAATTTGCGTTATAATACATGCATCTATGTATGAAAATTTCAAGATAAATTTCCATATAAAACCAAATGGTGGATAATATCAACAAAAATCCAACAAGGTCATGTAAACAAAATATTATTATGGTAATGAATCTCCAGCCTAGATTTCATATTCTAAATTTGATTTTCAGCGCAAATATTAGTGGAGGTGATGTGTACACATTTCTTTTTTACTTTTCACCATTGGATTGAATAAATCAAATAAAAATAATGGACATGATTAAACAAAGTTGCGTGAGAGATTAAAAATGGTTCGTGTTATTATTTTAAAAATATTAAATTTCGATTGAGGACAAAATATTTCATAATTGATTAAAGTAGCCTCTTGTAAATACTATAAATAGCATAAGCTATCTAGGGTTAAAGCACACCGACTGAAAGTCTGAAACCTAAAGTTGCCTTCTTCCCTTCATTTCCCTAGTTTCCATTTCATTCTCTATTGAGAAATCATGACCAGAAAGAAAGTCAAACTAGCCTTCATGATGAACAACTCGTCGCAAAAAGCGACGTTCAGGAAAAAGAGGAAGGGATTCATGAAGAAGTATGAAATCAATAAACTTTGTGATGTTCTAACATGCGCTATCATGTACAGTCCAAATAAGTCTCAACCTGATGCCTGGCCTGATCATTCAGAAGTGCGACGCCTCATCGAGCAGTTCAAAAACATGCCCGAGGAGGAGCGGAACAAAGTGATGGTGAACCTAAGATGTTTCTGAAGCAGATGGTCGAAATGGAGCTGGAGAAGGTAAACAAGCTGGAGAAAGGGAACCGAGAATTGGAAATTTGGATGGCAATGAACCACTTCATTGCTGGGAAGCCCCTGAACGACTTGCAGTTCACTGATTTAAAGGAAATGAGGAGGATGATCGAAGAAAAATTGAAGGAATTTGAAGCGAATATCAAGAGCTGGAAGGAGGAGCTGGCGAAGATGAATCAACTCTTAGGTGCACAACCTACAGTAGCTGGTGAGAACATTCAGAACGTCATGCAGATGGTTCCATGGTCCATGTGGGACGTGCCGACCAAAAGTTCTTGATGTGGATGATAATGTGTCGACTTTTGGGCATTAGGACCACAATGTTCGGTGGTGCTGGATGATCTAAGAACCCCTTTAATTTCCCTTGAGCTATTTAAGTAGTTTTTGTATTTTATTTTTATGTTATTTTTCTTCATCGTTGTTTTAAGTTATTTCTAATTTTATGCTTGCTTATCTTGACCTCAAAACCACATGGTTCCTATGCCTCTTAATTTCTTGCATTTAATCTAGAAAAAATTAATTATATAAGGTTGTTTGGTAACTTTGGTTTGTATTCAACATTCTTAGACTACTTATTGGTATTAAGATCTAGTGGTGTTTCTCGTTATTTGTAAGTGAGAGGTCATAGGTCTGTAATTCATGGATGGTGGAGTCAATTTATCTTTCTCTCCTTAATATATAAACCTAACCCCTATCAAACTCACATTATTATGACAATAATGTAACACAAATCAAAGTTAGGTTGCATGATTCTTACATATAGACATTACACTCATTTAAACTATTGTGCAATGCCCAACGGTTTAATCAAAGCCTATATATGTGTGTGTGTGTGTGTGTGTGTGTTATAGTTTTGCTATATATATATCTGTGTGTGTGTGCGCGCGCGCGCGTATGTTTTTAAAAGTTCAAAAAGATGCTAAGTTCTAGCCGGACATCAATATGGGGCCTCATGCCTGGATGGCTAGGTTGGACCTAGGAGGATTTAATGAAATTTACTATATAACATATAAATAGGTGCCTACTTGCACTCTACAAAAAAATACTTGCATTGAGAATTTAGGAAAGTTAAAATTTATGTTATCATGGCATTGACATCGTCACAGACCAATGTATCAAAAATAAGAAAACCCGGAACCAAATTCGACAACTCAATAATTCCATAATCTAAAATTGAGGTCATCTTTCATCTTAATCAATATTCAATGAATCAATATATGTAAATGGCACGAGAGAGTCTAGGTGAATGGCAGCTACAACACCTGACGCATGTAAAGTCAGAGTTGGCGCAAACGGAGGTGAGAGAGAGGAAGAGAGAGAACGTGACTGTGCGAAGAGGCACGGAAAAGAGAAACAAGAAATGTGCGAGAGACATAATATGAAAATTATTATTTGAACTATATAACATCTTTCTACACCCAATGTTTTAAAAAACTAGCCTCGGGGAGCGCCTAGGGCGTCTTTGAGACCAGGCAGTGAGGCTAACGCCTCTGTTTTGTTGAAGTGGGCAAAACGCTTTGCCGGAGACGCCTAGGCGGTGGAGGCGCGCCTCAAGGCATCTCAGGCACCTTGTCTGGCCTTTTTAAAAAAAAAAAAAAATACCACCCAAACCAAAACGACACTATTTGGGTAAGGGTTTTCAGTTTCAAAATACAGATTCGACCACTTCCTTCTTCACCCTCTTTTCCCATGCCAGAAACACACAGCCGCATCACCCCAGTCGATCGTCCTCTCCCAGTTGCCACACTGTCATCACCATGCCGTCATCACCCCAGCGCTGTTAGCAAACCCACAATCAAATCCCCTATTTTAAAGGTTAAGGTTTCTGAAATTCTGCAAAAGTTAGGGATTTGATTTTTTTGAATTTTTTTTTTTTTTTAACTGGTGTGAAGCCTTGGAGTTGGAAAGCAGAAAAATAGAGAGGAGTGGAGGTATAAGGGGAGGAGGCTAAAGGCTTAAGGGGATGGGAGAAGGATTCGGGATTATGGCTAAAGGCTTAAGGGGATTGGACTGTAGGTGTTTCATAAAAATAATTGAAAAATTAGTCCCATGTTAGTATTGTACTATTGTTGGAAAACTTCAACTGTATGTGATACCTTTTTTTTTTTTTTTTTTTTTTACTAATGAGGTTGTTTCTTCATGATTATGTGGTGCATCTCTAGTATACCTCATGTGAATTTTTAATGATAATCTAAGCTGGTAATGAGTAGAAGTTTTTTACCAGCCTAATGTACAAATAAGTCCAAGTAATTAAATCAGGAGTTAAATAATAGCCACATGCTATGGAAAGATGAGATTCTATAAGACATTACCTCTTTTTGATCCAAAAGAGCTAGTGGCAATTTTTGCTCAGGCGTCAGTTCAGTCTTAGACATTTTTGCTCTGCATATATGCCAAAATCAGTACGTGTTCATGAACATTATCTGATTCTTATTCAATAGTCATTTTCCAAACAATTTTTGTTGGATGTCCACTTCTCGAAGTGTTCTATTAAGCTTTTTATTGGATTGCTTTATCTCATTCAAAAAAGTAATTGAGTATGGTCATTGGTCATCACTGTAACTGTTGCATAAATTAATAGATTGTTGGTTCCTTAACTGTATGCATCGAATGTTTATTGTTTAGGCATTGAAGAATATGGCTTCTTCTTCTACGAAAGATTTTGCTTGGCAATGGACAAAAAGATTTGGATCCTGTCACCAAGCACTTCTATTGTGTTTTTTTTTAACCACAAATGCATGGGTTCAATTTCTAGATTTAAACATCACTTGGGTGGTGTAAGTTCGGGAGAATGATAAGTTGTAATACCTGCACCTACGAATGAAATTTCAAAATAAACTTCCATATAATACCAGATGGTGGATAATATCAAACAAAAATCCAACAAGCTCATGAAAATAAATTTCTATTATGCTAATAAATCTCCAGCCTAGATTTCATATTATAAATTTGTTAGTCGCATAAATATTTGTGAGATAATTTTGACACTTTTATTTTATTTTTTATCATCAGATTTAATAAATCAAATAGAAATAACGGACATGATTAAACAAAAATGCTGAGAAACTAAAATTGTGCTTGTTTATCACCTCAAAAGTATTAAATTTCTATTGATGACAAAATATGTCATAATTAATTAAAGTAGCCCCTTGCAAAATACTATAAAGGAAAATACTTGGCTACTGAATGTTTCAGGAGGAACTCCTGCTTACACCCAATCCCAGGTGAACATGTGTCCAAGTTCAGGATTGGAGGTAAGCCGGAGCTCCTGCTGAAACTTCAGCAGTTAAGCGGCGTTCTACTATAAATAGGATTAGCTATTTAGGGTTCAACCACACCGTCTAAGAGTATGAAACCCTAAAGCCGCCTTCTTCCCTTCCTTTCCCTAGTTTTCATTTCTCTCTTCTTTGAGAAATTATGACTAGAAGGAAAGTGAATTTAGCCTTCATCATGAACGACTCGTCGCGAAAAGTGACATTCAGGAAAAAGAAGAGGGGATTCATGAAGAAGATGTTTGAAATCAATAAACTTTGTGATTTTCTAACATGTGCTGTCATATACAGTCCAGATGAGCCTCAACCTGATGTCTGGCCTAATCCTTCAGAAGCGCGACGCCTCATTGAGCAGTTCGAGAACATGCCCGAGGAGGAGCGAAATAAAAAGATGGTGACCCATGAGATGTTTCTGAAGCAGATGGTTGAAAAGGAGCAAGAGAAGGTGAACAAGCAAAAAAAAGAGAACCGAGAGGTGGAAATTTGGCTGGCCATGAACCAGTGCCTCACTGGGAAGCCCCTGAACGGCTTGGCGTTCACTGATATACAGGAAATAGGGTGGATGATCGACGGGAGATTGAAGGAAGTTGTCGCGATTCAGAGAAGAAGGAAGAGGAGCTAGCGAAGATGAATCAACCCTTAGGTGCACAACCGTCAGTGACTTCAGCGACAATTGATGAAAACATTCAGAACGCCATACAGGTGGTTCCATGGTCCACTGGGGACGTGCCGACCCCACAATCTGGTGATATGGATCATGTTGGTTTAAGGATTAGGACCACCATGTTAGATGGTGTTAGGTGGTCTTATAACCCCGTTAAATTCCCTTGAGTTATTTAAGAAGTTTTTGTTGTATTTATTTTCGTTATTTTGCTTCAACCGTGTTTTAAGCTTCTATTTTGATGCTTGTTTACCTTGACATCAAAACCACGGAGTTTCTATCTTTTAATTTCTTGAATTTTACGTAGGAAAAATTAAGGGTAAATTACACAGAACTACCTCAACTATTGGGTCATTAACAGTTTCATACATCGTCTTTAAAAAGTTTCAATGTCATACCGTATCTTCGAATTTGTTGCAATGTCATACCTTCCGTCAGTTGTCTGTCAATTCCTCCGTTAAATACTGACGTGACACATTCTATTAAAAAACTAATAAAATATTATTTAAAACTACAAAAAAATCATTTAATAATTGTTAATTATTAAAATAATAATTAATTAAAGAAAAGTTATTTAAAAATTAAAAAAAAAAACCGACCCCATGTTTGTCTTCCCCCCCCCCGGGCAACCCCCTTCTTCCCCCACCCCCTATAACCTAGAAAGAAAGAAGAAGAAGAAAAAAAAAACACCCACCCCATGTTTGTCTTCCCCCCACCCCCTGCAACCCAGAAAGAAAGAAAGAAGAAGAAGAAGGAAAAAGAAAAAAAAAAAACCCCATCTTCATCTTCCCCGACCCCCCTTCCTTGCAACCCACCCATTTCTTCCTCCTCCCGTCTTCCCTTTCCTTCCTCCTCCGCACCCACTACCTGCAACCCAAAAAAAAAAAAAAGCCATCTTCATCTTCCCCGATCCCACTTTCCCTACAACCCAAATCCCATCTTTCGCCGATTCCGCGGGTGGAGAAATTGGGCACGGAGAAAATAGGGGGAATGGGTGTGGATTTAAGGAGTGGGGTGTGTAGAGGAGGGAAGAGGGTGGGTGCGGAGGAGGAGGGAAGAGGAAAACAGGAAGGGGAAGAAAGGGGTGGGTTGCAGCGAATGGGGGGTCGAGGAAGATGAAGATGAAGATGGGTTTTTTTTTTTTTTTTTTCTCTTCTTCTTTTTCTTCTTCTTTCTTTTTGGGTTGTAGGGGGTGGGGGGAGAAACTGGTGGAGCGGAGGGGGGGGGGAAGATGAACATGGGTGGGTTATTTATTTATTTATTTATTATTATTATTATTATTATTATTTTAATTATAATAATAATTATTATTATATTTTAAAAAATATTAAATGATTTTTTTTTGTTTTTAATAATATTTTATTAGTTTTTTTAATAGAAAGTGTGCCACGTCACAAGCCATCTCTTACTAAGATTGATGAAACGACATAGAGATATTCAAAATGATTTGCACATGGTCTTTGTAGATTTGAAAAAAACGTATAACAGGGTCCCAAGAGAAATTCTTTGGAGAATTCCAGAGAAGAATGAAGTGCAAGTATCATATATTCAATCAATAAATGATATGTATAATGAAGCAATGACTGTAATAAGAACTCATAAAGGACAAACTAAAAGCTTTCCCATTACCATAGGGTTACACCAAGGCTAATCTTTAAGCCTTAACCTTTTTGCATTGGTAATGAATAAATTAACGAGATATATTCAAGATGATATCTCTTGATGTATGCTTTTCGCAGATGATGTAGTGCTAATAAATGAAACGCTTGACGGAGTGAATGCGAAGCTTAACCTTTGGAAGGAAGTTCTGGATTCTAAGTAGGTCAAAGATAGAGTGGAGTGCAAGTTCAATGAGAATTGAGGTGAGAATATGATAGGGGTGATGACTGGAGATTAGGAAGTACAAAAGAGTGAAAGCTTTTGTTACCTTGGATTTATCTTGCAAAAGAACCAAGAATTGGAAAGGGATCTCAACTATAGAATACAAGTTGAATGGATGAAGTGGAATAGTCATTGGATGTGTTGTGCAACCGTTGTATGCCACTAAAGTTTAAGGTAAAATTTTATAAGACGACAATAAAGCCAACAATACTTTATGGCACGGAATGTTGGATGGTTAAGCATCAAAACGTGTAAAAAATAAGGTAACATAGATGAGAATGCTTCGTTAGATGTAAAGTATGAGATTAAGATTAAGGATATCGGAGGTAAAGTAGAAGTGATTGCAATTGAAGATAAGATGAGTTGTTAAGGTGGTTTGGACATGTGAACCGAAAACCTACAAATGCTCCAGTGAAAAAATGCGATTGTGAGATAGGCTCATGGTAAAAGGGGTAAAGGAAGACTTGCAAAGGGACTTTGAGAAAAGACATGGAGTACTTGGAACTAACATAAAACTTGTCGAGTACAGTGGCATTCTAAGATTTATAAAGTTACTCCATTTAATGGTGTTGTAGAATTTCTCCATAATCCAATGTTGTTTCTATGATACTTTTAATACAAAATAGTTTCTCCAAGATCCATGGAAATATATATAAACATGTCTGGGAGGGGGAAGGGTTGAATGTGGATCCTCTTGGATATAAAATTTCTTGATATGGTATGAGAAAATCAAACAACCAACTAAGCAACAAGTAAACAAAATTAGATGACCTATTTTGACAAGAAAAGTGCATGCAGGTAGTTGGAGACGTTTTCGTAAAGAGTTCTCTATATTATTTTCAAAAACATTTACACAAAGAACAACTTAAATATTGAAAGACGACTTCTAAATGTTCATACTTTTCATATTGAATAATAATTTTTATAGTATCATGAGAACACTTTCGGAGAGAAAATATAACCGTGTTTATTTTAGTTATTGTTTTGGTTATTGTTATGAGAAGCACAAGTAGTCAAGAAAAATAATCAGCGGAACCAAATATAATTGATATTGGCAGATGTCACTTTACTGCAATTTTGGAAAATAATCATACCAATGCTATAGTATGGGTTCGATTCTCACTGATTTTTCTTTGTTTTAAAAATTAACCATTTAACTCATTAACACTATTATTTCTATAAAAAAAATATATATATAACTGATGCCGTATTGTACGAAAGAGATATTGCCCGTGGTTGTGCAATAAATATTTAATTAATATATATATGTTTGTAATATATAACCCACTCACGAACCACATCATGTAAGTAATAATTATTTGATGTGGAGACAACCTATGTACTACTGCATAGAATTTTTACCACCTGCAAAATTAAGGTAAAAAATATTTAAAAATACTTATACGTGAACAAGATTATCATAGTATAAAAAAGCTCAAAAACATAAAATATTTACAAAATAACAAGGTTATCATAGTAAAGAAAGCTCAATTAAAATCGTTTTCTGTAAGGATTGATATGAATAACTTGTATTTTAACCCACTGTTAATTAACTATTCAACACAAGATTTAGAAAAGATTTGTAATTGTGAATTAAAGTAAAAGACAAACAATAAAAACAACTAAATTAACAAGGATTGAAATCGGCAATAAGAAAACAAATGTTTTGGAAAATCAAATGTAAAAGGCACTCGGGTTTAGCCATCACCATCGACAATCCTACGTAGTTCTACAAATTATTTATAAATTACACATGCAAACTTTGAATGTTAGATTTTCGTAATGCATATTCCACTTGGTATGTTCAAGTTAGAATGTACATCTAATATGTAACCTGTCTGTGATATTCAAATTAAATATAAACATGGAAGACTCATTAAGTTGTGTGAGAAACTTTTGAAAAATCATGCAATGCTTAAGAGTGTGATGTTTGCCTTAAGTGAGTTTACAATTGTCAATCATAAGAAGCCCTATTCAATTCCAGGGTGATGTTCCAACAAAAATTACATCAAATTTTCTTGTCTAAACATCCTAATATATAGTGATCACTCATCAAGACATGTAGATAGTTTAAACACGGTGATAATAACTTTTACATTCATCTCGTTACCTAGAAATTCTCCAAGTATCTTTTGTTACAGCTTAAAGGAGAGGGCTATATGAAATTAAAATTCCTCAAATGGCAAGTGAGATATTTTTTCCACAGTGTAGTTGTATTTTATGGTGTAAGAATCTGAAATTGTGCTCTGGAATGTGCTTTGAAAAATGTAAAGAAGGTTCTTATTCTATGTAGAACTTTGAAGGGTTAACCCTAGACAATCAATTATTCGATGCATATGAACCATCAAAAGGTACTCCTCAGGGATCTTATAAAAGTGAAACTTATACAGGTTTAGAAAGATCACAGTTCAATACAGCTATACAGAAGTGCATCCAACTCTGACTGAACCAACAATTTTAGGCTGGAATCGCTAGTGACTTGTCTCACTTTGTTTTTATGTCTCGAATGTGTACCTTAATGGAGGCGGAGCCATTCAGAAATCGATAAAATTAAAAAAATAATAAAAAAGTAAAAAAAGAAAATAATAAAATAATAAAAAAAGTGGAATACAAAGGATGACTGAAATCAAAACCGACAACAAATGACTGAGACCTTAATGAACTGAAATCCAACTCTCACTGCACCAACAACTAGGCTGGAATCACTAGTGACTTGTCTCAATTTGTTTTTATGTCTCGAATGTGTACGTTAATGGAGGCGGAGCCATTCAGAAATCGATAAAAAAAAGAAGTGGAATACAAAGGACGACTGAAATCAAAACCGACAACGAATGACTGAGACCTTAATGAACTAATGAAACGAAAAATTAGTAATCCAAACCAACAACTAATGAACGAAAATCAGTTCAATCTCTACTTAATTACTTAAGAGCAATGCTAGAGAGAGATCAAATTTTTTAAACCAAATGATGTGTCACTAATAAGAAACAAGCATGTTAATCAATATTTTAATCCAATTATCTACAACCACATTATTTAGTTTGCAAATTTGATTTAAAAAATTTAATCTCTTTGACATTACTCTTACTTAAATATGAGACAGACTAGAGAAAGAAATAATCCCTTCGAATACTGCTAAATTATAGTACATTCAGAAACTAGCAGCAAATGACTGAGAACTTCATGAACGAAAAGTTATCTATCTGAACCAACAGCGAATTAATGAATGTAAATTAGTACAACCTCCACTTACTTTAATATGAGATATTACATTAGTTCACCAAGCCTGTAACCAACATCATAGCATTTAATTAGTAGTCAAATTAGTGAAGAATGTTGAAAAGCTGCTCCAGTTGTTTGATTAGCTGATTCAAGTTATGATTCAATACAGGGGTAAAGAACTAAAGATTCAGGGTTTAAGGAAAATCTGCTATTATGTGACACACAACGTGCATACTTGTAGACACCGAAACAACAGCCAGATTAACGAAAATTAGTACAATCTCCGCTTGCTTTAACACGAGACCTTAATTTGGTTGATCAGAAGTGTAATTCCATGATTGTAAACAACAAAACAACCAATAGCATTAGTGAAGAATGTTTTGAAAACAAGTTGCTCTAGTTGTCTGATTAGCCATGATTTGAGTCTCGGTTCAATGCCACGGGCTGGAGTGAAGATTTTGTTATGTGACACACAACATGCATATATAATATGCTTTGTTTCTGGTTCATATTGATCTTAATTATGTGTCTCCTCCTATTTTGGAGGGTTGGTCTGGTATTTTCTTCTCTACCATTGCTTTTGTTTCTGCTAGCTGTACTTATTGTCTGTGGAAAAAACCCTATGCCTAGCTACATTTGCATGTTGCAGCAACCTTTGAAAAAAACTATCTAAAGTAAGATGCGATTTGAGGACAAAAATAAACCATGTACCATGTACAACAATTTGTGCGGAAGAAACCACAACCCCCATTTGTGGAACTGACTTATATTCCAAATAATTGTAGGCACTTTAACTTTCAACCAGTATCTTGCAAGAAAAGTAACCGAGTAAATTGCTTGAATTACGAAGCTAGAGTTCGGTCTTGTATCTTTAGACAACTTACATACGCTCCTTGTGCACGATAATTTTTTAAAGCAATATGTAGGCCAAAAATAAAAAAGAACTTGATGAAACAGCTGCTTTATCAGAAATCTATTGAAAATTTGCCTGAAAGTATAAAATCTAAAGGATTCTATGTGCTCTTTAAATTTTCTTAAATTTCCAATTTTCGATTATACAATTAAATCATGAACATTATCTTTAAAAACCTGAACAAACCACACAAAGACTGCTATGGAATTGCTGCATAATGCTAATGATCAAAAGCAACCTGAATTTTTCTTTTAACCACGAATGGTTGATTGCAAACATGGAGAAGATGATGCAAGTAATTTATATAATTCTATATCTGGTGGTACGAAATCGTACAATATTCTAGGGTATATCTAAGACTGCTTCTGGAAGTGATAAAAACGGGTTATGACAACCAAAAACACTTACATTTGGCAGAAAAACTAACATTGTTTCAAGGTCATAGAGGTGCACTTTTCCATGAAACACTTTAATGTCTACTAAAATAACTTTTGGTAAAAGTGCTTATGAGAACAAGTGCTTCCGGTAGTGACCGTCATGCTCAAACTTCCGATTAGTTTTCTCTCTTCTACTATGTTTTTTTATTTAATTTTTTTTTCTTTGAAAAAATACACCAGAAAACTTCGACGCTGATTAGTATTGACAACTTCCACTAGCTTCATGCTGCTTATAATTAAGTTTATGGCATATCCATTAGTTTTCTACTTAAATTGATTTTGAAAACCAAAATAGAAGAATGAAAAAGATAGGCAGAATGGTAGTAAAAAACTTTGTAACTTAAGATAACAGAAAATGCATAACAGCAACAGAAACGACATTTATTATAGTGATTTACAAATAAATACAAACTTGTTTGAATAAAATATCACAATATAGTACATTAAGTAATGCAGGCATCCATGGTTTTCCTTTCTCATTAGGCCTTTCCATCTGGGTTCACAGTTAAGGTTTGGCACTCATATTCTGAGACAATGTTCTTGTGGATTCTGTCTATGAAAGCGGCTGCTTTGTTGTCAATCCCGGGCTCAGCCACGAACTGGCCTCTGTCCTCCTCGCTCGGCCAAACCTTCCTTGCACTCATGTAGGAATCCTCCATCATGTCGTCCCCTCTGCGATTGTGTGGCCTCCTCGATTTGAACATGTTGAAGAATGAGAAGGAGGATTTCTTCTGCCTGTTGCCTGCCATAACTCTTTTTCGACACGAAAAGATAATTAAACACAAGGGTTTAAGTGAGATGAAGAAAGTTCTTAATACTCACACTCACTTTGGTTTGTTGTGACTATTAAGAAGGTGGTGTGTATTTATAGTAGGAGGTGATCCTAGTGGAGAATCTTGGAGGACTCAAACTGCAGCTAAGGAAGTAATTTTTGGATGGTTGAGCTCACAAATAAGACCAGAGAAAAAAAAGGTTGAAAGTACATTTTCTATGGTCCTCTACTTTCTCAACTGACCAAAACACTCATAGAATAATTGTCTCTCATTTGACCAAAGCAGACTCATACAATTATTGTAACTTTCATTTTCGAAGAATTGCCATGGAACTGAATATGTTGCTAGAGCGGGATGTGCTAGCTTCCTTATGCACTCGAGTTTAAATTCTCTTCCCCACAAGAAGGAAAAAGAGGTACTACTATGAAGATTGCATTAAAATTTACAGATAAATCTTTTAAATAGTGATATTCCACCTAAAGTTCATTGTTAACCTTTCCACTTTCTTCATCTTCCAAATCATTTAATTAGCAGTGATGATCAGCCAAATCTGACCGGTTTTTGGGATGTGACCTACTTTTCTTGAGAGATGTATAGTTTTATTTGATTAGCTCCAGATTAGCATACATTTTACTATGTATTTAATTAACAGATACTATGCATATGATTCTGTCACCAGAACGAGTCATCCCTCGTGATCTAAAGCTTGTTTAGATTAAGATTAAGCGTGTGTTGATCAGTATTTAATGGGGTTTTGTTTAAGAAAAAAATATTATTTGGCCTTCATCAACTTTAAGGAATAAGAAATACTGGAAACTTCATTAGATATTCAAGAATGCAGAAGGTATATACAATAGTAAAAAGTTTCCCCTTCTTTAGAAAGATAGCTTTGGTTCATGCATTGGTTAAGTACTCTAGAGTTTTAATAATTAAAGTTCGGTACCCCCTCATTTCCTTCTTTCCTTCGTACAGACAAATCATAGTCCGACGCATATACAAAAATCTTTTCTTTTGCTGATTTTATAAACCGCTTCAGTATTTGTGTCAACTTGTGATTTGTTGTGATTTGCAGTTAAGGATGAGCGACAGTGTTGTGCGCAAAAGTTTCTAGTTTTGTAGCATAGCACGCAAGCTGTCCAGCTTTAAGGTATTTGAAAACTCTTACTTGTAAAAACCAGGGTTTGGCAATATGGTCCACCAACTTATTCCCTGCAACTTCTCTCTACCATGCTTTTCAAGTCATTAAAATATTGATGCTTTCTTTGCACGCTGTAATCCCATTGATTAGTTAAAGTTAATAAAAATCTTAGTTCTTTATGCGCAGAGAATGCTGCTTCATTATCAAAATGCTAAATTGTTAAGTAATTGTTCACACGTTAATTCTTGATTAATTTGGCAAATATATGAGTGCCAGCAAAGAAGTTAGGCAGGATACACACACACACACTAGAAACTTCTTATTGCTTGTTAGACTACTCCAAGAAAGTCAGAAATAGAGTAGGTATTCCGGTTGCACCTAAGTTTCTCGAGCAATTTCTAGTTTAGTCGAGTACTTCTAATGCCTAATTGAATGCTTTCTATTTCTATTGTGCTAATGTTTTGATTTGTTAGTTAAGTGACAACTTTTATCCCCTTTTTTGATATTAGTTTGGGGTTTCTTAATATTTGATTATCTTCACGATTCTTAGATATGGTTTTTGATTCAATTTCACAAAATTATGAAAGCACTCAACCTCTGTTTATTGGTCCTTCAGTTTGGGAATAATTTAATTTTGCGCCCTGTTTGGTCTCTAAATTTGGATGGGAATGGGTTGTATGTTGAAGGAAGAAACGAAAAACTCATGTCCAACTTGAAGGTAGAAGATGAGTTATTTATAAAAGAAATACATCCATTCTAATCCAACTCTAATTCCGAAAAAATGAGAAAGTGTTCACTTCTACCTTTTGATATGTAGGATTGGAATCGTTTAATTTATTAATCTTGTGAGGGATGCACTTATCCCCATTTGCATTCATCCCAAGGGGGGATGCACAAATCTCCATTTGCGAATAACGTATTTTGACCGAATAAAATCACGATTGAACCATTTAATTTATTAATCTTCACTCATATATCACTCCTACAAAAAATCATTCAAATTGGAGATCCTTTAAATCATGAATATGTTACTTGATACCTAAAACGTCAATTTTTGTTCTATAGATTTGAATGATTAAATAAACTCCGATTGAAATGAATTTTTGTAAGAATGATCTTCAAATAAAAATTAAGAAATTAAATAGTTATGATTATAAAATTTGTACAGTCAAGATACATTATTCAAAATGGAGAAATAAGCTAATCTCCCAAAGCGAAATTTTAGTATTATCCAAGATGGATTAAATTCAAAAAGATAAGTTTGACGTTCGAAATTAAAGTTAGATATTCGTTCCAATTCAATAATAGACACCAAAACGAGCAACGTCGCCGTTGTCAATTGGGCTGCGTGGTCTCTCACTAAAACCCACCAAATCAACAGACGGGTCGGCCCATTGGGTTGACCCATTTGTACTTGGGCTATTCAACCCCCAATTTCACTTACCATAATTTCTTGCGTGTTGAACCAGTCGAAGAGGTCAGAAAACAGAGCCGGTTCGAGCTCCGGAGCATCTTCGGTTCTTCCATTCGCCAGAAATTTTCACTTTCTGGTTCAATCCAGGTACTCTTTTCCTAATTGAATTGTTCATATCTACTATTTTTTTTATTTATAAACTAATGGCCCACTTTTCTGGTTCAGCACGGCCTTTTTTTTTTTTACTAATTTGGGGTTTTTTTACTTGATTATCATTTGAACTATTCGAAATTATTTATCTTTACCAGATTCTTGAAATGGGTTTTGGACCAATTTGTAGAAATCACTCGCTTTTTGTGTATTGGTTGTTCAGTTTCTGGCTCAATTTTCGTGTTTCTGGAATGCCAGAGACATTTTTTGCTGGCTGGGAATTTGGTTTCTCTCTAAGTGCTAAAAACGTTTTAGGACAACCAAAAACACTTACATTTGGCAGAAAAACTAACATTGTTTCATGGTCATAGAGGTGCACTTTTCCACGAAGCACTTGAATGTCTACTAAAATAACTTTTGGTAAAAGTGCTTATGAGAACAAGTGCTTCCTGTAGTGACCGTCATGCTGAAACTTCTGATTAGTTTCTCTCTTCTACTATGTTTTTATTTTTATTTTTTGAAAAATACACCAGAATGGTAGTAAAAAACTCTGCAACTTAAGATAACAGAAAATGATTAACAGAAATAGATACGACATTTATTATAGTGATTTACAAATAAATGCAAACTTATTGTTTGAATAAAATATGACAATATAGTACATTAAGTAATGCAGGCATCCATGGTTTTCCTTTCTTCTTAGGCCTTTCCATCTGGCTTCACAGTTAAGGTTTGGCACTCATATTCTGAGACAATGTTCTTGTGGATTCTGTCTATGAAAGCAGCGGCTTTGTTGTCAATCCCGGGCTCAGCCACGAACCGGCCTCTGTCCTCCTCGCTCGGCCAAACCCTCCTTGCACTCATGTAGGAATCCTCCGCCATGTCGTCCCCTCTGTGATTGCGTGGCCTCCTCGATTTGAACATGCTGAAGAATGAGAAGGAGGATTTCTTCTGCCTGTTGCCTGCCATAACTCTTTTTCGACACGAAAAGATAATTAAACACAAAGGTTTAAGTGAGATGAAGAAAGTTCTTAGTACTCACTTTGGTTTGTTGTGACTATTAAGAAGGTGGTGTGTATTTATAGTAGGAGGTGATCCTAGTGGAGAATCTTGGAGGATTCAAACTGCAGCTAAGGAAGTGACTTTGGATGGTTGAGATCACAAATAAGACCAGAGAAAAAAGGACGTTGAAAGTACATTTTCTATGGTCCTCTACTTTCTCAACTGACCAAAACAGACTCATAGAATCATTGTCTTTCTCAATTGACCAAAGCAGACTCATACGATTATTGTCACTTTATTTTTCGAAGAACTGCCATGGAAACTGCAGATGTTGCTAGAGCGGGATGTGCTAGCTTCCTTATTCACTCGAGTTCAAATTATCTTCCCCACAAGAATTTAAAAAGAAGTACTACCATGAAGATTGCATTAAAATTTACAGATAAATATTTTAAATAGTGATATTCCTCCTGAAGTTCATTGATAACCATTCCACTCTTTTCATCTTCCGAATCATTTAATTAGCAATGATGATCAGCCAAATCTGACTTTAAGGGATGTAACCTACTTTTTTGTCATAGATGTATAGTTTTATTTGATTAGCTTCGGATTAGCGTACAGAAAAAGCCCTATGCCTAGCTACATTTACAAGTTGCAGCAGCCTTTGAAAAAATAGAACTTTAACAAAAAAAACTTGTGGTGCTGTTCATTTTAACGAAAAATCACATTTTACACTAAAAAGTAAATCTTGGTACTGTTCACTTTACTCTTTATTTTATCGTTATTGTTAAAACTCAAAGTTTTCAAGTCATTTTCATTAGTTTTCCTTTGAAAAAAAAACTATTTAAAGTAAAATGCAATTTGAGGACAAAACTAAAGCATGTGCCATGTACAACAATTTGTGCCGAAGAAACCACAACCCCTATTTATGGAACTGACTTGGATTCCAAATAATTGTAGGCACCACAACCCCAAGCATGCTTTTCATGTCATTAATGGTTTATTTGCAAGTTGTAATCTCATTGATTAGTTAAAGTTGATAAAAATCTTAGTTCTTTATGTGCAGGGAATGATGCTTCGTTTTCAAAGTGCCAAATTGCTAAGTAATTGTTCACACGTTAATTCTTGATCAAGCAAACAAAATAGTGGATTTGGCAAATATATGAGTGCCACACAGAAGTTAGGCAGGATATATATATATATATATATATATATATATATATAGGGAATTGTTATTGTGTCAAATCCCTGAACGAGGGGGACCACTTTCCTGGCTCGACTCTACCGTAGCACGATATTGTCCGCTTTGGGCCCTGACCACGCCCTCACGATTTTGTTTCTGGGAAATCACACGAGAACTTCCCAGTGGGTCACCCATCATGGGAATGCTCTAGCCTTCTTCTTGCTTATCTTCGGAGTTCCTACGGAACCCGAAGCCAGTGAGCTCCCAAAAGGCCTCGTGCTAGGTAAGGATGAGAATATATATTTAAGGATCACTCCCCTGGGCGATGTGGGATGTCACAATCCACCCCCCTTAGGGGCCCGACGTCCTCGTCGGCACACACGCGGCCAAGGTTAGGCTCTGATACCAAATTGTCACATCTCGGCCCAGGGCGGATCACTTCCCGGGCCCGCTCCACCACCGTAGCACGATATTGTCCGCTTTGGGCCCCGACCACGCCCTCACGATTTTGTTTCTGGGAACTCACACGAGAACTTCCCAGTGGGTCACCCATCATGGGAGTGCTCTAGCCTTCTTCTTGCTTAACTTCGGAGTTCCTACGGAACCCGAAGCCAGTGAGCTCCCAAAAGGCCTCGTGCTAGGTAGGGATGGGAATATATATTTAAGGATCACTCCCCTAGGCGATGTGGGATGTCACATATTGGCACTCCAAAAATCTCATTTTACACTCCAAACTTTCTATATTTGGAAAGAAAAATACACTTGTGAGGAGTGTAAAATGAAATTTTTGGAGTGCCAATAATACTTCCCTATATATATATATATATATATGTATATGTATATGTATATGTATATGTGCGGATGCTCGAAAGCAGCAGCTACAACAGCAACAAGAAGAATCTGGGCCTGCCCCAGTTTCCACTGAACTGAACAGTGCTCCTACACTTGCAGATCAGGATCAACGGAAGGCTTTGAAATTTGGGTTTTCTTCTAAAGGTGGCACCTCTAAGTCTAAGGAACGCGTATTGATCGTAAGCGTTCATGTTGAACATGAGTTTGATTTAAGAGGAAGGTGATTTGTGGTGGTTATTTGAGATGTCTTTTGTTTGCTTTCATTGCTTGGCTATAAGACTTAAACTATTACTGCCACCGTCAACACTTTTCTATCTATTAGATCGAGAACTCTGCATATCGCACTCTGAACTTTGACAAAATAATTAGAGTAAATTGTAACAAGAATCCCTTAACTTTAATCAAATTGGAGCAATGATCTCTCATTAAGCCATTACCGTTTATTGAATTTTGTGAATTGTATATTCATCATGAAAAGAACGAAGTACAAGAGACAGCCAATATATATGTGGTAGAGGGAAGAAACAAGACCTTTTACCCCTCCTTGATTTACGCCTAAAAGCTAACAAAACAAGTAAGATACACATCCCTTGAATTAAGGGAATTGACAACAAGGGACAATTGGTGATACCCATGCTCAAGGTGGCAGAAATCAGCCACTCTACACGGTACATCACACGATCACCCTAAAACTAGGTTAACAACTTTGTACAGTGAACATACAACCTAGCCCTAGTTGACATACTTCTTCCAATACTCCCCATCAAGCTGGATCAAAGGGATTAATTGATCCAAGCTTGAACAAAAGACGCTGAAAATTAGTAGATGTCAATCCTTTTGTGAAAATATCCGCAAGTTGATCATGATTGCATGTAGTGAGTATCGATCACCTTGGACTGAACTTGATTTCGAACGTAATGACAATCAACTTCAATATGTTTAGTTTGCTCATGGAATACAGGATTCGATGCAATGTGCATCACAGCCTGATTATCACAATGTAGGGACATGAGTTGCTGATGAGAAAAACCTAAGTCTAACAAAAGGCTTTTGAGCCAAATAAGTTCATAAGCAGTCGACGCCATAGCACGATACTCTGCCTCTGTGCTAGAGCGTGCAACAACACTTTGTTTCTGGTAACTAGGTTGCCTCCCACAAACATATAGAATCCAATAGTAAACTTGCGATCGAGAGAATTCCTGCCCAATCAGCATCGATATAGCCTGAAATGTGAATGTGACTATTGTTGCGCATAATAATTCCTCTACCAATGGAACCCTTGAGATAACGAAGCACACGATGAACAATCTTCAAATGATCCATGCTTAGAGAGTGCATAAACTGGCTAACAAGGCGGACGACATATGATATATCAGGACGTGTGATAGTCAGATAAATGAGTTTGCCAACCATTCTTTGATAGTAGCTTAAATTAGGAATATGATCATCGTGAGTTTTCAGCTTCAAGTTGTTATCCAAGGGGGTGCAAGCAGGCTTGCAATCTGTCATTTTTGCTTCGTGAAGAAGATCCATAACATACTTACGTTGGTTGAGGAAGAAAACTCTGTGAGAGTGTGCCATCTCGATGCCCAGAAAGTATTTGAGAGTGCCAAAATCCTTGATAGCAAACTTCTTGTTAAGATATTGTTTAAGAGCATTAATCTCTGACATATTATCACCCATCACAATTAGATCGTCAACATAAATGAGCACAACGAGTTTACCTACTGAGCTAAAGTGAACAAATAGGGAGGAATCCGCAATACTTCGACAAAAACCAACCCTTTCTAGAACATGACTGAGCTTGGCATACTATGCACGTGGACTTTGTTTGAGACCATAAATGGATTTAAGAAGTTTGCACACCATTTATGGGTTGTTTGATTGAGGATGAGTTGGGGGAAGCTTCATGTAAACCTCTTCTACAAGTTCACCGTGCAGAAAAGCATTTTTAACATCCATTTGAAAATGAGGCCATGCATTGTTAATTGCAACTGACAACAACACCTAACAGTGTTCATTTTTACCACGGGAGCAAATGTCTCCTTATAATCAACCCTATAGGTTTGTGTAAAACCTTGAGCAACCAAGTGAGCCTTATTCCTTTTGATCGTGCCATTTGGATGAAACTTAGTTTTGTACACCCAACAGCTCCTCACTGCCTTTTTTCCTTTTGGAAGTTTCAATATGGTCCATGAGTTGTTTTCACTCGAGTTTAAATTATCTTCCCCACAAGAATTTTGAAAAACAAATACTACTATGAAGATTGCATTAAAATTTACAGATAAATTTTTAAATAGTGATATTCCTCCTGAAGTTCATTGTTAACCTTTCCACTCTTTTCATCTTCCAAATCATTTAATTAGCAATGATGATCAGCCAAATCTGACCTGTTTATGGGATGTAACCTACTTTTTTGGGATAGATGTATAGTTTTATTTGATTAGCTTCGGATTAGCGTACAGAAAAAACCCTATGCCTAGCTACATTTACAAGTTGCAGCAGCCCTTGAAAAAATAGAACTTTAACAAAAAACTTTCAGTACTGTTCATTTTAACAAAAAATCACATTTTTACGCTAAAAAGTCAATCTTGGTACTATTCACATTACCCTTTATTTTATCCTTATCGTTAAAACTCAAAATTTTCAAGTCATTTTCTTTAGTTTTCATTTGGAAAAAAAAAAACTATCTAAGTAAAATGCGATTTGAGGACAAAATTAAAGCATGTACCATGTACAACAATTTGTGCCGAAGAAACCACAACCCCTATTTATGGAACTGATTTAGATTCCAATTAATTGTAGGCACCACAACTCCAAGCATGCTTTTCATGTCATTAAAATATTGATGGTTTATTTGCAAGTTGTAATCTCATTGATTAGTTAAAGTTGATAAAAATCTTAGTTCTTTTTGTGCAGAGAATAATGCTTCATTTTCAAAGTGCCAAATTGTTAAGCAATTGTTCACACGTTAATTCTTGATTAAGCAAACAAATTAGTGGATTTGGCAAATATATGAGTGCCACACAGAAGTTAGGCAGGATACACACACACACAAACACACTCAAAAAACTTCTTACTACTTGCTTGCTAGACTACTCGAAAAAAGTCAGAAATAGAGCAGGTATTTAAGTTTTCTCGAGCAACTTTATGGCTTAGTCGACTACTTTTAAAGCCTAATTGTATGCTTTCTATTTCTAATGTGCTAATGTTTTGGTTTGTTAGTTAAATGACAACTTTTCTCCCCTTTTGTGATATATTAGTTTGGGGTTTCTTTTTTGATTATCTTCACAAGATTCTGAGATATGGTTTTTGGTTCAATTTCAAAAAATTATGAAAGCACTCAACCTTTGTTTATTGGTCCTTCAGTCTGGGAATGTTAAATAATTTAACATTGATCCTTGTTTGGTCTCTAAATTTGGATGGGAACGGGTCGTATGTTGAAGGAATAAATGAAAATTTTATGTTCAACTTTAAGGTAGAAGATGAGTTACTTATAAAAGAAATACATTCATTCTAATCCTACTCTAATTCCGAAAAAAATGAAAAAGCGTTCACCTCTACCTTTTAATATACCTAAATTTAATAGGTTATCCATTTCAATTCAATTATAAACGCATGGGGCATCGTTTGGCATGTAGGATTGGAACCGTTCAATTTATTAATCTTGTGAGGGATGCACTTATCCCCATTTGCATCCACCCTATATGGGGGATGCACATATCTTCACTTGCGAATAACGTATCTTGACCGAATAAGATCACGATCGAACCGTTCAATTTATTAATCTTCATTCAAATATCACTTCACTCCTACAAAAAATCATCCAAATTGGAGATCCTTTAATCATGAATATGTTACTTGGTACATGAACTGTCAATTTGTTTTATAGATTTGAATAACTAAATCATCTCCAATTGAAATGAACTTTTGTAGGAATGATCTTCAAATAAAAATTAAGAAATTAAATAATTCCCATTATAAAATTCATGCAGTCAAAATACGTTATTCGAAATTGAGAAATGAGCTCATCTGCCAAGACGAAATTCAAGTATTATCCAAGATGGATTAATCATTCAAAAAGATAAGTTTCACCTTCGAAATTAAAATTAGACACTCGTTCCAAATCAATGACAGACACCAAACGAGCAACGTCACCAAAGTCAATTGGGCTGCGTGGTCTCTCACTAAAACCCACCAAATCAACAGACGGTTAGGTCCATTGGGTTGACCCATTTGTAGTTGCTAATGGTTTGTGAGCATATGGTATATTGAGAACCATTAGTTTTCTACCTAAATTGATTTTGAAAACCAAGACAGAAGAATGCATAACGGAAACAGATACTACATTTATTATAGTGATTTACAAATAAATACAAACTTTATTGAGTAAAGTAAGACCATATAGTACATTAAGTGATGCAGGCATCCATGGTTTTCCTTTCTTATTAGGCCTTTCCATCTGGCTTCACAGTTTCTTCTTCAAATTTCTTGCGGATTCTGTCTATGAAAGCCGCAGCCTTGTTGTTAATCCCGGGCTCAGCCACGCACTCGCCTCTGTCCTCATCGCCCGCCCAAACCCTTCCTTCACTCATGTAGGAATCCTCCATCATGTCGTCTCCTCTGCGATCGCGTGGCCTCCCCCATTTGAACATGCTGAAGCATGAGATGGAGGACTTCTTCTGCCTGTTGCCTGCCGTAACTCTTTTTCGGCACGTAAACATAATTAAACACAAAGGTTTAAGTGAGATGAAGAAAGTTCTTAGTACTCACTTTGGTTTGTTGTGACTATTAAGTAGGTGTTGTGTATTTATAGTAGGAGGTGATCCTAGTGAGGAATCTTGGAGGACTCAAACTGCAGCTAAGGAAGTAATTTAATTTTGGATGGTTGAGATCACAAATGAGACCAGAGAAAAAAAAAGGTTGAAAGTACATTTACGATGGTCCTCTGCTTTCTCGCTTGACCAAGACACGCTCATACCATTATTATCTTTCTCAACCGAAGGTACATTTTCTATGGTCCTCTATTTTCTGTAGTTTTATTTGATTAGCTTCGGATTAGCACACATTTTACGACGTATTTAATTAACAGATACCATGCATATGATCTTGTCACCAGAACGAGTAATCCCTCGTGATCTAAAACTTGTTTAGATTAAGATTAAGCGTGTGCTGATCAGTATTTAATGGGGTTTTGTTTACCAAAAAAAATATTATTTGGCCTTCATCAAATTTAAGGAATGAGAAATACTGGAAACTTCATAAGATACTCAAGAATGCATTAGGTATATACAATTGTAAAAAGTTTCCCAATAGCTTTTGAAAAGACAGATTATATTCACACATCTCAAATTACTTCTCCCACACATTTTTAATTTTTTTAATATTTTCTACACACCACTAACACTTGATAAAAAAATATTAAAAAATTAAAAGGGTGTGGGAGAAGTAATTTCGGGTGTGTGAATATAATCTTCCTTTGAAAAATAGCTTTGGTTCATGCATTGGTTAATAATTAAAGGTCGGCGTCCCCTCCTTTCCTTTTTTCATTCGTACAAACAAATCATAGTCTGACACATGTACAAAAACTTTTTCTTTTGCTGGTTTTATAACCGTTTCAATATTTGTGTCAACTTGTGATTTATTGCGATTTGCAGTTAAGTATGAATGGCGACAGTAAAAGTTTCTAGTTTTGTCTCATAACACGCAAGCTGTCTAGCTTTAAGGCATCTGAAAACTCTTACTTATAAAAGCCAGGGTTTGGCATGCTCCACCAATTTATTCCCTGCAGCTTCTCTCTACCATGCTTTTTAAGTCATTTCCCAAGAAGGAAAACTAATGAAAAGTCTAAAAAAAATTTTAGTTTTAATGATAAATGACAAATAAAGGTGTAGTGAATAGTACCAGAAAAAGGTAAAAATGTGGTTTTTTGTTAAAAATGAACAATATCAGAAGTGTTTCGTTAAAACTTCCTTAAAATATTGATGGTTTCTTCACAAGTTGTTATCCCATTGATTAGTTGAAGTTGATAAAAACCTTAGTTCTTTATGTGCAGAGAATGATGCTTCATTTTCAAAGTGCCAAATTGTTAAGTAATTGTTCACACGTTAATTCTTGATTAAGCAAACAAAATAGTGGATTTGGCAAATATATGAGTGCCACACAGAAGTTAGGCAGGATATATATATATATATATATATATGTATATGTATATGTATATGTATATGTATATGTATATGTATATGTGCGGATGCTCGTAAGCAGCAGCAGCAGCAGCTACAACAGCAACAAGAAGAATCTGGGCCTGCCCCAGTTTCCACTGAACTGAACAGTGCTACTACACTTGCAGATCAGGATCAACGGAAGGCTTTGAAATTTGGGTTTTCTTCTAAAGGTGGCACCTCTAAGTCTAAGGGACGCGTATTGATCGTAACTGTTCATGTTGAAGATGAGTTTGATTTAAAAGGAAGTTGATTTATGGTGGTTATTTGAGATGTCTTTTGTTTGCTTTCATTGCTTGGCTATAAGACTTAAACTATTACTGCCACCGTCAACACTTTTCTATCTATTAGACCAGGAACTCTGCATATCGCACTCTGAACTTTGACAAAATAATTAGAATAAATTGTAACAAGGATCCCTTAACTTTAATCAAATTGGAGCAATGATCTCTCATTAAGCCATTACCATTTATTGAATTTTGTGAATTGTATATTCATCATGAAAAGAACAAGTACAAGAGACAGCCAATATATATGTGCTAGAGGGAAGAAACAAGACCTCCTACCCCTCCTTGATTTACGCCTAAAAGCTAACAAAACAAGTAATAAACACATCCCTTGAATTAAGGGAATTGACAACAAGGGACAATTGGTGATACCCATGCTCAGGGAATTGACAACAAGGGACAATTGGTGATACCCATGCTCAAGGTGGCAGAAATCAGCCACTCTACACGGTACATCACACTATTACCCTAAAACTAGGTTAACAACTTTGTACAGTGAACATACAACCTAGCCCTAGTTGACATACTTCTTCCAATACTCCCCCTCAAGCTGGATCAAAGGGATTAATTGATCCAAGCTTGAACTAAAGACGCTGAAAATTAGCAGATGTCAATCCTTTTGTGAAAATATCTGCAAGTTGACCATGACTGTGTGTGTAGTGAGTATTGATCACCTTGGACTGAACTTGATTTCGAACGTAATGACAATCAACTTTAATATGTTTAGTTTGCTCATGGAATACCGGATTCGATGCAATGTGCATCACAACCTGATTATCACAGTGTAGGGACATGGGTTGCTGATGAGAAAAACCTAAGTCCAACAGAAGGCTTTTGAGCCAAATAAGTTCATAAGCAGTCGACGCCATAGCACGATACTCTGCCTCTGTGCTAGAGCGTGCAACAACACTTTGTTTCTTGCTTTTCCATGTAACTAGGCTGCCTCCCACAAACGTACAAAATCCAGTAGTAAACTTGCGATTGAGAGAATTTCCTGCCCAATCAGCATCGGTATAGCCTGAGATGTGAGTGTAACTATTGTTGCGCATAATAATTCCTCTACCAATGGAACCCTTGAGATAACAAAGCACACGATGAACAATCTTCAAATGATCCATGCTTAAAGAGTGCATAAACTGGCTAACAAGGCTGACGTCATATGATATATTAGGAGGTGAGATAGTCAGATAAATGAGTTTGCCAACCATTCTTTGATAGTAGCTTAAATTGGGAATATGATCACCGTGAGTTTTCAGCTTCAAGTTGTTATCCAAGGGGCTGCAAGCAGGCTTGCAATCTGTCATTTTTGCTTCGTGAAGAAGATCCATAACATACTTACGTTGGTTGAGGAAGAAACCTCTGTGAGAGTGTGCCATCTCGATGCCCAAAAAGTATTTAAGAGTGCCAAGATCCTTGATAGCAAACTTGTTGTTGAGATACTATTTAAGAGCATTAATCTGTGACGTATTATCACCCGTCACAATTAGATCGTCAACATAAATGAGCACAATGAGTTTACCTACTGAGCTAGAGCGAACAAATAGGGAGGAATCCACAATACGTCGACAAAAACCAACCCTTTCTACAACATTATGCATGTGGACTTTGCTTGAGACCATAAATGGATTTATGAAGTTTGCACACCATTTATGGGTTGTTTGATTGAGGATGACTTGGGGGAAGCTTCATGTAAACCTCTTCTACAAGTTCACCGTGAAAAAAAGCATTTTTAATATCCATTTGAAAAAGAGGTCATGCATTGTTAATTGCAACTGACAACAACACCCTAACAATGTTCATTTTTGCCATGGGAGCAAATGTGTCCTTATAATCAACCTCATAGGTTTGTGTAAAACTCGAGCAACCAAGCGAGCCTTATTCCTTTTGATCGTGCCATCTGGATGAAACTTAGTTTTGTACACACAACGGCTCCCTATTGCCTTTTTTCCTTTTGAAAGTTTCACTATGGTTCATGTGTTGTTTTCATGGAGAGCTTGAAGCTCTTCTGCCATAGCAATTCTCCACTCACTATGAAGATTGGGTTCTTGAAAACTTTCTCATTAATGGCACTTAGGAATGTAGCAAAAGAAGATGAGACTTTGCTATAATCATTAACATCAGTCACGGGATACCTGGTAGTGTAGGTCACATAATCATGCAACTTGGATGGAAGTTTCCTCTCACGTGCAGGATTGTGACGATCTGGAGAAGGTTGAGCTGCAGGTAATTGAACAATATCATGGTTTGAATGATCACTGGAGGGTGCAGGTTGAGTCTCTGATGAAAAAGAGGTTTCATCTTTAAGATGTTCCACCAAGAGAAGATTAACATCATCTGGCACATGATCACTAGGAATGCATGTTGGACCTTCTCCATTTGGATATGGAATTGGAAATAAATCCAGCAAATGCTCCCCCTATCTAGAGTAATCCAGTGATTGTGAGAAGTAAGGAACATGTTCTTCAAATTTAACGTCCCTTGAAACAACCATTTTTCTAGTTGTTGGATTATAGCACTTGTGACCTTTTTGGGTAGATGAATAACCTAGAAAGACACATTTGGCAGCCAATGGTCTAGCTTGTCATGATTTTGTGCTTGAATGTGAACAAAGCATGTACACCTAAAGACTCTCAAATGGGATAAGTTGATCTTTCTATTTTTCAAGACCTCATAAGGTGATTTAAAATTCAACACTTTACTACGCAATCTATTGATAAGATATGCCACAGTAGGACTCCTAGGGACCAAAATTTCTTGAGCACATTCATGTGAAACATAAGAGCTCTAGCTTCTCAAGTAGATCTTTATTCTTCCTCTCGGCCACCCCATTTTCTTGGGGTGTTCCAACACAACTTGTATAATGTAATATACCATGTGTGCTCAAGTAATGTGACATGTTATGGGACATATATTCGGTGCCCTTATTTGATCGTAAAACATGAATTTTTGAAGCAAATTGTGTGGTTACAAGTCTATGAAAATCTTGAAAAACTTCCATCACGTCACTTTTAAATTTCAAAAGGTATAACCAAGTGATCCTTATGAAATCATCCACAAAAGTTACAAAATATTTGTATCCATCAAAAGACTCTAGGATTGGTCCCCAAACATCGGAATGCACGATTTCAAAAGGATTACTAGCCCTAGACAAAGAGGGAGTATATGGTAATTTAGTAAACTTAGAGAAGTGACAAACATCACAAGGACTTGTAACTTTGCAGAGGTTTAGGAACAAGGTGGATATGACTTTTCAAAAGGATGTGCTAGTCATTGGTGCCAAAGTTGTTGTTCTTGAGCTAAGCTTGAAGTGACTTGGAAAAACTTGGGAACTTGAATATGCTTGGAAAGATAGTAGAGACCATTTAAGAAAAATCCTTCAGCAATCGTCTTCTTGGTGACTAAATCCTGAAAAATCACATTTTTTTTGAGAGAAAATAGCAAGACAATTTAATGAGTTTGTGCTCTTGCCAACAGATAAAAGTTGAAAAGGGAATGAAGGAACATAAAGAGCCTCAAACTCGACATCACTTGAGATCAAATGCGTTTTTCCTTTTCCTACAACCATAGCATTTTTGCCATTGGCAACTGACACTTGAGATGGAATTGAAAGTTTTTCAAAATTATGCAAGTTGGTAAACTTGTTAGTCATATAATCCAATAATCATGCACATTACCAATGTTAAGAGCAGTTGAGAAGGAGTGTAAGATACATGGGATGTCCAGCTGTACCACGCCTTCATTTCTAGCCAGGAAGCCAGCAAATTGTCATAGTAGTGCAGTTTGATTGTTGTCACACTAATTTGGTGGTCCTTCACTATCTCCAAGGCCTTGTTTCTTGTGAAGAAATGCAGCAAACTCGTTAATCAGTGCAGCTGGATTAGTGGTGAACTTCAGTGCTCATTCGGAAGAAGTTGTGGCAGCATGATTTGCCTTGTAAGAAGGGTTGTACGAGCCTTTAGATACACCGTTGTTATCCCTAGGAAGCTTTGGTTTTAGCTCTGGATGAAGAATCCAGCATTGGTCTCTTGAGTGCTCACCAGCATCACAATGGCTACATTTTAAGCCAATTTTCTTTCCTTTATAGCCCATCTCTTCACCAATTTTGTGGTTAGAGAAGTAAGCCCTAGCTTTTGGTATATTTGCCTTTACTTCCACGGTCATGACTTTCCTTCAAACCTCTTCTCTTTGAATTATGGCACACACACTTGAAAAAGAAGGCAAGTTGGGATTCATGAGGATATGGCTTCAAAGATCTTCAAATTCAGGGCTCAGGCTTGCTTGGAGTTGGAATATTTTGTCCTCGTCGACTCTCTTAGTTAGCACAACAGCATCGATGGTGTGTGGTCGATACACATTCAACTTGTTCCACATAGTGGTCAGCTTTCCAAGATGTTGCACAAATGGCTTCCCTTCCTATTGCAAGCCAGCAATATCCTTCTTCTACTGAAACACACAAGCCGCATTGTTCTTATTTCCATACATTTCCTTGAGATTTTTCCAAAGAGTCATGGAGGATTCAGCATAGCTGAAAATTTCTGCAATATTACTATCCATGGAATTGAGTAACCACGACATGACCAACTGGTCTTTGCATAGCCAAGCATCATAATCCGGTGAGGTAATCTCAGGCGTTGGGATAACACCATTGACATAACCAAGCTTTGATCGTCCTCCCAGAGCAAGAGAAACTACTCTCTCCCATGGAAGGTAGTTAAATACATTTAGCAAGACAGAACTAAGACGTTGATTTGAGTTGATATCAACATCTGAATGTGGTGATGATGGAGCAACATAGGAGCCGTCTCTTTCCAAATTCACTGAGCTCTCTTCAATCATGTTTGAAGAACAAGAAGAAGCTCACAAATCTCTCAAGAAAAACCACAGAGACAATCTGGTTAGGGTCACTGCTCTGATACCATACTGAATTTTGTGAATTGTATATTCATCATGAAAAGAACAAAGAACAAGAGACAACCAATATATATGTGCTAGAGGGAAGAAACAAGACCTCCTACCCTTCCTTGATTTACGCCTAAAAGCTAACAAAACAAGTAAGATACACATCCCTTGAATTAAGGGAATTGACAACAAGGGACAATTGGTGATACCCATGCTCAAGGTGGCAGAAACCAGCCACTCTACACGGTACATCATACTATAACCCTAAAACTAGGTTAACAACTTTGTACAGTGAACATACAACCTAGCCCTAGTTGACATACTTCTTCCAATACCATTGGTCCCTCAACCCATCAAAATGTGTAGTTATGGTCTTTTTCGTCAACTTCGTCAGAATTTTGTCAAAATGAGTTATGTTAGAAGTACCATTGCTAAAGTTTGAGGGATCAATGCTCCAATTGGGTTGAAGTTGAGGGACCATTTATCCAGTTAAATTAAAGTTGAGGGACCAATGGTAATGGATTTTTAGTTGAGGGACCATAGTTGCATATTTTGATGAGTTGAGGGACCAATGGTAATAGATTTTTAGTTAAGGTATTATTGCTCCAATTGAGTTAAAGTTAAGGGACCGTTACTACAATTTACTCAAATAATTACAATGTACTCATTTTATCTCATGGCAGTTTGATTGTAACATTTGTTATCAAGGCGATCCTTCATTAGCATATTGGTACTTTTCTCCCATTTTACAGATCTCGTTTGGTAGTGCTGCAAAGAAGCCGAAAGTTGCCGTGGCCTCAGTATTTGGCAATGAAAGCGATGAAGAATAGTGCGACAGTACCGGCCACCAGCTCTGTACCTTATAAAGCTTCCGTTGTGTCCTTATGTAGTTTATGTGGCCTACGACACCAGTTATACGCAATTGTGTTGCATGAGATGTAAGATCATTTTTATAGGTTTACCAATCGGAGTTAAAAACATCGATGCCTATGAACAACGATTGGTTTGTAACGATTGTTTATTCTTGTACTTTTCAAAATCAAATATATTGAATCGAAGCGAAAAATGGATTTACAAAAAATAGAAAACGAGATTAGATAAAATCCGTCTGTACATTATTAAGTTAATAAAGCATCGGAGTTGGATTACATGACAATATTTTGATCTGATACAAATCTCCAACTTATAAGTTTCTGAAGCTAACAAGATACACAGAACCAGAACGGTACGGCGTTAGGCAGCTTCGGCAAATCCAACTTGAAGGTCACCAAAGTCGAAAACCGTGTGGTACGGCCCCATGAATACATCTCCGAGAATCCTGCAGGCATATAGTCAGCTAAGACATAAACCCTAATGAAAATGCAGTTAAGCTGGATAATTGGTAAAGGTTTATGCTAACATACCACAGAGGTCCGGTTGGAGGAGGGATATCATAAGCTGTAAACCCGCTGATACAGACTTCAGCGACGCCTTCACCAGTTTTCAGAACATACTGCAGAAAACATGGGAAATGGTTGCAGAGTTTAACCAATAATTAGTTCTCCGATAACAGCTCCAAGTCCGTGATAATGTTACTAGCGCAAGAAAGCATCAATTACGGGAGTAAAATCTGTAGGACTGTCGAAATCTAACCTGGTCGGGAGTGAGAACGAAAGGTTTATCTCCGATGGTGAAGGTAACGTTTGGCATGCTCGAAAGGCTACTGCACTCGACTATTGATTCTCCTGCTGGACTTGGGAGGCTCTCGCAAAGCTGTTACAATTGACACCAAAACCAAAACTCATTACAAGTTATACAACTCGCAAATTTATTCCAAATTTTGGCTTCTTAGCAATTCATACTCACCTCACTAAGGTAGCTAAGCACTTTCTCTTTTGTTCCTTTTTGTTTCAGCTGATTCTGAGCCCAAACAACAGCCATCTCACAAGCTGTGCACAAAGCACCATTGCTGACAGATGATCCCTCCTTGATTTCCTTCTCAACCACTGTTTCAATCCCCGTGCTGCCCAAAATTCGGTTTCACCATTAAAAGATGTATTGTGTCAAAGTGCGTTATATGTCTATGCAGATCCAGATGAAGGGTTTTGACACGTGCGTTATATGTCTATGCAGATCCAGATGAAGGGTTTCCTGTCAAAACCCTTCATCCAAACCCTGTTGATATAACAAGTTCCAGCTTTTCTGGTGTACTTAAACAAGAAAAGCTTTTTTCCCTAAGAATTTGCTGTAAAAATTGCATAACATAGTTTAAAATGCGTGTATGGCTGACGGGATCAGAAGATTATCTCGAAACATGGAAAACAAGGGAGATAATTTAAACTATGAAGAGTATACTAACCTCACATACTTAGACCCATTGAAAATACATAAACCAAGCTGCTTACAAACTTGGCCAGGTTGTGCCTGCAGATTGCAGACAATGATATGATCCTTAAATCCGACCTTCGGTAATCCTTAAACCTTAAATCAAAGTTAAGGATAAAAAGCAACTTACCCCTGATATCAGAAGATCCCATATCAGGTCTCCGTACTGAGCCACGACTGTCTTACATTCTGCACTCACTACTCCTTCAGCTCCGATAGCATGGTTAAGCACCGTCACAGTAGTCTGGAAAACAAAAAGAGCAAATATAAAACCAAGCCTCAAGTATTTTCGAAAATTAAGCTATAGTAGACAAAGATGGAATCAC
This sequence comes from Pyrus communis, assembly GCF_963583255.1. Classification (NCBI taxonomy): domain Eukaryota; kingdom Viridiplantae; phylum Streptophyta; class Magnoliopsida; order Rosales; family Rosaceae; genus Pyrus; species Pyrus communis. Next base: position 17,994,000 of record NC_084819.1, read on the forward strand.
GTACTGTTGGACCAATGAGCAAGGACGTTCCTGAATCCACAATAGCAGCACAACCGCCCTCACATACACCTAAAATCGGACAACAAGAACAATCAACGACAAGAAAAATACTGCTAAGTTTCTCCTCCAAAACTAATAGATGGAAATTTTTTATGATCAAACAAGGTAACAAAACACGGTGCTACTGACTCACCCGTTGACTGGTTACCGATTATAAGATCACCCATTTCGAACTGAAAACAAAGAAAATGTGTTTACTTATCAGATTTCTAACTACAAGAATACATAACAAAATAAGATATACAGAGTTTAAAAACATAATTTTAGTCACCTGCCAGTAACCCTTTTTAGTAACTGGAACGTAGGTGTGCTTCCCTTTGTAATGATTTGGGTCCACTCCACCGAAAACAAGTTCACCTCCTACATCTGAATTTGTGTCTCGATTAAGCCAGAACGAGAAGACATCATCGCTTAAAAGATCTTGTTCTGACATGGTTTGCCTGTAATATTAAGATTAATCTACTATAATCTGTGCAACTGTAGATTTTCGAGAGAAAACATCTAAATTAAGATTTATTCAGAGGGAAAACATTAAAGTACCACACTGGTGTAGCATTCCCAACAGAAATTTCTTGGAATCCAAGGCCAAGAAGTCCATCAAACTTTGCTATAACGAATGTGAGACTTGCTTCTTTTGTGGCCTCAATGAACTCCTGCATTTACAAAGTCAGTAAATAATGGTTACAATCATTGCAGCTTAGGCACGATAGAAACCGAATCTGAAAGTGAAAACCAAGAACAAAACAAAAGCAAAACCCCACTTGATTTTTGACGACAAGGTCTCCAACTTCAACATTGTCTTGACTGAAGAAACCGGAAATTGATCCGCTTCCATATGTTATTGAAGCAGACGTCCCTGAACCACAAGGAAACCATTACAATCTGATCTTGCATTTCACAAAAGGAAACAACTTTAAACTGATACCACGCTTACCAATTGCGGTATATGTGCTGGACTTGCTTGACTTGTACCGAGTGTGGAAATAGCACGCAAGCTGCATGAAATTATGAAACAATACGTGATTTTCTGCAAACCAAATTATGGAAAATGATAAGCCAAGAGTAAGCACAACTTACAGAGAAGTAACATTTTGAAGAAGGAACCCAAAGATTGGAGCTTCCAGTGTCAAATATGACAGTGAAGTTCTGAGGAGGTGAGCCGATTCCAATCACCCCATAGTACTGAGCATCCAAGTAATTCTTCAGAGGTACGATACCTTCGTCTGAACTACCCAAATCCTGAGGCTTTCCCTCCCTTGCTGTCCTTGCAGCTTTGATGGTTTGAAGATCCAACGGTCGCTTCTTCAGACCAATTCTGACTAGCCCATTGGAGGAAGCAGGAAGAAGTGAAGAGATTAAGGCCCATAAGTAGACAGCCACCAAGAGATGTTTGCGCCGCATGTTTACAGACTTCCAGTAGAAAAAAAGTTACAATTAGTAAGATGTTTACAGCCACCATATCTATCAACACAGTTAGGATCATCAAGAGGCTTGTAACTCAAGTCGTTAAGGAACATGTTGGGAGTTGATGAGTTTTTATGATTTCAAAGGGCTTTCAACTAAATGGTTAAAAAGTGTTTACCCTGCACCAAATTCTTGTGTTCAAATCCCCTCTCCAATATCGCTTGTACGAAAATAATTTCCAATTTCAATGAGTTTAACTAGAACAAGAAGTAAATTGCTTTTGGGTAAGCTAAAAAGTAAGTTAGTAGAATAGGAACTTAGAAGCAGAACAAGCTAGGGTTACTGACCAAGTAAGAAAGCTCACTTGTAAAATTCGAAGCTGAAATTATAATCATATCACTTCACTTCTGTTGTAAGATAATATTACACACATACAAAACGAACCCATCTTTATAGACACGAGTTAGACCAGTTGGTCAGACGGTATAAAATAATATTGCACCTGAATAGAATAGCACCTTATCAACGGAAGGAAAAACTCCATCTCGAGAAACTGAGCAAAACATTACACAAGATGCTACTGCTATATATGCATAAGAAATCATGAACTACTCATGTGACTGACGAAATAACTTGATTAATTCTTTTGGTTATTTCTTGAGAAACCACAAATTAAAGCAGATGGTCACGATGATCATGAAGATTTAGTGATTAGTGCTCAAACCTTGATCAGCAATTAGATGATGAGCCAAGAAGAAGAAGAAGAAGCATCCAGAAGATGAAAATATAATCCACAAAGGTAGGAGATCACTTTCCTTCTTATAGTGGTCCATACAGAGACAACACCATTGGTTACTCACAAGGCCACGCGCCTTTCCATGCTCGTGAAAATCAACAGTACCCTGCTAATTTGTAATTTGGAGAAATAAATTGGGAGGGCTACGGGATTATGGCAACTCTCACACTAGATAAGTTTGCGGGCGTTGAATAGGACCAAAATATAAGGAATTTTATGATTTTGTGAGGGATCCAAACAACCAATTATGTGGTCAGGTTAGCTCTACACACAAGGTTTTCTCCCTTACATGGACTAAAAGCAATTTCAAGATCGTTCAACTACCGATGTCATAATTTCAATATTTAACGAAAAAAATACATAATTAGTTTATTTATTAGATAACTGATAAATGTGCTCATCCAACATTGCAAGAAGAAAAAAAAGAATGGGACGATTGAAAAGGAAAGTTAAAGTAAGAAAGTTGTCACCAATTCTTTAATAATAACCTGATTGAAACAAAAAGAGACAGAAAAATTAAGTGAAAAAACTGGATTTCAAAGGAAGAGTAAAGAGTTTGGGTGGAAGGAAAGGTAGTACGTACGTTTCCACGGGCATGGCCATGCAGTTGTTTCTGATGAGAAGCTACCGAGAAGTTTCATAGATAACGAGACGTGGACACGAAGGAGGGTGGTGGGGGTGTGGGAATCAAAATTGAAACCCTTGTCCTTTTGCAGATAATACTCAACAACCAATCTGGCAATCTTCAATTTCCAAACTACAACTAATAAATTTGGTGAGAAATACAATAAACAAATTAAAAGATTAAGAGTCAAATTGCACACTGTCGTGAGTATGAATGACAGATCGAAGAAAAGAGGAATTTTACATGTGTTTATGAGTAATTGAGTTACTCCTCATATTGTCGATTAGTTTTATAGTTCGACTTTGTTCGACTTATTACAATAGTAAATAGCTTAACTTTTAGGTCTCATCTGGGGAATTGACACTGAAATGGGAGAGGGGCGTAGATGGATAGGGTACACCATCGTGGTGGTGTTCGAACACAACCTCATGTGAAGCGAAATTAACACGTAATATTGTATTATTAGACAGAAACAACATAGGATAATGGTGTACCCGACATATCTAAATTTCTCTTCATAAATGTACAATGAAATTGACGTGCCAAATAATACTTTATCTCCAAGTGGTATCTTATAGTGATAGTTATACTAATAAAGAAGTTATACTCATGACCAAAAAAACGAGCCCAAAAGAATTATAATACATGTCTCAGTCTTCACATGAAGAAAAAGAACCCAAAAGAACTCAATTCAAGGAGAAAGAAGAGACCTCGACACTTGTATGGATTGCATGCAGCCCATAAATTTTAATTTTGGGTCATTAGCCCATATTTTTGGAGATAGTAAGAGTGTGACACGTGGTACACATAGTTGCCGATGTTCCATCATCCTATAAATAAACTGTCAGTTTTGGAAGAGATTTTTCAATGTGACTGGAACACGGGGTGATACATCACGTGTTACTATATAAATGGCGTGATATGTGTATTAAAAAGTTAATAACTTAAAAAATAAATTTTATCACCACTTGCATAAAAACATGTGATGTATCCTCGTGTTCCCGTTATAATAAAAAATTTCTCCAATTTTGAAAGAGATTTGGGACCCAACCCGAACCAAATTGCATTATGCAACCCAATTTACATGTCCCACTTGTGATGCAGAATTGCAAATCCCCACTAAAGTGTAAAGACGAATAAGGACATTGTTTCCTTTCATGTTTTGACAAATTGACATCGGAATTTCAGCTGCAAAAACAATATGGCAAAAATAATACGACGAACTCCACAGAAATGCTAATCCCAATTGTCCTAAAATTAGTACTAATCATGTACTAATTAGTTGCTTTGTGTGGATTATGTCATTTAAATGTGGTTTTAGATGTGCGGATGAGTTGAAGTGAGCAAATACGAAATACGCTTGAAACTCGTATCTGTATAATTAATTATGATTTGACGTGTTGGTCTAAGTCATTGATTAAAACTGAATATATGTAATGAAAATTAAGATAACATAACATGTCAAATTATTTGACATGACAACGTTATTAGCTGTTGATGGTAGTAATCAAACAAAAATATGTTAATGTAACGAATGTTTTGTTTCTTGTAATAGATCTATCTCTCTCTCTCTCTCTCTCTCTCTCTCTCTCTCTCTCTCTCTCTCTATGCTGACTAAGCTAAATAGTTGTTGATTTATAACCTCATGACCCATAAAAATGGAGAGATTTTTAATGTGCCCAATAGGAAGAATGCGCAGTTAGAAGGACAACTAATTGAGTCTGCATCAATGGACTTTAAGGGGGTTATAAGTATCTCTATGGGAGACAAAAATGAGGGTCGAGTCTTTGCGAGTTTATCCCAAACAAAGCAAAGCAAACCTCTTCCAGGTCTTGGTCAGGAAGATGCGGATAAAACGCCAATAGCCTATTGTTAGCTTCTACTGAAACCTAAGACAAGGACTATTAAAGCTTAATAAAAGCGTAAGTCCCTCCCTTCCCCCTCCCCGAAACCCAATGCTCCTTCAGTACGGTCCTAGCAAAGATATCCACAAGACGGTTCGTTTTGTTCAAATATTCACGGCCTAGAAATACTGGATTCTCTTTCGAATAGGCCCTAACATAGGCAACAGAGGGGTCTCCCACTTCGATTCCGGGTTTAGGGTTTAGGGCGGTGCAGTACGTTATATGTTATTATATAAATGAAAATGAGTTTTTTTTTTTTTTAAGTGTCTCTCCACTTGTATAATGACATGTGGCATGATCGTGTTCGTGACATACTGAAAAATCTCTCCAAAAAAATAACAATTTAATTGAACTTTATAGCGACTTGAACACTAGCAATTGAATGATGTGGGATCAACAACAAATAGGAAGCAAACAAGATCGGTTCAATTGTCTCTCTAATCACGTAAAATGCATATATATATATATATATATATATAGGAGATACATTCGAAGACATGAGAAAAACTTAGGTAAGAGAATTCGACATATGCATACATATACATACATATATATATATATATATATATATATATATATTAAAGTAATTCAGTCTCATCTATAAAAATATAAAATTTTATGTATTTTGGTCGTATCTGACCTTACGCAGTAACGCTCAATATGAGAAGCTATCCTAATTAATTGAAGATAGAACGTAACCCAAGTTGTTTTTTTTTTATTATTTGTTGAAACATATAATGTAAGTTTTAGTCCTAAATATATGGCATTTAGAACATATATTATAGGGTGAAGTGCCGATTTAGTCCTTGAACTATCACCTCAGTGAAAATTAGGTCACTGAATTGTTTTTTCGGTAAAATAAGTCCCTAAATTCATAAAAAAATTGCTAATTTCATCCATACTATTTTATTCAAAGCTATTTTATCCAATTTTTCGTCAACTTAAGTCACTTGAGACATTTTAGTATGTAATACCATCATTTTATCACCTATAAGTCATTAACATTTTATATAGGTTGCGAATCTGACATTTAATTTACCCTCCAAAGTTAATTTCATACACTATTTTTTATGAAAAAATACCAATATACCCTCTAATATGTATCACATGCAAGTAACGTGAATTAAATGACCGAAAAATTGAATATAGTAGCTTCGAATCTAATATTAGAGATGTAATTGCCATAATTTTATAATTCAAAGACTGATTTTTCTAAAAAAAATAGTTTAGGTACCTAATTTTCACTTAGATGATAATTCAGAGACTAAATTAACAGTTCATCCTATATTATAAGTTATATGCAAACCCATAAAGCCAATCCTCATAGCCATGTTCATAGATTCATAGTATGATAGCATGTGTCCTCTCCTTTACTCAAGAGTCATGATTATTATACTTTTTTCAGTTTTGCATTATGAGAGGCAAAATTAACAACTTTCAACCGTTGATACATATTATCGATTCGTGCGTGCAACTAATGCAAACACAACTCACTAATCCACAGGGCCACAACCATACTTTCCATAAAGTTGAAAAAGTAAGTAGCAATGCCTAATTGATTTAGGAGAAACGTTAAGGAGATTCTCTCATAAGTGTGACTCTAGGACTCTTCATAGATTGTCTGCCACCTCATAGTTTTTACACAATATTTTATAATATTGGCATTACAATTAACTTTAGACTATGAGGTATCAAAAATTTCATCAAGAGTTCGGCTTTGAAAAAATCTCGTGAGCATTTATCTTGATTTAGACTAAAAGGGAAAAGCAATTAGTCTAATCACAAGAAAATCAAGAAAGAAGTAACTGTGTGATGTAAATGAAAGGAAATACTAAATAGGAGGAGATATTTTTTAGTGTGACGTGACCGAACACAAACAAAATGGAAATGGTCCATCGAGTCTTCGAGTGAGTGCATCTTATTTGGCGCCACCTGATTTGTTAATTCAATTAATGGCACCTCCAATGCCGCCCTCGTCCCCCGGGGCGCCCGGAAAAGGATCCTCACCCTTTTTCTGGAGATTCTAGGTATTCTGCGATCGTGATCGTTCATCGTATATCGTATGATTAGAAATCATTTTAAATTTTAAATTTTAAATATAAATAATACCTAACGAAAACTGATCGCATGATGTAAACGGTTACGATCGCGGGATCCCTAAGATCCATAGGAAAAGAATATAACGAGGATCCTTCCCCCCTCCCCCCCCCCCCCCCTTCCCCACCCCTTTTCCCATTTTCTAATTTCAACTTAGTTCGATTTATTACAGTAGTAAATTGCTTAACTTTTAGGTCTGATGTGGGGAATTGACACAAAAATGGAAGAATGGCGTAGATGGATAGGGTACACCATCATGATGGTGTCTAAACACAACGTCATGTGAAGTGAAATTAACACGTAATATTGTATTATTAGATCGAAATAGTATAGAATAACGATGTACCCGACATATCTAAGCTGCTCTTCATAAATGTACAATGAAATTGACGTGCCAAATGATACTTTATCTCCAAACGGTATCTTACCGTGATAGTTATACTAATAAAGAAGTTATACTCATGACCAAAAAACGAGCCCAAAAGAATTACAATGCATGTCTCGGTCTCCACGTGAAGAAAAAGAGCCCAAAAAAACTCAATTCAAGGAGAAAGAAAAGACCTCGACACTTGTATGGATTGCATACAGCCCATAAATTTTAATTTTGGGTCAGTAGCCCATATTATTGGAGATAGTAAGGATATGACATGTGGTACACATAGCTGCCGTTGTTCCACCATCCTATAAATAAACTGTCAGTTTTGGGAGAGATTTTTCAATATGATTGGAACACTGAATGGTACACCACGTGTTACTATATAAATGGTGTGATATGTGTATTAAAAATTTAATAGTTTAAAAAATAAAAATTTTCACTACTTGCATAAAAACACGTGATGTACCCCCGTGTTTCCGTCATAATAAAAAATTTCTCCAATTTTGAAAGAGATTTGGGACCCAACCCAAACCAAATTGCATTATGCAACCCAATTTACATGTCCCACTTGCGATGCAGAATTGCAAATCCCCACTAAAGTGTAAAGACGAATAAGGACATGGTTTCCTTTCATGTTTTGGCAAATTGACATCGGAATTTCAGCTGCAAAAACAATATGGCAAAAATAATACGACGAACTCCATAGAAATGTTAATCCCAATTGTCCTAAAATTAGTACTAATCATGTACTAATTAGTTGCTTTGTGTGGATTACATCATTTAAACGTGGTTTTAGATGTGCAGATGAGTTGAAGTGAGAAAACACGAAATACGCTTGAAATTCATATTTGTATAATTAATTATGATTTGACGTGTTGGTCTAAGTCATTGATTAAAACTGAATATATGTAATGAAAATTAAGAAAACATAACATGTCAAATTATTTGACATGACAACATTATTAGCTATTGATGGTAGTAATCAAACAAAAATATGTTAATGTACCGATTATGTTCTCTCTCTCTCTCTCTCTCTCTATCTCTCTCTATCTCTCTCTCTCTTTATGCTGACTAAGCTAAATAGTTGTTGATTTAGAACCTCATGACCAAAAATGGAGAGATTTTTAATGTGCCCAGTAGGAAGAATGTGCAGTTAGAACGACAACTAATTGAGTTTGCATCAATGCACTTTAAGGGGTTTATAAGTATCTCTATGGGAGACAAATACGAGGGTCAAGTCTTTGCGAGTTCATCCCAAACAAAGCAAAGCGAACCTCTTTCGGGTCTTGGTCGGGAAGATGCGGATAAAACGCCAATAGCCTAATGTTAGCTTCTACGAAAGCCTAAGACAAGGAGTATTTAAGCTTAATAAAAGCGTAAGTCCCTCCCTTCCCCCTCCCTGAAACCCCATGCTCCTTCGGTATGGTCTTAGAAAAGATATCCACGAGACGGTTCGTTCTGTTCAGATATTCACGACCAAGAAGTATTGGATTCTCTTTCAGATAGGCCCTGACACAGGCAGTAGAGGGGTCTCCCACTTCGATTCCGGGTTTAGAGCGGTGCAGTACGATATATGTTATTATATAAATGAAAAGAAGTTTTTTTTTTTTTAAGTGTCTCTCCACTTGTATAATGATATATGGCATGACCATGTTCGTGACATACTGAAAAATCTCTCCAAAAAAATAACAATTTAATTGAACTTTATAATGACATGAACACTGGCAATTGAATGTCGTGGGATCAACAACAAATAGGAAGCAAACAAGATCGGTTCAATTGTCTCTCTAATCGCATACAATGCATATATATATATATAGGAGATACATTCGAAGACATGAGAAAAACTTAGGTAAGAGAATTCAACATATGCATACATATACATATATATATATTTTTTTTTTTAAAGTAATTCGGTCTCATCTATAAAAATATAAAATTTTATGTATTCTGGTCGTATCTGACCTTACGTAGTAACGCTCAATATGAGAAGCTATCCTAATTAATTGAAGATATAACGTAACCCAAGTTGTTTTTTTTTTATTTGTTGAAACATATAATGTAAGTTTTAGTCCTAAATATATGGCATTTAGAACATATATTATAGGGTGAAGTGCCGATTTAGTCCTTGAACTATTACCTCAGTGAAAATTAGGTCACTGAATTAATTTTTTTTTAGTAAAATATGTCCCTAAATTCATTAAAATTTGCTAATTTCATACTTACTATTTTATTCAAAGTTATTTTACCCAATTTTTCGTCAACTTAAGTCACTTGAGACATTTTAGAATGTAATACCATCATTTTATCACCTATAAGTCATTAACATTTTATATAGGTTGCGAATCTAACATTTAATTTGCTCTTCAAAGTTAACTCCATACACTATTTCTTTATGAAAAATTACTAATCTACCCTCTAATGTGTATCACATGCAAGTAACGTGACTTAAATGGACGAAAAATTGAATATAGTAGCTTCGAATCTAATATTAGAGATGTAATTGCCATAATTTTATAATTCAAAGACTGATTTTTCTAAAAAAAAAATAGTTTAGGTACCTAATTTTCAGTTAGGTGATAATTCAGAGACTAAATTAACATTTCATCTTATATTATAAGTTATATGTAGACCCATAAAGGCAATCCTCATAGCCATGTTCATAGATTCATAGTATGATAGTATGTGTCCTCTCCTTTACTCAAGAGTCATGATTATTATACTTTTTTCAGTTTTGCATTATGAGAGGCGAAATTAATAACTTTCAACCATTGATACATATTATTGATTCATGCGTGCAACTAACGCAAACACAACTCACTAATCCACAAGGCCACAACTATACTTTCCATAAAGTTGAAAAAGTAAGTAGCAATGCCTAATTGATTTAAGAGAAACGTTAAGGAGATACTCTCATAAGTGTGACTCTAGGACTCTTTATAGACTGTCTGTCATCTCATAGTTTTTACACAATATTTTATAATATTGACACTACAATTAACTTTAGACTGTGAGGTGTCAAAGAATTCATTAAGAGTTCCGCTTTGAAAGAATCTCGCGAGCATTTCTCTTGATTTAGACTAAAAGGGAAAAGCAATTAGTCTAATCACAAGAAAATCAAGAAAGAAGTAATTGTGTAACGTAAATGAAAGGACATACTAAATAGGAGGAGATATTTTTCAATGTGACCAACACACGAGGTCGTACACCACGTGTTACTATACAAATGATAGGATATGTGTATTAAAATGTTAATAACTTAAAAAAATAAAATTTTCCATCACCTACATTAAAACACGTGATGTACCATCGGTATTTCCATCACAATGAAAATTATCTCAAATAGGAGGTTGGAAATCCATGCGTGTCACGTGACCGAACACAAACAAAATGGAAATGGTCCGTCCAGTCTTCGAGCGAGTGCGTCTTATTTGGTGCCACCTGATTAGTTTATTCAGTTAATGGCACCTCCAACGCCACACCTTTTTTCTGGGGATTCTAGGTATTCTGCAATCGTGATCATTCATTATATATCATGTGGTTAAAAATCATTTTAAAATTTAAAATTTAAATATAAATAATACCTAACGAAAACTGTTTGCATGATATACGATCGCAGAATCCCGATCCTCCCTTCCGGACGGGGGCACAAAAACACTTTTCCCATTTTCTAATTTCACCCCAAAATTAATTTATACTTTAACCACCAAAGTTTTTATTAATTTCTCTCTTTTCCCTTTCGCTCTCCCAAAGGCTGAAACCATTCCCTCCCTTCACTCTCTCTCTCTCTCTCACTCTGAACGTTTCATGCTCTTCCTCAGCTTCATCATCAACCTCCGCAAACCCTAACCCTTCAAACCCTAAATTCTCAAATGGCCTCCTGGCCGGACCACCACATCAACGGCGACACCAAAACCCACATCTCCAAAAAACTTAAACTTTCCCCAAATTTCATCACCGCCGCCGAAATCGCCGCCGAATTCTCCCACCACGACCCGAACGTCGCCCGGATCAACAACGGAAGCTTCGGCTCCTGCCCCGCCTCCTTGATCGAAGCCCAGCGGCGGTGGCAGATCAAAAACCTCGCCCAGCCCGACCATTTCTACTTCAACGAGCTTAAGAAGGGAATCCACCATTCCAGAACCATTATCAAGGAGCTCATCAATGCCGACCATGTCGACGAGGTCTCACTCGTCGACAACGCCACCACCGCCGCCGCCATCGTGCTTCAGCAGACGGCCTGGGGGTTTTCGGAGAGCAAATTCGAAAAAGGTGATGCTGTGGTGATGCTTCATTACGCTTATGGCGCCGTGAAGAAGTCGATTGAGGCATATGTGACGCGTGCCGGTGGGTATGTGATTGAAGTCCCTTTGCCTTTTCCTTTGAAATCAAATGATGAAATTATCTCTGAATTTAAGAAAGCTTTGGTGAGAGGGAAGGCTAATGGTAGGAGGGTTAGGTTAGCTGTGATTGATCATATTACTTCAATGCCCTGTGTTGTTATACCTGTTGAAGAATTAGTTAAGATTTGTAGGGAAGAGGATGTTGACCAGATTTTTGTAGATGCTGCTCATAGTATCGGGTGTACTGATGTCGATATGAAGCGAATTGGGGCGGATTATTATACTAGTAATTTGCATAAGTGGTTCTTTTGCCCCCCGTCTATTGCGTTTTTGTACTGTAGGAAGTCTCCCAAGTGCCCAGAGTTGCACCATCCTGTTGTTTCCCATGAGTATGGTAACGGGTTGGCTATAGAAAGTGCTTCGGTTGGGAATAGGGATTATAGCCCGCAATTGGTAGTGCCTTCAGTTTTGGAATTCATCAATAGGTTTGAAGGAGGTATTGAGGGGATCAAGAAGAGGAATCATGAGGCTGTTGTTGAGATGGGGCAGATGTTGGCCAAGGCATGGGGAACACATCTCGGGTGCCCTCCGGAGATGTGCGCCAGTATGATCATGATTGGGTTGCCTGCTTGCTTGGGGATCTTGAATGAGACGGATACTCTGAAGTTAAGGACACATTTGAGGGAGAAGTTTGGTGTTGAAGTTCCGATATATTTCCGACCACCCAAGAATGGGGAGGTTGAGTCAATAAATGGGTATTGTCGAATTTCTCATCAAGTGTACAACAAAGTCGACGACTATTACAAGTTCAGAGACGCAATTAATCAGCTTGTTTCTGAGGGGTTTACTTGTGCTCAACTTTCTAACTGATGAGGTATGCTCTGCTTCCATCCATTCTTATGGTTTTTAAGTTAGAAATGTGTGGTAATCCAATTTTCTTTCTTCTCATACTGTGATAGAAATGCTAGTTAAATTTTGTGATGAATCCAAGTGCTCTTACAACCATTTCCAGAAGTTTAGTTATGGTTAGCTGGCGTTTCTTCATTGGGTGGTCAAGATGTTTGTTTCAACTTGTAGTGGCCATGGAAGTAGGTTACTCCTCCCACCTGTCCGGTTTAGAAACGTCCATGGAAAAGCTCAATGTAGTATGAATCTTATAGATTAATAGTTCTGTTGTGTATAAACTTCTTGCCTGATGTATCTGCAGTTTATGATAAGCAAGGAGGGGCCATGTTTCTTTTAGTTATTACCATGATTTAATTATTAGTAAGTTGTTTTTTGACATGTAACTGTCTGCATATTGTAGTCCAATGAAGCACCGAAGAAGCTCTTCTATGAATAACATCCATGGCTATATCTGCATCGCCTGCATCCCTCAGCAGTTGCAAATGGTTTCGGTACCATTAATCCCTAAAACTAGTAGAGAAACAAACTGCTAAGTGCATGTATCAAAGCAGAAACAAATTTCTTCATGGTTTTTGGTTTCCTGGACGTGTTAACAACTGTCTGTTGAGCGTTGTCGGAATTGTTGTTGTTGTAAATGTTTAATGAATGTTTCGACATTTGCATGCTTAATTATCTCATAAACTCTAAAACAGAAAACTTAAATCGAAATAAGACTTTTTAGAAACGATTGAGCCTGACCGTGACTTAGTTAGGGTATGCTGTATGTAGTGAAATTTTTGCACCTTGAGAAAGAACTAAAGAAGTCTTGGACGAGGGTTTCCTTGTGGACCCCACTGCTATGGATCTGGAAGGTAACTTGTCTTAGAATCTAGAAATATTAGAAGGCAAGGCAAAGAAAAGATTGTGTCTCCAAATTCTCCACTATTTTACTTTCTGTTTTTGGGTTATGCTGATTTTATTCTGATCATATTCATATTCCTCTGGATTCTTCTTCATATTCTTATTCTCTGAAAAGGGGTTTGAGCTTGAAATTTTTTTTTTGTTCTCCCACATTTCATTTTCTCCTACACCAATTGGCGGCTGGCGCGGTTATGCCTATGTTTTTCCAAAAATTTGCACTCTGTTCTTGAATTTGAAGTACAAATACTTTGTAGAAACAACTTTTGACCCAAGCTCGGGCATAATCAAGTTGGCTAGAGCTGTGTACTTTCTTCTTTGCACAAAAGTTTGAATTCCCTTATGCGTAGTTTAGATTAGTAGAGTTGTGGGCTCTTTGATGTATAACTTAAGTGGTTAAAATTATTTACTTAGTTTGATGCGTCATTTGAAATATAGGATCATTGTTATGTATGATCACAATCACGAAGACTTACAGGTGATCTTAATAGATTTAGTTAATCTGAAACCTTCTCCGTAATTATAGGAATGTAATTCTTTGTTGTAATTATTTTAGGATTCCTTTCGCTTGTGATATTGCTAATGTATATTTGTTCTTTGATCATGTATTACTAATGTATATTTATTCTTTGATCATGATCTAACATGTTGTATTAGTCACTTTTAATTGGTGAAGTAGTACGTGTTTGTGATTGACATTCTTGTGGCATATTCCGCACACATGCTCTCAAATTTTAAATAGACTATTGACACCGTCACCAGTCGATGTCAATTTTCCGTCTAGTGTTAAAACCGAGTTGGGCTACGTCCACGGTTGGTAGTTTTGTTTGACTCACTGAGTTTATTTACAATTTAGTGGAATATTGTTGTGGGTTAGACGGGTTGATTAGAATAGCGTATCTTTCTGTATCGAGATCTGAATCTTCCTCTTTGTACTAAAAGCATTTTAGAACATTGCTTGTCAAAAGTCAATGTAAGAATATGTTAGTTTTGTATTTTTTAAAACCTACCAAGGTCCAAAATTTTGAAACAAAACACACAAGTTTAGTGGTAAAATAAGCGAGTTTGGTCGTTGTTCTCTGTCACGAGAATCTTGACAACCATTGAGGCATCATGAGCTCAGCCGCGGGATTCTACACAATAGGGTGCTCCGGAGTACCGGATAAAATATATAGAGTGCTTTATTTAAAAATACAAAAACTAAGATTTAACGGTTAAAACATCCGTAGTACTAAGTATTGGAGCATTTAAGATTTTGTATAACCCTGTTGAGAATAAGAAGTGGCTGAGTACGAACTATTTACTTCAGTACAACACAACCACGCAAATAGTCCAATTCATCAAGATCAGAATGGGGCAACGTGGGAAGTACTTATGCTCACAAACGTTTGTGTTTGAAGTGCTTTTTGTATTCCACTCGTTTTTATCAATCATATCGTCCATCAATATTAACATTTAGTTATAATACTGTGTAATGATGTGATTGTATTGTTTGCTTGTGCGCGAAGACGTTAGTGATTTGAAAAGGTTAGGTTGTGTGTGACCGTTGATAGGCATAAATGGCACATGACTTTACAAACTTTATATGTGCAAATATGGCATCAATTGTGAA
This sequence comes from Pyrus communis, assembly GCF_963583255.1. Taxonomy (NCBI): domain Eukaryota; kingdom Viridiplantae; phylum Streptophyta; class Magnoliopsida; order Rosales; family Rosaceae; genus Pyrus; species Pyrus communis. The sequence goes on from NC_084819.1 coordinate 18,009,020, forward strand.
AGAAAAAAAGAAAAAGAAAAAAAAAACCAGTTAATTTGAAAACATAGGTCAACTTGAAAATGTTAGTTAGATCAGTTGATCAAAGTAATTTGTTTGCCTTTGTAACCTTGATCTTGAAATTTTTTTTTTCTGTATATTTGAATAATTTATTACAAAGTATCATTTCATTAAAAAAAAAAATTACGAGTTACATGAAATTAACTTTTGACACAAAAACTATTTCTCTTGCTTTTTGTTTATGGTATGCATGCACAAAGCTTATCATACAACTTAAACTCCCAAAAATAATCCTCAACACTAATGAAAATTTGTAATAAGAAATTCAAAAGAGACTCTCTCAAAATTGACTCTCTATAGATTGATAACAACACTTGACGAGGGACATTCTGAGTCGTTGAATTTTCAACGATTATATTTTTTGGTTTATTGGATTTTCAACTGTAAAAAAACTGAAATCAAATCCCAATGGCTTCAACATGTGTCTTGACCTGAGCCGTCGATGGAAATAAAATAAATAATAATGAATTAATTTTTTTTTCTTAAAAAAAAAAAAAAAAAAAAAAAAAAACTGGGATGGGTTGTGATTGTGAAGGAAAATAAGTATGGTGAACTGGTGGGAAACCAAATAGCCACATGCCGCTCTCTTCTCTCTCTTGGGGTTGAATTGTGTAGGTTACGTATGCGTGAACATCTCCAAATTTCAGAGCTGCGAGCCAAATTCCACGGTCAAAATCCCAACTTCGAATTGGGCATTGGAGACTCAGACGACAATCTCAGTTCCGAAAGGTAATCATCTCAAATTTCCGCTTGTTTTTCCGCGATTTGATGTGTTGGTATTGGGGAAATTAGGGTTTTCAGAGTACCCTTTTGCAGGATTGAATTTTTTTACTTAAAGTCTGAATTTTTGGTGTTATTTCCGTTTGTTTTGATCGAAATTTTGGTACCCATTTGCTTCTTTTTTTTTTCGTTTATTGTTGAACCCCTTTGAGGGTGTCTGAAAGTTGCTGACTTTCTGAGTTTGCACTTGCAACAAAGCCTAAGCTTAATCCTTTGCTGCTTGGGACCTCAGAGACTACAGTAAATAATGTATTTGTATTGAAAATATTGCTTGCATTTGGAGCAATTGGGTTCGACTAGTTTTGATACGAGTGATTGGGGGAGGGGGAAATCGAACTTGGGAGCTTTGGTGCAGCAGTGAATGCCTTTAACCAACTTAGCCACAAGCCCTTTGGGGGTTTTACTCTGTGGTTTTCTTGAGAAATAAATATGACATAATCAGTTTGAAAAATCTAACTAGAAGTTAAAGTCCGAGAACTTATGTTTAGTGCGTATTGATTTTAAGCTCAACGAAATTGCGTCGCAGTGAAATCTTGAGTTTACGCTGGTAAATTCCCACGGATTGCTGTAATGTGAAGTGAAATGAGGTCTGGTGAGAGAGGATCTATGCTGTTTATGAAATTTGTGTACAGTTGACTGATAAAATGTACTGTAATAACATGTTGCTTACCGATTTGCTATGACTGGGGCAGATCATGGAGGTGAAGAGAGTCATAGCAATTTGTCAGTCGGGGGGTGAATTCTTTACAGAGAAAGATGGTACATTGTCATATAGGGGCAAAGATGCTCATGCTATTGACATTGATGACCAGATGAAGTTTGATGAGTTTAAATTGGAGGTCACAGAAATGTTTGGTTGCGGCTACAATAACATGGTTATCAAGTACTTCCTCCCTGGCAACAAGAAGACCCTGATTACTGTTTCCAATGACAAGGATCTCCAGCGCATGATCAAATTTCATGGTGATTTTGCAACAATTGATATTTATGTCATGGAGGAAGTAGCTCCTCCTGATGTCTCGAACATGCCTCCCAGTAGGTAGTTCTCTTGATATGTAAGCTAGTAGTTTAGATACCACTTCAAAAAAAAATTTCTTTTTTTATGAGACTTATGAATTTCATGGATTTTTCAGGTCAAGCAGAACAACTCTGTCAGAAACTGTGGTTCCTGTTGATGCATCTCTTGATGTCGTGGACTTTGTGGGTGATACCACTCAGCCTGATATCCCACTTGATGCTTCTCTTGATGTTGTGGACGGTGCCAGCCCTATTGATGCACATATTGATATACCCACTGAAATATCACCCATTTTTCCTCTTGTTGGCCCTAGCGGTGAGAAGCATGCTAAAGGTGCACACCAGTGGCAGAATGCTATTACGGGTGTGGGCCAAAGATTCAGCAGCGTTCATGAATTTCGTGAATCATTGCGCAAATATGCCATTGCGCATCAGTTCGCCTTTAGGTATAAGAAGAATGATAGTCATCGTGTGACTGTGAAGTGCAAGGCTGAAGGCTGCCCTTGGAGAATTCATGCATCAAGGTTGTCGACAACTCAGTTAATATGTATCAAGAAAATGAATCCAACACATTCCTGTGAAGGTGCTGTTGCAACTACAGGGCATCAGGCGACGAGGAGTTGGGTGGCCAGTATTATCAAGGAGAAGTTAAAATATATGCCCAACTATAAGCCCAAGGATATTGTGAACGATATCAAGCAGGAATATGGTATACAGCTAAACTACTTCCAGGCCTGGCGTGGGAAAGAAATAGCAAAGGAGCAGCTTCAGGGTTCGTACAAGGAGGCATATAATCAATTACCATTTTTCTGTGACAGGATAATGGAGACAAACCCTGGTAGTCTTGCTACTTTTACCACCAAGGAAGACTCCAGTTTCCATCGCCTCTTTGTCGCATTCCATGCCTCATTGTATGGTTTCCAGCAAGGTTGCAGGCCTCTCCTTTTCCTGGATAGCATTCCCTTAAAATCGAAATATCAAGGCACCTTGTTGGCTGCAACAGCTGCTGACGGGGATGATGGGGTATTCCCTGTTGCTTTCACTGTGGTGGATGCAGAAACTGATGATAATTGGCATTGGTTTTTACTACAGTTGAAATCTGCATTGTCAATATCTTGTCCTGTGACATTTGTGGCAGACAGACAGAAGGGATTGAAGGAATCAATTGCGGAAATATTTAAAGACTCATATCATGGCTATTGCCTGCGATATTTGACCGAGCAACTTATCAGGGACTTGAAAGGGCAGTTTTCTCATGAGGTCAAGCGGCTAATGATTGAGGATTTTTACGGTGCTGCTTATGCGCATAGGCCTGAAAACTTTCAAAGTTGTCTTGAAAGCATAAAAAGCATCTCACTGGAGGCTTACAATTGGATCATACAAAGTGAGCCCCAGAAGTGGGCGAATTCATTCTTTCAAGGTGCTCGATATAACCATATGACATCCACCTTTGGTGAGCTGTTCTATAGTTGGGCATCGGATGCACACGAGTTGCCAATAACACAGATGGTTGATGTGATCAGGGGTAAGATTATGGAGTTGATCTACACAAGAAGGGAAGGATCTAATGAATGGTTGACGAGGCTTACTCCAACCATGGAGGAAAAGCTAGAAAAGGAAACTCAGAACATCGGAAACCTCCAAGTGCTATTGTCGACTGGTAGCAGATTTGAGGTTCATGGTGACACCACTGAAGTTGTAGATGTTGATCGCTGGGACTGTAGTTGTAGAGGGTGGCAGATAACTGGTTTACCATGCTGTCATGCAATTGCTGTCATTCGTTGCATGGGCAGGAGCCCATATGATTATTGTTCAAGATACTTTACCACTGAGAGCTATAGATTGACATACTCAGAACCAATATATCCTGTTCCAAATGTAGACATGCCTGTGACGAAGGCTTCTTCTCAAGTACTAGTGACCGTAACCCCTCCGCCCACCCGGCGTCCACCAGGCAGGCCTACTACTAAGAAATATGGATCACAAGATATGGCTAAGCGTCAACTCCAGTGCAGCAGATGCAAGGGTCTTGGGCACAACAAGTCCACTTGCAAAGAGTGATTGTAGAGTATTAGATGTCGGGTAAGCATCAACCTTTTTCGTCCATGTTTTCACTGGTTTATTGATGAGCATACCTGTGGATTGGTATTCAAGTTCAAGTGCATTGTAAGTTAGGTGTGGCTTCATTGTATAGTCTTGTCATCTGTATGAACTTGCACGAGCAGCACGTTTGGATTCTATAAAGTAGAGTTCCCGGGATGCCTATGAGATTTTGCATCTTTTTATTTGTTTCGTCAATGTATTTTTGGCAAATGTGTTTGCGTTATTTTTTCGAGCATACCTTAATAATTGATGGACTTTTTATGTTGGTTCTGTGAATAGGATTGCATCCGATAGGGCGACGGCAAGGGCATCATCTGTACTAGAAGCAGCTCAAATAGATAGTGGGATGTGTTCCTGAATGTATGTGTTAGTGGGATGTGTTCCTGAATGTATGTGTTAGTAACTTAGTAGACATGCTTATGTAAATTATTGTGTGGCTAGTGGCTATTGGGAAGCTCAACACTTGTGATCAAATTCAAAGGAGAAGTCCTTTTATTTGCTTCTCTCCCCATTGGTGCAGTTTGTGTAAAGCTAAGGAGGAGAGTGTTAACCACATTTTTCTTCATTGTTCTTACACGATTCAACTGTGGTGGAAATTGTTTCAGGAGGTTAGAGTTAGTTGGGTCATTCCAAAGGGTTGTTTCGAGCTTCTAAGCACCAATTTTGAGGCTCGAGGAATTGGGAGGAAAGCTATTTGTGGGGTTGTCTGGTGTTGGCAGTTTTTTGGAACATTTGGTTGGAGCGTAACAAAAGAATTTTTGAGGATTATACTGGTGTGGGGGTAGCAGATCTATGGGGAAGAGTAAGATATTGGGCAGCCCTCTGGGCTTCACTTTCGAATGATTTTAAGAATTACTCTCTTTCTCACATACTGTGGGATATGTTAGCAGTTGTAAAGTGATTTTGGTTGAGGTTTTCCTACTTATAATCAGATCCTCTTGAGAGATTTTCTTGTTCTGTTCTTGGTGGATTTCTTATCCACTTCTGTGTATTTCACTTTTTTTTTTTAATAAACTGTTATAGTTTCTTCTCAAAAAAAAAATTGCTAACCGGGATATTTGGTAGTTTAACTTTGGTAAATGAGTGTGATTTACGTTAATTTATTAAGGTATTAGGAGGCGGATGTTGTTAGAGTTACTTGAAGTTGAAGGTACCATGGAAGTTGGAATTGGAATTTGGCATCCAATCATTTTGTAGGTTTGGTCTTTTTGTCTTGTAAATTATCCTTTTGGTCAGCTGGCCAATGTTTAATTCATTTATACGAAGATGCTGAGCGTTTAGTTTGAAGATATTCCCTTTTACTTGCCTTTGCACGGCCAAGATCGCCTCCTCCCTCCATGTACAAAGCCATTACAGGAACATGGGTCGAAGCTGAGCGTCGGTCCCAGAGACCGCCTTCGGCTTGTAAACATGCCAACCCTTGGGGATGAGCGGCATTGGTGGTGGTGGTGGTGGCGGAGTGGTTGGTGCCTTGGTGGGGGGATCCCGTCTTCAGGTGCGTACGTAGTCTAACCTAAAGGTTAGATGGAAGCCCTATTATGCCTTGCAGAGTACTCATAGATTATGCCCCAAGCATTTCTTCCAACCTCAATGGCCTTCTCCAAAGCTTGCTTAACAACCTGTCGTCTGAATTTTTTAGAAGGCAACTGCTTAAGGCATTTTTGTTGGTACGAGATCACCCAGACCATTCCTAACATCACCTGACTTGCTTCCCAACAAGTAGTTTTCTGATCGAACGGCTAGCAAAAACTCGAGTTGCTTGATCCCCAAGTCTATCAATCCCATGCACTCTTCAACTGCACCCTTTTGTACTTTTTTCATTACCGTTAGGGTTGCGTCGATGGAGGCCGTAAAATGGTTTACAGCACCCGAGTCTGAATCGTTGCCAATGGGACCGAGAGTAGACGGGCAAAGTCCCGGCCGTGATCAGTTTTTCCAGACGGTGGCAAAACTAAGATCAATGCCAGAGTTGTTCCTTGGCTTTGGATCAAGCGCTGTGGCCTCATCGGGGTTCTTTACACCACCCACGACAATCACCACAACCGCGGCAATAACCACGAAGGAGACTCTGATCACTATCATGTTGCGGAGGACTTCATCCCTCTCGTCATTGGAATCCATTAGATATTAGAACTTGTTTCTTAGTCTTGTTTAGGGTTTCTTCTTCTTTTCAATTCAACAACAAAGAAGAGAAAAATAAGCGAACTTCACTGCATTTAGTTTGGTGTTAACCTTCTTTCCCCTGTCAGCTATTTCTAAGCAAACTCTGGTAAGACTGGTATTATTGGGAACAACTAATCAAAATTCATCTAACTAAACCAAGAAACCGAAAACCGAGCAAGGATGAAACACATATATTTGACCCTTAAATCATTGAGCTGACTTTTTCTTTTTGAAACAAGCGATATTCTACTTTAAAAGAAAAAAAGAGAGAAGGATAATCTTGTTTACCCTTCTTTTCATAAGTGACCTTGTAGTCATTAGCTAAGGCCGCCGTAACAACCTTTTCCCGGCAATCCCTATCATCCATAGGCTGGACTTCAACACCAAGATATGTATCAACATCAGCAGCAGAAACAATATATTTTGGACTCTTTGCGCCATCAATATAAGAAACAGATCCATCGTCAACATAGCATCCCCATTCAAAAAAGCATAGGGTTGTTCCATTAACACCGTATCCGCACACTACAAGTTCTTGTCCCGGAAAAGCTAAGCTTTCCCTGAGATTTCGAGGCACTATATACCGAGCAGAGGCTCTTTAAACATGTCCCTGCCGCTTGAAGTTTCCACACCGCTGGCTAAATCATCAGTTTGAATTTGTAGTACAGGAAGGAAAACAGGAGGAAAAGTACCTACAACCACTTCGATCCAAGCCTTCACCCCTCTGCCTCTCATTACATCCTTGTACCGTTTTCCCGCAAGAAAAGTACTGCAGAAGTCAGGTCCGAAGATGTCGCAGGGAAAAACTTCAGTACTGGTGTCTGGTTCTGACTTGGGATTTGGCTTCAACTTCTGATTACACAGAGCTTCCCCAGGAGTTAGTTCAAATAGGATATCACTGCTCTACCTTCTGTCTTTCCTCTTGCTCGAAAAATTTGGCTGAAACATGTCACTTTTAAAGTTAATTCTGAGCATACTAACTGTTCAGAATATAACCGCCACAGAATTTTCATAAGAAACAATTTCGTTTGAATCTATAGAAACATAATGGTGTAAGAAAGTACCTTTCTTGGCGTGGTTAAGGGTTTGAATATATAGAAGAGATCCATGAACCTCGGTGAAGGTGAACAAAACTATTGAACATGGCAGGCAACAATCATATCCCCTGATCCATTGCACAATATATGCAAGCACCAGAGCTACAAAGGGCTCAGTGTGAATGATTATGGAGAAAAAACTTTCAACAGAGATCATCGGAGGCAAAAAGATCAGTTCACCAAAGTAGTTGAGTGGCCAACGGGTCATAAAACGATTATTGTGATGGAAGTTTCTATCATGTTACATCATCTAATCCCTCTGCAAGGATGTTGCTAACACTATCTTGGACAGTGCAATTATCATAGTCCAACCTGTTCCTATCTACTTTGCCAACAACAGACCCCATCAGCAATCCATGAGTCCTAGCATCTGGGACCCAATCCCTTTCCAACATTATATCCAAAAATTGACAGGCCTCGCATTTATAACCCTCTTTCCAGAAGCCGTTAATCAGTACATTGTAAATTGCTGAATTTAGAACTTCACTATCAGAAATAAGTTTATTTATTGAACCTGAAATCATGTGCAACTGAGAATGGTTGGCTATGCAGGAGAGTAGATTTAATAGTCTCTCTGAATCAGGTATAAGACCCCCATCGACCATCATATCAAAAAGCAATACGCATTCTTTTACTCGATTCTGCAAGCTCATGGTTTGTATGAGCACGCAGAAGGCATCCAAATCAAGATTGCAACCTTCCACCAGCATTTTTGAGAAAACTACCAACAGATCTTTTACCTTGTCTAATTTTGACAATCCAAGCATAATAGTTGAGTAAGTTGAACTGGTAGAAGAAGTACCGGCATAATAGGCCAATTGTTGCATCCTTATTGCTTCTTCAACCTTTCCCGTCTCACACAAACCCTTGATCAACATATTGAATGAGGAAGGCTCGATGAAACATCTATTACTAGACATGTAACAGAACACTTCAGTAGCCTCATGAGTCATTTCTTCTAGGCAAAGGCCTTTGACAAGCTCAGAGTAAGATGTACGATCCAAAACCCAACTTTTGGCACGAGTCTGATGAAATATATCCAGAGCATTTCTATAGTTGCTCATTTTGCAGTGGCAAACGACCAGAGCTGAGTATGTGTCAGAGTCTGGAAGAGAAGAAGAAACCACCATTCTACCTAGAAGTTCCATCACTTCCCTAATCCTTCCGTTCTCGCTGAGCCATCTGATAACAATATTCCAAGAATTACAATTAGTCACATTCCTTTCGGACATTTCCACTAGTAGATCTTCCGCCACAAGAAATTTACCAACACTGCAGAAACCTTCAAGCAGGACATTGCAGGCAGAAGTTTCCATGATTTTCTTATCCTCCAAGAATTTCATCGCGTTGTCTACCTTCCCTAATTTACAAAACACATTTACTACATCCACAAAGACATTATTTGGTGGTGTCAATCCAGTTTCCATCATTTCTTCTAAAACCTTTATTGCATCATCTAATCTAAGGTTCTTGCATAAAGACTGCAACAGAACCTCATAAACCAATGAATCCGGTGTAAAATTTGAAGCTCTCATCATTTCGAACAATCTAATTCCCTCATCCGGTTTATTTTCCTGACAAAACAAAGGTATAATGAAGGAATAAAAACTCAAATCAGGCTGACAACCAAGATCAACCATTTCATTCAAAACAATAACAGCCTCATCCACTCGGTCTTTCGCAATAAGGCCTTTTATAAGAATCTCAAAACTCCTACTATTAGGACTACACCTTTTCTTCTTCATTCTTCTATACTGATCCAGAGCAGACTCAATGCGGTTGGCCTCCACCAATGCCTCTAACAAATAATTCAAAGTATCAACCGTTGGCACGATTCCTGCCGTCACAATCTCCTTATACAAAAATAAGACATCTCGAAAATCTCTCTTATCTTTCACAAGAGCACCCAACAGACCATTAAATATCTGTATTGAAGGCCTAAAGCCACCTGCTTTCAAATTCACAAGCACCCTAATTGCCTCACTTAACCTGCAATGACTGACAAACATATCAATCAGGGCCAAAAGCGCCTCTTCAGCACCCGGACACCGATCTTTCACCATATTTTGACAAAACCCCTCCATCTCCTCAACATTTCCAGCCAAACCCAGTTTCAAAACAATCCGAAAATACGTATCGGCGGTGTGATTAAACCGTTTTTGCAGGGAAGCCCACTTGAACACCTTCACTGCTGAGCTCAAATCATCAGTGTTATCCAGAACCCGGATTAAGTTATCCGGGACAAGCTTATTCCTCAAAGACTGGATATTTTGTTCAAATTCGGATGAATATTCTGGGTCCTGATTGTTTCCAGAGAAAATTTCGATTTTTTTTGCGCAGGAAGATGCAGAAAAATATGCATTCGAGCAGACCCAGGTGGGGATTCTCTTGGAAAATGTTAAAGGATGGAGCTTTATGAACATTGCAAGAGTTCATGAAACAGTTTTTGCTATTTACTCCGGTAAAAGAGTAAAAATTGTTCGAATGGTAAACGACAATTCAGGAAAGATTGATCACTGACCTGAGGGGAAAGAGCGACATGAAGTAGATTAACACCTTAGGATTTCGGAGAAGACTTGGAAGCAGAGATTGTATCCAATGTGAATGTGTTCTGCCGTGAAGAAATGCAGAGAGGTTTGTTCTCTCTCTGGGTTCACTTTTTGACCGTTGGATTCGATTGGACGGTCAAGATTAGATTGAGACCAAAAATAAAGAATCCTCCGAAGAAACGGGTGGAAAAGAAAACCCGTTTTTCAAAAAGATGGACCCGGATCAGGTCAAGCTCTGCTCTTCTTCCTCCGGCAGATGAATTACAACTTGACTTGGGCCTACATCGGCCGAAAGAATAGGCCCAACTTTATTTTATGAATTTCTTTTTCAAGAAGTCACTAGTTTGGTGTCGGTTGAACATACTTCTTTAGAAAGCACCTTTAGCGCGACTTTGTAATACAGTCTAATATTATTCTTTTTCATTTGTAAGTAAGAGGATTTAGGTTCGATTCTCATCAAAAGTGAATTTGAACCACATTATTATTGTTAACCTAGTGTGAGGTTTAGCCTTCCCCACCTCCTTAGCATAGAGAATATCATTTGTTCATAAAAAAAATTAAAAAAAAAAAAAAAAAGTACTTCTGTTAGAAGTCGTTTTTGCTAGAATTCCTATTAGAAGTAAAAAATTTGAGCACAAAAACTTCAAGCACTTTTATAAGCACTTAAAGTGCTTATTGAAAGAAGCGATATTGCACTTCGTGAACTTTTTTGAACACACAAACACATTTTTTGGTCAAACACAATAAAAAATACTTTATTAATCTAAAAATATTTTTAATTATTTTAAAAACACTTTCAAATAAAAATGTAATTTAATAAAAATATCTAACTTGAGTGCAACGAAATCAAAATCTAGTTAACCTAACACAAACATGCTTCATGTTCATGATCCCTATCATTCCATGTTAAATGTTGACCTTGCTTTTATTTATATCAACATCTAACTTTATTAGTTGCCATCAACTTGGTTCTCGTCCCTAACCAAGATAATTTAATTTACTACAACTATAATTCTAACCACAGTCAGTGACGGATCCAGAATTTTAAACTCGGAATGTCTTAATAACAAAGGTAAAATTTTTTATAGATTAAAATAACATTTAAAAGTTAAATTATCATACATTTTATTGTCAGTTTTAAAAATATTTAAAATGATTTCTGACCACATAATGTACGATGAACGAATATGATTCACAAATTCCCAAAATACTCACAAAGAGGATCCGACGAGAATTAGGATTCCTTTATTTATATCAACATCTAACTTTATTAGTTGCCATCAACTTGGTTCTCCTCCCTAACCAAGATAATTTAATTTACTAGAGCTATAATTCTATCCATAGTATACGTGTTATGAGGATCAATTTATCTAATCAAATTAGATTTTTCAAAAGCAATTTTTTTTATATTAAAAAGACTTATCTAATCTTTTTTATTTTATTTTTTATTATCAGATATCTAATCTTATACTATAAAAATAAAAATTAAATTAAATTGCAAAAACGAATTGACTACCATAAATATAAGATTAGCTTCATGTTTTAAAATACAAGCGATATCCTACTCTAAATCACACTAAAGAAAGAAAGCGATTCTGAACCTCGGACATAACACCCTAGCTATCAGGCAAATGTTAGTGAACTGTATTGATTAAAAATTAAATAAAATATAGTACTATCTATGCATATTTTTTTATTTTTCACACACTTTTTAATTTTCAACCGTTCAACCTACAAGTCGACATAGAGCCCACAATAGCATGGGCCGCAATCCGAACCGAGCCCATCATTATTTAAAACAAACAGCAAGATCCGAAAGGGTTCCTAGATTCCCCCACGTGGCGAGAACCCATTCGCCGTGGCGAAAATTTGGATTTGCCGCGCAGTGCGTCAAAACTCAAAACCTACGAGGACCAAGCGATGGCTTCGGGAATCGTCATATTTACGAACCCGAGGTTCGGACACTCTTAACCAAATCAGCCTCTGTCCTTTCGCTCAAAACGCAGCAACTCCCGCTGGATAAAGACAAAAAAAAGTGTAATTAAGCAACCCTAATATTACGGGATTATTGGTGCCTAATTAGGCTTCCATTACAACCGTCGGATGGTATAAGAGAACTGAATCGTGACCATCCGTTGGATCTACATCTACCTTCTCTGTTCATCGGATGTAACAGAGCACTCAGGTCTTGTCTCTCTGTCTTTCTGTCATTTGTTTGGCAACAAAACAGAGATTTCCAAGTGGGTTTTTGACTCAGCAGCTCTCTTCACTCGAATTTGGCCTGGCTCACCACCTGGTATCCCTCTCTCTCTCTGTCTCTCTCTGTCTCTCTCTAGAAAAACATGTTCTTTGTGGTCTTGTGTTGGTGTTGTTGATGTTTTGCTGAGATTGTTGGATCTGTTTTTTAGGATGTTTTTGGGGATCCATTTGCATGCAGAGGTTAGGAAGTAGTCAAATTATTAGTTAATTATAAAAGATTAGAACTTTTTCACTGTTTTTATTTAAAGTTGATTTTTTTGGGGAAATTGAATTTGTGGGTCAGCCATAAATTTAAATTTGCTTTTACCTTTTGAGTGTTGGGTTCATTTTTTAATAAATAAATTTAATTTTTTTTTTCTGAAGAAATTTAGAGATGAAGGTATTCAAATTGGAGACTTTGAGCTCAGATTTCTCTAAATGCAGTAGACCCAGTTGATGCCTCCTTCTCTCTCTCTCTCTCTCTCTCTCTCTCTCTCTTAAATTCAATAATATTTATCAGTTGAAGTTGACACATCTTTTGCATGATTAATTTGGTTGATAGTGAGAGGAGGTGTTTTATTTGCATGATTATTTGTTTTTTTAGAAAAATATGTGCAGTTTTCTTGGACTGGATTTTCTCAAGTAAACGATGCTTGTAGAACTTTCTTAATTATTATTTTTAATTATATTTTCAGTTTTTTTGAGGTTAAATCCGTGAAACCATTCTTTCAAAGCTACAACTTCTTTTATTTTATTCAATTTTTTTTTTAAATTTAAATTTCATGGAGGCCATAAAAATTTAATGCACAACGACTTCTTCACATGCAGCTATGAAGAGGATAAGCTTCTTTCACTGCAAAGACTTTAAACCTCTGATCTTCTGTCCTTCAAGCAACACGGATCTTCACTGTTAATCTGACGTGAGCTGAAGAGATTTCGAATTTACGATGTCAATTTCGGAGAAATCAAGGCCGTGCTCACCTTCCTCATCTTCCTTATCACTGTCACCGATGTCAGTCCACGATTTTGATCCGTTGCTGAAAGATTTGAATGAGAGGAAGCAGAGTTTTCGCCGGAATGTGGTGTCGTTGGCATCGGAGTTGAAAGATGTTCGGAGCCGGTTAGCGTCTCAGGAGCAATCATTTGTTAAAGAAACCCTCACAAGACAGGCATGTGGTGGTTGTTAATTTCAATATTCTTTTTGTGTTTTATATGACATGGTTTTAGCCTTGAAATCATTTAGAGTTTGTTTGGATGTTTTTTGAAATGAAATCGTTTTTGGTAAAAATGTTTTTGGAACCAATCTTTACAAAAAATGCAAGTGAATTCTGAAAAACACTTAAATGATTCATGAAAGAAGCACATAACCGGTGCTTCTTGCAGAAAGCACTTCAAGTGCTTTTGAAACCAAAAAACATTTTCTCTAAAAGCGTTTTTAATTATTTTAAAAGCACATCCAAATGAGTTTTTGGAATTAATTTTCGCACATCCTTTTTCTCTTCTGCTCGCCCTTATTTATTGGCGGTCGTTGGATTGATTCAAGAGCAGAAAGAGAAAAGGAGAGTGCGGAAACCATTTCTCTTTTTCTTTAGGAGTTTTTTAATTGTGGGGTCATTTGGGTTTGTTTGTACTAATTACAGGAAGCAGAGACAAAAGCCAAACACTTGGAAGAGGACATTAGCATAATGCAGAAGAGATTGGAACAGAGAAATCAGCAGCTTGAGGTCTCAGCATCTGCGGCCGAGAAGGTTCCACTCTTTTCCTGCTTCTTGATTATGTATAACTTTGCATTTAGTTTTTTAATTGCTTGGCTAATTAAGGACGTGATTGGCTAATTAAGGTGGTTAGATTTTCTATCCCGAGTTGATTATTTTTGTTTGCATTGCATCTTATTGTTTTGAAGTTGTCAAATAAGCCGGACTTGTTGAGGATGCCTTTTGGCTTTGCCTCTTTGTTTTTGGCGGAGCCCATTGGAGAAAAGGTGACCTTGGCTTTATGTTTTTGTATAACGGTTGTTCTGAACTGTACAAACTTATGGTTTGTTTATAGCATGTATGGTGGCCATTTCGTTTTTAGATTTTAGTTTTCTCTAGCTGGCTTGCTTACTGTTTTCCAGTAGAAGCCTGCATTTGTTTTCCCTTCGGTGATACATTACAAATGAGAAACCAATGGGATTAAAATTGTGCTCATAAGCATCTAGTTCCCATAACACTCACGCACACACAGCGTCTTTTATTTTTGCCTCGTAAATGGACAAAGTCTTAATAAGTTCAAATTCAAAGAAGCCAAATTAGTTTCAGTTTCCATATCAACACGTTAAATAATTCAGCCTGCGTAAAATCATTACAATTGCGTTTAGTAACTAATTAGTAAATTGGCTAATTTATTTTTGTAGTCTCTGCATATATACATGTGGGCTGGCGCATAGTACTTGCATTTATAAACAGAACACATCGACATAACATGTAACTGTTGTCCTGAAAGCAGAAATCCAAATTCAACTTTATTTAGTTAATTTCTGACTGAGGTATAGCATACTTTTTATGTATAACTAGACATTAAGAAGTAGAGAGTGCCGACCTAAGACGTGTGGAAGTTAAATAACTCAAGTAAATAACTGTTAGTTTGAAGCTTGTTTTGCATGTCTTCGTATTGTGAAGTTTTGAGTCGGCTTGTCACCATTATTTATTAGGAAAACTAACGAAAAGTCCAAAAAAACTTCCTTTTTAATGAAAAGCCCTTTTTAAAGGTATAGTGAATAGTACAAGGAAAAGGTATAAATGTGGTTTTTCGTTAAAAATGAACAGTACCGGTAGTGTTTTGTTAAACCTCCCATATTTATTAGCTATAAAGAGCTTTGTCAAACAGATTTGGAAAATAGTTGGATTTTGTAAATTTATGAGTTTACCTTGATGATTGTGTAACCGATAGCCGACATATTTGTATTTTGGAACATCCCTTGGCTATTGTCTCCGAACAGTGCATCGATTTATAAGCTACCAAGATAACTACTTTCATATCATAGTTTTCAGTAGTTAAGGTTGTGAACCTTTATTGGTGCACACATTTCCCTGACTATAATGTTATTAACGGAATGCAGTACCTCTCCGAATTGGATGGTCTGAGATCACAACTTTCAGCCACGCAAGCAACTGCGGATATTAGTGCTGCATCAGCTCAATCGGCGCAGCTTCAGTGTTTAGCACTTTTGAAGGAATTAGATGAAAAGAACTGCTCGTTAAAAGAGCAAGATGATCGTGTAATTAGGCTAGGAGAGCAATTAGATAATCTGCAGAAGGATCTTAAGGCTAGAGAGTGTTCCCAGAAGCAACTGAAAGATGAAGTTTTGAGAATGGAGAATGACATTATGCAAGCTGTCGCAAAAGCGGGGGTGAACAAGGACTGTGAGCTGCGGAAAATATTGGATGAGGTATCTCCGAAGAATATTGAGAAGATCAATAAGCTTTTAGTTGTGAAGGATGAAGAAATAGCAAAACTGAAAGATGAAATCAGGGTAATGTCTGCTCATTGGAAGCTCAAAACTAAGGAGTTTGAATCACAGGTACATCCATCACGTGCTTTCTTTTCCTCCAGTTTTTTTATAAGGTCCTCGTTAATAGATCTGTAATGAAGTTCAACAATTTTCTGGACAGTTGGAGAAACAACGACGAGTTGATCAGGAACTGAAAAAGAGGGTCTTGAAATTAGAGTTTTGTCTACAGGAAGCTCGTGCTCAAACACGAAAGCTGCAAAGGGTAATCGTTAGTTTTCTTTTCACTGTTTTTGTCAACTTCAAATAAAATTCTCAGTCCTTGCTAAATTGTTCTTGCCATTATATTTGGGACTAACATGACCTTGGAAACATAATTCATTGCGACAGATGGGTGAGCGGAGAGACAAGGCTCTGAAAGAGCTCAGAGATCAGTTACAGCAGGGTGGCTGTGGAGCTGCAGCTGCTGAAAGACAAAACTTTTGGGAAACCTCTGGTTTTAAAATCATGATGTCTATGTCCATGTTGATCTTGGTGGTGTTCTCAAAGCGATGAAATCATTGTACTGGCGAGTGTCGTGTATAAACAGCATGAAACTTTAGTTTTAGTCAAAGAATTAGGAGTAGCTGCACAGGCCACAGTTGTAGAGGTTCTCGTTACGTAGCATTAGCAAATAATGCAATTTTGTGGTTCTCGTTAAAACCACATTAGCGTATGAATATCGAATTTGCAGGTAGGTTCTGTGAATTTTAATACCTCAAGTTTTCCTCATCTTCTAAGTCCAACAGGTGCTCTGATGTTCGTAGCAGTTTGGTTGCTGCCCTCTCACTTAATTCATCTTTGAGGCGAAAACTTCAGAGCTTTCCGTGATGTTACGATCAAGATTCAGGTAAATGAGTGAAATTTACTTCGATGAATAGCAGAATTTCCCGCGCTAGTTTACTAAATATATGAAGCAATCTAACTTCAATTCTATTAGTAACAACTCAGTACACAGAACTAGAATACCCAACTAAAAGATATACAAGATCACAAATCTCTATTGCAACTCCACCTCAAGAGTAAAATTGTTGTTTCTATAGCAGCCCGGGTTTAGACATCGAAAAGCTTACCTCCACTTCACCCAGAACCATCTCTGCATCCCCAACCTAATGCAAGACAGTACCTACCATGCGTCCTCTACCGTCGTTTCATGCATATGTAGTTACGTACAACCGCGATTATGATGAGAAAACGAGTTTATGAGGAATCTGATCACTCATTGAGTTACATGGAGAAATTCCATTTTCACATGTTGAGAAAAATATTTCTTGTAACCAAGGCTGTTCCGAAAAGGATGCAACCAAAAGACGGTTGCAAGCTTGCTGAAGTGGATATTGATGTGTTGAAACCGGGACGGCTGTCGGGCTCAAATTCTGGCATGGTTCCTGAAGGAGCCGGGTTGCTTGAGTTCAAACCCGAAGGCGGAGTACCAAAGCTGCAAGTAGAGGTGATATTAGTGATAGACTTGGAAATGTAGTTGGAGTATGAAAGTCATGAGATACGACACTATACATACCCTAATACACCTTCCCCTGGTGGTGGAAATGATGTGATTGCTGGCGGTGGAGTTGACGTTGGTGGTGGAATTGTCAATGTTGGTGGTGGAGTTGTTGACGTTGGCGGTGGATTGGTTGTTGTCTGATTACGAGTTGGTGTTGGTGGTGGAGTTGTTGACGTTGGTGGTGGAATTGTCGATGTTGGTGGTGGAATTTTTAATGGTGGTGGTGGATTCGTAGTTGTCTGATTCGGAGTTGGTGATGTTGGTGGTGAAATTGTCGATGGTGGTGGTGGAATTGTTGATGGTGGTGGTGGATTCGTTGTTGTCTGATTCGAAGTTGGTGTTGTTGGGGTTGAGGATGATGATGATGATGCATAAATGCAGGAACCAGTGCCTGTTCAAAAATTACATTAGTCTCAGATGTACATATTCTAAACTACACTAAGCTGCAGGAGGGAAATTCGAACTAGGATGCAAGAGATCGGACACAGTGCCTAGACCAATTAGCCTAACCCAAAGTCTAAGTCCTCTTTGAGCTTACTTTTGATAACCAAAACCGAATCTTACTATGTTTGGCACAAAAAACTTAAAAACGATTCTCAGTCGTGGAACCACATTATAAACAAGGAGAAAAAAAAATTCTAAGTGCCGGTATTCAAGCAGGTACCTCACATGTCATAATTCAAGTGGATGGACACGAGAAAATATATCATTCCTCTACTTGTAATATGACATGCGGAGTACCGCTTGGATGCCCGGCATTGGAAAACCCTCTCCTAAACAAAATCTCCAACCAGCCTTCAGTTGATGTATAGTATAAATCATATGGAAGAAACAAAAAGTACTGATGAATGAAATATTTTTCTTACTTGGATTAGCAGAAACTATTGTGGCAACCCCACCAAAGTCACAGCTAGTTGACACAGGATGCTTCTGATAGTAGCTGTTGAATGCATAAGAGGCATGATTCTGTAGAGAATTTGGATCGTAACAGCTCCCACCCTGCTGGATCTGTGAGCAATCTATGCCTCCCATTCCACACGCATAATCCAAAGCTGCCTGAAGTGCTGCTTGCGGTGCTCCACTCTTTGCCACACACCAGCTCTGCCCTGGAACTGCAGGAGCATTAGAAGTTGCGGGAGGTGTGACCGGATTCGTGACGGGTGGTGTTGTTGAGGGAACACCTCCAGGTGGCGGTGGGTAAGTTGTCGCAGGGTTAGTAGTTGGTGGAGTTGTGGTAACTGGCAATGGTGGACTCACAGGGTTTGAGGGAGAAAGTGTGGAGGAGGAAACTTCCACGGGGGTGGCAGGGTTAGCTGGAGTTATTGTTACCGGGTTTGTAGCTGGGACAGTGACATTGTTTGGGGAGTTGTATGGAGAATTTGTGGGTAGTGGTGGTGTTGAATTTGTAGGGAAGATTGTTGGTGAGCCATATGCATCAAGTGAAGTTGTTTTCGGGTGGAGATCGCTTAGGAGTTTTCTGCTGGAAGAAGGAAATATCTGTTCCTCTTCTCTTTTGAGCTCTTTCTGTGCAAAATCTTCCGGATCCATGCAATCTACTTCTGCATATAACCCTACTAACCTACTTGCAATCTGAGTTTCGTTTTCTAAAGCTTTTGAAACCTTGTCGGCGAATTGAGCCACTTCAGTTGTATTGGGAACTGCTGGACTTTTGATTGTCAAAACCATTGGGACATCACTACAAGTCAGAACGGAATGAGCAAGGCCGGCTTTTTCGATCAATGACCGAACAAATTTGTCGCCCATGCTCAATTCTTTGTCGATGTTTGCTTCTATAACGACGGATCTCACTTCATTGATAAAACTACAGATACTATGCAGGTCTCTTTCATTTCCTCTTCTCAAATTCTCAAGAAATGACAAAGAAAATGCTACTGACACCTTAATTCTTCGGTCGAAAGGAAGACTAGTGAGGATAGAGTGTAGGGTTTTAAGGCTGGATAAAACCCTAGGCAGACTAGATTTTCTTGTATCATCATTGCCACTAATTGCTACGATGCTTTTGATGTCTACTTGCGAGATAAAGGGCATTATGTGCGTTTTCAACCATGATTTTGAGGAAGATTCGGAGCTGATTATGTTTTCGACCTGCCTCTCATTCAAGTAGAGATCAACAGCTACACCGTTTTTGGACAGAGTACTTAAAACCCTAGGATCTTCGACAGAGACTCGAATCTGAGACGCGTTGATCTTGTTTTGCTTCAGGAATGATAATGTCCTTCCAGGTGATGAAACTGCAGTGTTTCCACTTGCATGATATGAGAAACCCACCAGGGTTCCTGTTGGATGTGAAAAAAAAAAAAAAGGAAAAAAATGACAGAAACTTCAAATTACTTTAACTGATAGTTCTAGCTGTAACCAGTTATAACCCAAATTTATATAAACAAGAACCGATCAGAAAATGAAAAATGCATATTCAACTTCAAATTGATCAGTGTGTTCATCGAAATGGAATCTGACATAAGTGACGTTTCGAGTAAGTGTGTACACAATCTTCCCCAGTCCGAAGAAATGATTCAACAAAATAACTAACGTGTCAAAAAGTAAAAACTTATTACTTACCTGATGAACAGAAAAAGAGGAGAGAGAGGAAGAACAAGAATAGGCACTTGGAAGCTGCATTGGCCATGATTTTGTGAGGTGTTTCTGGGATTCCAAGGAAAGACTAAGCCGGATTTTAAATGCGATTCATAAGCGTCCTTACTGAAAGCGCTAACGAGCAACGGGGAATGGGGATGCTTTTAATAACATTGCACGTAGAAATGGAGTGAATTTAAACCAGTGGAGAGCGCAAAGTGTATGAACACAAAGGTGGCAAAAAAGAAAAAGTGACAAAAATGAGTCGAATGATGAAGAAAATAAGTTTGCTTTGTGACTAAGGTTCATGAGAAACATTGGAAAGAATCAAACCATGATGCTTTTGTGCTTCTTTATCTTTCCTAAAGAGAGAGATGAGGAGCCGATGAAGATTTAAAGTTGGCGCTAAAAAGTAATAAGATTAATTAAGATCACCATGATGATTAAGGCTGTCGGCAGTGTTACTAATAAAGAAATGATTTCCGCAAAGTTTTTTCTCTTCATGCACTTCCCCGTTTATTTATGATCTTTAAATTGAATAAAATCAAAGAAAAAAAAAAGGACAAAAGAATAGAGAGGTTTACGGGGGAAGAGAATAAATGTGTAAAAATCATTTTTCTTAGGGTAAAATGCGGTTTAACCTCTTGACTATTTCCCCCCCTAATTATTTTTTTGGTAAATTAGCCTTTTGAATTATTTAAATCAATTAATTAACCCTTTCCCGTTAGATTCCGTCCACCATTCCGTCAAATTCAAGGGTAAATTAGTCATTTTATTATCAATTCTTACTTGTCAATGATAACTACCATTAAAATTATGACACATGAACACAAAATAATGTGTAAAACATATATCATAATAAGAAAACATAAAAAACCCGAACGTTTACATAAAGGACTATTTCACATTGTCATTACACATTATTTTGTGTTCATATGTCATAAATTTTTTGGTAGTTATAGTTGACAAGTAAGAATTGAAGATGGAAAGACTAATTTGTCCTTGAATTTGATGAAATAGTGGATGAAATCTACCGACAAAGGGTTAATTGGCTAATTTCAAATAATTTAGGGGTTAATTTACCAAAAAAAATAGTTCAAAAGGTTAATTTCAACTGGAATAATAGTTCAAGGGGTCAAATAGCAGTTTACCTTTTTTCTTATCAAATAACATTTTATTAGTGTTAGTAAGTGGTCTCACTCTATTGATTTTATCTCGATATTGTCTCATTATGTTAACAACAAATAATCCCAAATTGTCTTGGTATGACCTGAATAAAAGTATCAACATGTTGATATCGTCTTTTTTATTTTTCCTTTTAAAAAGGAGATTAGTAGTGGTTTTGCCATGATAATCTACTCTTTCAAGGGCCGAGAAAACTCATAGAAGGCATTAGAACCTCCCTTTGATTACCATCATATGATTCATTAGCACCATAAATCGAACTCAGGACTTGCTATGTGAAATTCAGGTCTGGAATTTATCCCTAAAGTTGAAAGATGTGATTTTATGAATTAAAGGAAACACTCATACTAGATTAGCATGAACATCTGGCCTATACTAAAGGAATGTAAAAGAATTTAGATTTGTTTTGATTGGATCATGTTAAAGTAGCTATTGTGCTTTGATAAGTGAAACCCATAAATTAAATTAAACAACAAAAAATTAATGCATAAATAAAGTCTTCCGGAGATTAGGCATAGAAATCCACTTTTAGGTGTAGGCATTTTCTTCTCGGATAAGCGTTTGTGGCTTTCTTGCATGTGATCTTGTATTTGTTTAGAGAGCATGCTGTAGACCAAAATCTTGGGTGGAGTCGTAGTTCACACGTCTCTGTTTATCTCTCGCATCATAAAAATATGTGATAAATCACCGGTTACATGCAGTGGCGGATGCATCGAGGGGCAGGGGATCAGCTGACCTCCCTCCCTGCCCCTCCCGAGCTTTGGTAAACGTCAATTGATACCTTGAGTGCTGGCTCTCTGAACTTCGATGAATGTCCATAGATACCTTGGGTGATGCCCCTTTAAAGATTAGAGTTGGCTTCATACATGCCCTCCAACTGACTTCAGGCCTACCAAGACTTGGTGAATGTCCATAGATACTTTGGGTGCTGCCCCTTGCATACATTAACAGGTGTGCAATATGCATTTTGCAAATGATTTTAGGTCTACCAAGACTCGATGAAATGACGATATGCATGTTATTTTTGGTAAAAAAAAAAATTTATGACCCCCTTAATATTATTTTTTGGATCCGCCACTGGTTACATGTAGAATTTCTCTTAGCAGAGAACTTGGCGGTTCCACATCAGGACGTCAAGAAATGTGTATGGTTTGGTGCAACAGGACCACAATTCTAGTTGTGCCTCTAACTGCATGTTCATGTGCAGAGTACCATACTCTCAAATGCACGATAGAGACACAAGAACGCACTGCAAAGATTTTTTTTTTTATTGGTCATGCACTGCACTGCATAGATCATTAGGTAAAAGTCACAAAAAAAAAAGCCCTAGTCGTTATATTTACCTTGCGCCTGGTGGGTCTAGGTAAGTAGGTAATTTTCCAATCGGGGGCAGAATGTAGTCCAAGCTCGCACCTTAATCATTTCACGTAACTTGTCAAACAGCTTGCCCTAGTGACAATTAGACTGCTTTCGTAAAAGAGTAATTATAGCACTGATTTCTTAACTTTAATTTAATTGGAGCAATGATTTTTCAACTAAAAATTCATTATCAATGATCCTCATCTCAGCAAAACGTGTAGCTATAGTCATTTTCATCAACTTTGTTAGAACTTCTGTTAAAATGAGTCACGTGCCATGCACATGAGGCTGAATCTAGAGACAAATATAGAAAATCAAATAAGAAAAATTGTATCAATAGTCCCTCAACTTTAATCCAACCGGAGGAATGGTCTCTTAACTTTAATCCAATTGGAGCAATAATCCATGAGTTGACGAAAATGACCATAACTACACGTTTTGATAAGTTGAGGAACTAATAGTAATGGATTTTTAGTTGAAGGATTATTGCTTCAATTTAATTAAAATTGAAAGACAATTGCTATTATTTACTCTTTGTAAAAACTCGAAAACATTTATAACAAAAGGGAGACGTGGACCATTAAGCTTTACAAAAATGACGAAAAATCAAATATTTGCTCTAAAATTTGTTACATAATTAAACCACAGTACCTAAAGTGACCATTGTGATAAATTACTTGGATCATTGTGACGTATTACAGTAGACAAACTTAGGAACCACGTTTATCGATTTTCATTATCGAATATCAAAATAAAGAGTTATGTCAATCTCAAAGATTATTTTGAATTAAAAAAAAAAAAAAAAAGAACTAAAGAACACATACGAAGTAGTACAGCGTAAAAAAGTGGCCATAGCCTTTATGACATGATGATTCTGCTGCTGCTAATTAGGGTTTTGAATTCAACATATGCCATTAAAGCCACCATCTTTCTACGGATTTAAGATGGATATGCAATCTGAGTGGGGACAAACACCCATGTGGAATACTCTATTGTGCTTCTCTTGGCAGCACTTAAATTCTCAATAGTAGTGAATCAAAAAGCAGCTTCTTTGACTCGATCATCAGCCGAAAGCAGGAAGAGAGAGAGAGAGTCATACAATCACACCTGTGTTGATTTCAAGGGGAAAAGGAGTTTATATAGAATATTTGCTTCGTGGGCTTGTCTGTTTGCTCATAAAGTTGGCTCAATACAATCACAATTTGAAAGGAAGGTGTTCTACATTTAATTCAATCTAAACCACAAAGTGAGCGATTCGAACTCAGGTGCAAAAGCAAAACGGAGCACATCCGCTCTAAATAATGCGGCTACGCCCACATCTGCAAAAACTATAGCATTACTCTTTTCTGAACCCTACAGCTTCACTACATATTCACAACATTTCTACTCACTAGAAGCATAAACATTCAGTTTCTAATCTAAACTACAGCATCTTGTCATTCCTAATTGTAACTTAAATGCCAGGAGGATCAACAAACAAATCACTGAAAGAGGGATCAAGAAGTGCTTCTCTGGCTGACTGACACTGGTCAAGACGCTTCTTCAACGAGCGCAGGTCTCTCTCGTCCTTTGATGAACGTTCCTGTCACAGGATAAATCATTCAAACCGAAGTCATTTCTTTTCAGGATACATAGTTTTTTGGAACGACATAAATTGACTATAGTGGTAAGAAGTTTCCTGAAAGTGATTGAGAGAAACTTACAAATGATTTCTTTAGCAGTAATATATCCACGAGGTATATCAACCACAGTACATTTGTTCTGGGGAAGCTGTAAAAAGCCAATTAACAATGATTCAGCACTAGTAAAACGCTTAAGCAAACGAGTTTTCTTACCTCAGGTATCAGTCTGTCAAAATTACAGAACATTTTGAAGATCAAATGTGGTTCTCCGCTTTCCATGGTATGATTTTGTTTCTTTTTATAACAGAATTTTCAAATTTCAATCTTCACAAGAAGATATTCACGCGGATTTCAAAATATAATTCGCTTTTCAATTTGCACCATGTTCTTGCTGCTATATCAACCATACCTTCCCTCCCAGCAGTCATTTGTTACCTCCTTCATCTTCCGGTATGTCTCTGACTGCAAATGATTAACGATCAATTATTTTATACAAGAAAAGATATATTTACTGATGCAACTTTAGTTTCAATCCTTACTTGTCTATCTCCCTTTGGACCTTTAAAGAGTTCAGGATCTGAAGATAGGTCTAGAAAGAGTACGTCTTCACCTACGCATATTTGATGTTTGTTAAGCATGTTACACCAACAGTAAATGTATCCTCTACCGTATCAAACACATTATCTAGTAATCGAATAATTTACCATTACTGATTCTTGAAAGACTGAAATCTATTATCGATACCACCAATCCAAATGTTTGAATAAACATCTGTTTTCTCTCAAGAGTCAACTGGATTGTAACAGAATCATTCCGACTTAGAAGGATGTTTCCCCTGCAGCAAATGCATATTCCCCAGTCAGCAATTCCAGTGTCACTATGATAGAGTACAGACACAAAAATAACCATACCAGTGAAGATCACGGTGTTCAAACTCATATGCAGCTTCAGCCACGGCAAGGGAAGCTGTAACCTGGAACGGTAAATGCAATCATTTAATAACAAATCAAAGCTTCAGGAATCACCTCTAGAATCCTGTTTTAACATATAATTTACCTGGACCAATAAACTCCGTGCTTCATCAATGTTCATAAGCACAAAGCTTTCAAGATCTTCGCCCCCATTATCTAAAACAAACACAACATAGCACTGTACGCAGAATTGTGAGTTGCAATATAAACCCCTACGTAAGTAACATTAACCTCATAATACAAAAATTATTTTTACTCAAGAAGATCACTAAAACTTATGAAAAATTACTCGGACGACTTATCGATTATACCAAAATGGAATCTTTTGATTAGATAATCATGTTTACATGACATGTGTGCGGCATATGTAGGAACTGGAAGTGAAGAGATTGTAGATATTAGACAAATCAAAGTAGAGAAGGAAAAACCTGGTTATCTGGAAATGCCTTGGGGTGATCGTTTTCTGAACCACACTTTTCATCCCAATCCTCCCATGCCTTGATCAAGGCAGCATCGTAAGAACCTTGGCACACTCTCAAACTGTAGGGGATTTAGATCTCAGAAAGACAACAAAATAAAAACCTTGCAACTGATGGATCATTGAAGTAATCTAATAACATACATTTCAAAATTTCAAACCAAATTGTAGTGTTCAACGTGTTCCTATGTTTGTCGTTTCAAAAGAAGTATATGTTCTCAGTTTCTAACCCTGACATGCAAACTAACCAAATTGAGATTACTGCTTAATATCAATTCTATGAAGTATTAAGCAGTTGTGGAAAGAGAGAATTTTGAAGTAAATACGTACTCTATTGTTCCGATAAATGTGGTGCAAGCGTTTGCAGCATTACTATCATGCGCTTTTAAGCAGTTAAGTGTGCGGGAAAGGATAACCTCTTCTAGCATTTCTTTAGATGTCTGGAGCACAGTAACCACATTACAGTATCATTCAACTAAGCGACAAATCCCTTCACTAGAAGGCATATTATTGAACTAAGTACCTTTTGCACTTCCCCGTTCACAAGTAAGTTGCCATCAATTGGGACTATTTTGCAAACATAGCTACCAGCCATGAAAGCTTCTCCAAATGTTCCTTCACCAATTTTGTTAATTTTTTCTAGGTCACTGTTTCAAGAAATGATCATCTTTTGTCAACTTATGAAAGCAGGATCAAATTAAACCTTT
The DNA here is from genome assembly GCF_963583255.1 of Pyrus communis. Taxonomy (NCBI): domain Eukaryota; kingdom Viridiplantae; phylum Streptophyta; class Magnoliopsida; order Rosales; family Rosaceae; genus Pyrus; species Pyrus communis. The sequence continues at coordinate 18,034,974 of NC_084819.1, forward strand.
ATTAACAAAAAGTCAACTTGTAAATGCATACAGATTCCAATTAAGGAACTTACCAGTATGTAGAGAACACGTCCCCAAATTTTAAGGGAGCCAACTGGCCACATAATCTTAACAGGGCACCAAAGGGATCTAACTGTTCACTATCGGATGAAGATGATGCTAGAGAGAGTTTCTTTACAGAAGCTTCTATATCTTCACAACCATCATTGCCTGCATCGGCCATTGATTCTTTGCTTCCACTCTCTCGCACACTAAATTCAACCAAACTGAAGTCCAATATGCTTTGGGTACAGGGCAAGCGAGAACTGAATTTAGTATAGTTTTGTGGGGTTTTCAAACTTGAAGATGTGAAATTCCTACCACCAACAGTTTCCAAAGGCATAGGCCGAATGGCAGAAGTTTGCAGTATCTTAGACAATGTTCTAGAAGGGACAAATGTGAAATTGAACTTCTTGAATAACCATTTATCTAATGGTGAGCACAATTTGGGTAATGTAGCATCATCTGCTGGGTTGCCGGCAACCCATGTAGTAGGTTTGGGAGAGGGGCTCTCCACCAACAAATCAAAGGCATCAACCTCTTGAAAGTACACCTTCTCCTCTTCGAATTTGTACTTTCCCTAGACATTCGAAACATTAAAAACAGCATAAACAAATCAACGTGAAAATGCACTGATAGAGTAGATACAATTGAGGCATTGCAGTACCAACAACAGCATGTAATACTAAAATCACAAATTTTCTTTAAGGAGTAAAAGAGTCAATACTTTGGGAAGAGGAGCCTTTCCCTTTCTTTTTCCTCTTCTTTTGGGCTCCTTCTGTGGAGGATGATATTCAAAGAAAGCACCAACAGCAATACTTGTCCTCCCTCTACCATGCACAAAAAAAAAAAAAAAAAAAGAAAGGAAAAACTAAATCAAAATCTGGGATGAAATAGTAGTTATATTACTTAAGAAAAAGTTACAAGCTTGTTAGAAATCCAGCAAATGGGTGCCAGCCAAGACATCCTATCACCACTAACCACATACCAAGCAACCCCAAATCACATAACCCAGAAGCAAAAGAAAAGGTATGTCACCCAATAAAGCAAGGAACCAGTTCTAAGACCGCGAAGAAATTCCACTAAGGTCCCAAATCCACTCTCACACAGATGACCCAAGAACAATGCTCAGATTCTTGCTCACAGACAAATACAGAAAAGTGATCAAAAGAGAGCTATTACATAGCAATCGATACTAGCAAACAGAACGGACCAAAGAGGAGAACCAACCGAAAAGTGGAGCTGCTGTGCAACGAACAACGAAGAGAGATTACCCCTCGTACACAAAATCTCAAGTACCAGAGTAACAGTAGAAACTGTGTGATGGAAGCCACAAAACAAGTGGCTAAAATCAACCCACCAAGCCTTGGGTGATGTGGCCAATTAACAGCCATTGATCATTTTCTGTCACAAAGGTCTTGAGCCCAAAATACCAGATAACCAGTATCAACGTTCTGTAAAAGATGGCTAGAGTCTCAAATACCAGAAACATTCAAATCGAAACTAGATAACCATAAATGCATAATACACACAAACCCAATAGCTCAAAATTCAAAGACAATACACACAAGAAGTTCAATTGCAATCCAGGATGAATCCAACCAGAGAATTGAGCCGAGAATCGAAGAGAGAAGGTGGGGAATTCGAAACGAACCTTGTCGAAAGGGATCGAGACCAACTGGTTTTCCTGACCAGAGCTCCGACGGCAGCATCAGATGCCACACTCGCCCTTCCTCCCACATAGCGAGTCGAACACGCCTGCTTTCTGTGATCAGACAACATCACAAACACATTAAGAGCACAAATTTAGAAACTTTTCAATTTCGAAAACCAAAAGAGATTGGATTTGAACTTACGAGGGCTCTAAATCCGGAAGTGGTTTTGGGGGCTTTCTTCTCCGATAAATCGCTTCACCTTGTTTCTCTCGATCGGCGACTGCATCACCTGAAATGTATTGCTTTAGTAATGGAAATTGAATAGGGAAATGGAGAAAAATTGAAGGAAGAAATTAGGGTTTTCTCTGAGTACCTGTAGTGAAGTCCATGAGAGAGAGAGAGAGAGAGAGAGAGAGAGAGATTTGAAATGCTTCGTCTTTTGGGAGGGAAACAGAGAGAGACAGGGGAGAGAGAGAGGGATAAAACGGTGCGTTTATCGTCTTTATTGTTGACCCGTAAAGGAGATCCATTTTTCTAAGGCCCAACATAAATATCCTCGTTTGTTGTTGTCTTTTAGCTCTTCAATGGGCTAATATTGGAGAAGCCCAATAAACCATTTATCGATTCTCCTTGTGGTAGTAGTGGTACTAGTAACAAATTACTCACTTTGTTAGAAAAAAAAAATTCTGTCATGTAAACTAACCACCCGTTAATGTTAGCTACTCTCGCCATGCGTGCATTCGTCTTGGCATTTGTTGTTTTAACATTGTTTAACAATTTCACAAGATAATCTATTATGTAGCTGGAATATATCCTCTTGTGTCTACAACACTCATCACGTATCACGTAATGAGTGTTGCAGATAAGAGGATATATCTTTTGGTATTGGAGCACATTCTATCCAAAAAGATATATCTTCTGCACCATATATCTCTCACGCTACTTGTTCACTTATTTCTTCGTTCTATTTTTTGTTTCTTAATTTTTACCCGTTAGTGCTAGCTACCCTCAAGGGGCATCTTGTGTGCCTTCGTCTCAGCGTTTGTTGTTAAACATAATTCAATAATTTCATAGAATAATTTACAGTGTCACCATAATAAATTTTTTTGTATCAACAACATTTATCATGTGTCACATAAATACAAGAGAATATATATCCGATTGTAGAGCACATTGTCTCCTGCCACTACTTATTCACTTATTTGTTGATATTGTTTTCTACCCATTCTCACTCTTGTTTGGTTATTTTCTTCTAAGTTTGATTGTATGGTGCTTAATATATATAATCATATAACTCATGGAGATATGAAATTTTAAGCAGTAGAACAAACAATGAAGAGGACATGGAATGGTAAAAAAGGTCAAGGGTTTTTTCCTAGCAGTTTTCTTATGTGTTGTTTGGAACATAATTAATATCCATATTTAATCAAGAAAACGAGAGGAAATCTAGAGCCCCTGCAAATTTCAATCATTTGGGTAATCGGATGAAGCAATCAATCAATAACTTCACTTACATCTACAATTGGTCTGTCCCACTATTTGTATCAAATGTTTAATCAACTTCTAATCTTTATTTGTGTTCACTTGTCATTAAGATTTATAATCAGAACTCAAATCCCTTGGAAGGGACAATTAGACCTGTAAACGGGTTGGGTTTATTAGGTTTGGGTCGGGTTCAACCCGACCCGTTAAGTTAACGGGTCATCTGAACTCAGCCCGTTAAGCCAACGGGTCACCCGTTTCATCCGTTAACAATTATTATTATTATTATTATTATTATTATTATTATTATTTCATAGAGTTTATTTTTTGTTGTTAAGACTTGACTGAAATTACTAAAACATTATCAACTAACGGGTGCTAACAGGTCTAACAGGTTGACCCAAACCCGTTATTTAACAGGTTCACCCATTAAGCATCCACCCAAATACGAATATTAATGGGTCGGGTCCAAAATGCCAGGTCGAGGGACAATTAGACACAATGCAACCATCTAACCCACATATATGATGTATGGGTATTGAATAATGCAGTATTATGAACCACTATTAATGTTTTTATGTGTAATTTGACTCGCCTAATTTATCAATATTTATTCAATTTGGTTCGATTCGTTTTATATGTTTGTCATTATTTTAATATAGTCTTGGGGAATTAATCTTTTATAATTGCTCTAATTGAAAAGAAAGTAACCTACATTTAAAATTAATGACTAAATTATGGAGTCTTAATTCTTTGATTCTGAACGCTTTAAGATTAAATTAAAAGAGCAAGGCTTAAAGTAGTTCAAAGACCAAACCTTTATATATACATGAGTAATTTGACTCGTCTAATAATTTTAGTCCTTGTTTGATTTCAGTTCACATCCATTGTATGATTCATATGTGCTGTTCATTATATATCTATATTATTAGAATTTCAGCATGTGGTACCAGCTACCACCCATGCTAGCTAACTCTAGCATAAAACCCTACTCAATTCTATTGAAATTGAATGATATGGCGTGGGTAGGGGCACAAGGTGTCTAATTATTTCCTTTAAAATACTAATTGAGATGAGTGTTATGATTAAATGAACCTGTAATTTCAGGATACGAACGATATATTTCCAATCAGTTTTTAACTTTTTGTTAGGGTGGTTTTTTTTTTTTTTTTCTTTCTCTCATTAGGATTCTCTCCCATATTCTTTCCATTCTTTTCCATTTGGTCCTCTCATACTCTTTATTTTGTCTTTCTCTTTCTATAAAAAATTAATATAAGATGTTAACGTGGCTTAACTATGACCGTTCAAATAGGAGGAGAGGGAAGAGAAAGGAAAAAAGAGGGGAGATAATCCTTCACCCTCTTTTTTGACGTTTATGGATATGTAGATTAGCCAACCTACATTATATTAACTTTCATAATTTTTTAACGGTATTGCTATACACATATTTCTTTTTAGTTTTCACACAGCTCTTAATTTTCAATCGTTAGATCAAATAAATTGAAGATGATAATAAAACATAAATTAACAGGAATGTGGGAGAGATAAAAAGAGGTGCGTAAATATCACCATCCTTTTTTAGTTGCTAACGATTAATTGTGATCAATAGATCGTTTGTAGTGTCTTAATGCACCTTTAATAACTTAATTCAAACTACTACAAAAGTGGTTTATTGTGTCGATGGTTGGTGTCGGTTTTATATAAAATACTGCCAGATAAGACATTTCCGACACCCTCCTTTCATGGTGTCGGAATTACTGTCGGGTATAAGCAACATAAACTGTTTATGTCACGTATAACCGACATAGACTGTTAATGTTGCTTATAACCGACATAGCTTTTAATCTTTTTAAATGGTGGTGTCGTATAAAAAGAAAACCATGTCGCTTTCAACCGACATAAAGTTAGTGTTGGTTAAAAAGAGAATCGTGTCGCTTCTACCCGACACTAATAATTAATTTTAAATATTTTAAAACTTCCTGTCGGTTGTAGCCGACAGGTTGGTGTTTTTATTTTTTTAAATATGTACCTCGCGTGACAAAATTTTGGGTGGGATATTTCCAGCCATTTTTTAGACAATAAAGAGGATGTCAATTCTATCGCAGTCTCCCTCTTTCAAAAGTCTTCACCTCGAGCCCAGAGGCTCACCTTCCTCATCTCTCTCGCCCTTCTTCCAAGCACACCCTAAAACCGCAGCTCCTTTCTCCACATTTTCTCAAACCCTAACCTCCATTTCTACAAACCAAACCTTAATCTTTCATTATCAACCCATAAGACCTCGCAACCATGGATTTACTGCATCACCAAAAGGGTAGCATCACCAATCTTGGTGCCCACACACTTATAGGTAAACTTCTCACCCTCCCTTGCCGATTCATGCACTCAGGTTCACGGATTGAAATATACCATACAAGAAAAAATCTTCAACTCCTCATGCTTGTGTTGTTTCTTTTGCAGGGACCTGAGATCTGTAAAAATAAAAAAAATAAAAAAAAGACGATGGAACCACTGGTACAGCCCCAAATCGCATTTCAAGGAAAAACCACCATGGAGTTGTCTCCGTTCTAGATCCATCATTTAAAGTTATAACCCACTGAGATCCCCTTTTATGTTCTTGTTCAGTAAGATCAGCAATTTGAAAATCCATATAAAAATTCATGCATGTTCATTTTGGATCTGAACAATAAGGACATTGGAAATCGCAGATCCATAATTTTTGAAGGGTATAAAACTTGAGTTTGATCTATGTCTCTATCTTTGAATATGTAATCTATAGAGCCCTAAAGACCCAAGTTGAATTCTTGAATAAATTGAATCTGTGAAGTTTGCATCTCATGCACTATATCTGTTTTTCCAAGTCCATTGTATATTCAGATCCAGCAGGCATCAAGGGCAAACAGACATGATTTGTGAGGCTCATATCCACTACATGCAGGGGTTGTTTGTTTGCCCTCACTAAAATTCATTGGATTGGACAGGACTAAGGATTAGTCCAATCCCAAGTTTGTTCCCAACAGGGATTAGATTTAATGAGACTAAGTCTCACTCGCCTAGACTAAATCATGGGCTAGCCGGTCTTAGCGAAGCCCCCCAAAAACCATGGGACTAGCTAAGACTATCCTTTCTCTCTCTCATCTTCGTCATGCTCAACGACCACTAAGTTAGTCCAGCTTAGTCTAGTCTAAGCCAGTCCAGTTTAGTCCTTGAAACTAAGCCAGTCCAGTTTAGTCCTTGAAACTAAGCCAGTCCAGTTTAGTCCTTGAAGCTAATCCAGTCCGAAATAGTCAGGCGCAACAAACGCACTTGCAAGGTATAAATTTTCGCTATCTTTCACTATAAATAACTCATCTGCACATGTATGAATCTGCTGGTGAAATTTTTTTTTGAACTTTGAGCTAAAGTGACTTAATGTATGTGCCTGTTTCCAGTAAAAGAAAAATGGAAATGGACTCTTGGACCAAACTGATTAAGCAATGTGGACCCTTCAGCACTCAGACCCCGAACTATAGAAAATGTGTTAGGAATTTTGAAATTGTATGTAATTAAGTCATGGGGTGGGAGTGAGTTGAGTGGGTCTAATTAAGTCATGTTGATAGACGGGCAGCACGAAATAGAGGAGGAACTGAGTGGTGGTCAGGAACAGTAGTGGAAGTCATCTACGGAGGAACTGAGACAAACTTTTATTTATTTTTTTATTAATGGTGTGTGGTGTCGGTTATAGGCGACAATAGAGTTGTTTATTTTATTTATTAAATAGTTAGGTGGTGTCGGTTAGGATCGACGCTACTATCATTTTTTAATGTTGCCTGTGTCGGTTAGGATCGACGCTACTATCATTTTTTAATGTCAGTTTTATGCGACACTACTATCCTTTTTTTATTTTATATTACTTTCCTTCTTCGTGGCGAATTAAGGAGACTAATCGACATCAAAAATCTTTTCGTGACACTAGCAATGGTGTCGGTTCTATTATCCGACATTACATGAGTTTATGTCGGATTTGTACCTAATATCCGACATAAATTATATTTTCTTGTCGGTTTTAGAACCGCCAGTTATAGGTAATTTTGTAGTAATGTCATTAGATATCATGTCTCTTTTGTATTACAACAAAAGAAAAGTTCACCTCCTGCTCAAGGCTTTTGGTTGGACACAAGCCACCAATTTATGCTTAATGTGAGTATATAAGGGGTTTTCTAAAATGTAAGAAATCTTATGAAATAGTTGTGGAATGTGAGTAGCCAGTAAATCGGCTCATTATATTATACACCATCAGTTAACTAGCTACTCACATTTTGTAACTGTAATATTACCATCCCGCAAGATTTCTCCCTCATTGGAAAATTTCAAGTCCAATTTTGTTAATGTATCAAAACCAAGAAAAATCCCAAATTCAACTTTAATCTATATATTTTCATAAACAAGCAATGGACCAAATGGTTGACAAAAGGTGCATACTTTTTTGCAATGGTTGGAGGAAAGAGAAAAAGAACAATCCTTCTGATGTGTGATGGCGCATATGCAACAATTCATATGATATGTAGGAGTGGCCAAATATGTTAACATGCATGGTTATACAAAATCATAACTTTTGAATTTACAAAAAGGTCTTTTGGTGGACTCAAAAGTCATGCTTGGATCCCTGATCCACGGCATGGAATTAGAAACAAAATGCCAAAAGTTAGTTCAGAACTAAACCCTAATATTGATGTAATAATATATGAGCGTGTAAACATATGAGCCAATGCATGCATGTAAACACGTAGAATAGTACTGAGCAATTTCACAATCATCAGATCAGACCAAAACAAATAAATCACTTTCACAGGTTGCGTGTGGCTGACTAAATTTAGAGATCGACGTCGCTCACAGTCTTACACTAGTGCATGGAAACAATCACATTCACATATAATAAAAACATATCTCATTAATCAACGGACGTCGTATACTCTGTTTTCTATTTCATAATAAATGGTTAAACTTGTCAAAATGATTGCAATCATGAAACCCTATACAAAGTAAAATCGGAACTGGTTTAGTACGTAATAAATACGTACGTGTATTATTTCGCGACTTTGCTAAAAGTTTATTTTGTAAAATTTGGCCTTTTTTTTTTAATTTTAACAGTATTTATTTTAAGGTTAATTAATTATTTTTATTTCTTCAAAAATATATTGAAGAACATATGTAGATTAATTCCAAAACTCAGTCCACCCCCATTTGGAAGAACATATGTAGATTAATACCAATTACGATGCCAGTAGTTCAACGTCATGGCTTCAAAACGGGTCGACTGAGTCTTGAAACTAAAAAAAATTAGAAAAGAGATACGACGGAGAGGGTTCCGATGAGGACGGCTAGGGCACGTAAAATGGAAATTTCCTTGAATAGGGTAGGATAAAATTACGTATAGCACACCCAAAGCCACTACTTCGAGCTCGTAAAATGAAAGCGTTACGCTAATGTTGTGGTGATTAATGATATATAGCGACGAATCATGATGACCATTGTGCTCATAAGAACTTTGGCATGTCAAGGAAGGGATCAGATTCATACAAAACCTAGTAATTTGAAGCTCGATCGGCAGACACAGTTAGCTTTAATTAATTAGGTTAATGTCATGTAATTCATGCCCACACGAGAATGAACCAAATAAAATCAAATATGTTGCCAAAAAAAGAGTAAGTAAATATAATTCCACCGTCAGTGGCGAAATCAGGAATTCTCGGAGGGAGGGGCAAATTTATATGTGTGCAAGGTTAAAGAAAAATGGCAACAAGCGAATCTTTTTATATAGTAATGTCTTCCACAATTAATCAATACAAATAAATTATAGTTGTTGTCAGCGAGGTTTCATGTCATGAAAACGTCGCATAATAGGCTCATTATCAGTAAAAGCAAATACATCTCTCTCAATGTAAACAATCATGTTATCACTCAACCATTGATCTCCCATTTTGTTACGCAATGATGTTTTCACAATCTTCATAGCAGAAAAAGATCTCTCCATCGAAGCGGTTGCAACCGATAACACCAAAGCCAATGTAAGAAGCTTATATACTAACATATAGCTTTCACACCTCCCAGTTCATTTTGTGAGATTTAGGTTAACAAGGTTCATTTTGGAGGTAGTATCTACGAATTGCTTCGCGATAATTGGAGAAGGATTTAAGCACTTTTTCTTATAGTATCGTTCCATGACGTAATTGTATAACGAAAGAAAAAAAAAATCTTAGACTCTTAATCCTAGAGTAGACGATAGGGTAATATCTAATCAAATCACCAATTAATTAATCAATACTAACAATCATATGAATAATCAAGAATTCAATTTTTATTCTAAACCACAATTAAAAATTGAGTAAGTTGATTAGGGTTTATAGCGGTTACTGCAATCAATTTTTATTACCAGACCATGTGTGATTCAGGTTCCTATAATATATATATAATGTATGAATCCTCTTTTATGTACTTAAAAAAAAAAATCAATAATCATAGTATTCATATGAATAATCTATAATCGATAACCATAAATTAAAAAAAAAAAAAATTAAAATTTACCCCAATTGGAGCTCCTGGCGTGGTGTCTGGAGCTTGGTAGCCAACGGAACATGGCTTTCTTGTGTTCAATTCTGGGATTTGAGACAATTTTGAAAATTGAAATATGGGAATAAAGGTGGGGGGATGGGATTTGTAATTTATGGGCAAGGGTGGGGGTAATAATTGAAACCGGTGGGAGGATTGTGATGGGGACCAGTGGTCCCTCCCTCTTTATATATTTTTTATTTGATTAATGCAAAACGACTTCGTTTACCAAACAAAAATTAATTTTTTTTTTACCAGCCCCAAAACAACATAGTTTTGGCATGGATTTAAAAACTAAAAAAAAAGAACCTGCAAGCTCGCAATTCCTAGATTCGAACTAGGAACCACCGTGGTTCCCAGATTTCGATCGAACCAGAGCGGTTCAAACCTCACTCCTGCCTTTGTTTTTTGGCGAGCGGAGGGGCGGCCGCCCCCCTTCGCACCTATGTAGCTTCGCCATTGTCCACCGTTATATTAGTTGGGGCAAACCTGAATTACACATAACCATGCATCCACCTAACAAATGAAAATATACGTATACAACTGCACAATCCAAATATATCGCTTCAGATGGCTTCTTTTGCCAAGTTAGGAACAAACAATTATTTAGACAGGGTCGAGATGTCGATCGACACTGAAATGTTATGGTAGCTCGATGAATTAAGACTTCATATAATTTGATGGAACCATAATGCCTAAATAAAAGCACGTACCAATATTCTACTTCTATGTTTATATGAGTGGACATGTGGATGTTGACCTAACTTTGGTAGCTACGTGTAGGGCTCGACTACGGATTTGCAATTAAAAATAGGACAATGATTGTTTGCCCTTCTTGCTCTTCTGTTTTGTGTGATCACGGTTAAGCCACGTCAACATTTTATATTATTTTTTTATAGAGATAATAAGACAAAAATGAATAGTAATATAAAATGTTGACGTGGCTTAACCATGACCACACAAATAGGAAGGCACGGGAGGGCAACAAAAGTGGAAGGGCAGACAATCCTTGTCCTTAAAAATAAATTAAGAAAACTGTAGATTAGGATGTAATTAAGTTGATTAGGGCAGTGTTTCTCTCTTTGCACCTGAGTTCGAACTTTTTTTTTTTCCGTAATTTTAGATGAATTTAATATAGAATATAGCTTCTCTATCACAAAAATAAATTAGAGAAATTAACATATTTTTATAAATTTGATTGATCAATATTGAAATTAATTTGGGAGTCCATATGCATGTAAATGTAGTATGCTTCAGCAAGAGTGATGGATTTCATCGCAGAAGTGAGATATCAAAGAAGTTTAGCTGATAACTTGATGTAGAGAGATGAGGTGAACAGATTCAAAATTTTGGTTACAAATTATTAAATTAATTCAGTGAGTTTACGGACCAATCCAACCGAAAATAGTTAGGTTGGGTTGGGTTGTAAACTTTAAAAATCTGTTTTCGAGTAGAAACCTAACCCAATAGGTGGGTTAAAGTATTATTAACCTGATTGAAAATGACTCACCAGCCCAATAGGTGGGTTGAGTTAGGTTGAAACATTATTTACCTGATTGAAACCGATTCACCCATCCAATAGGTGGGTTGAGTTAGGTTAAAATATTATTAACCCAATTGAAACCGAGCCACCCGAATATCAACAATTCTATACACACATACACAAAATTTAATAATTATTGTACACACTTGTTTATTTATACTTTAGTTAAATGATGAAATTTAACTTAAGTAACAAATAGCGACTCTAAAACACCAAATCCACAAGATTTAAGTTTATATTATATGTGTTTTGGATTATTTGTCACTCAAACTCACTTCAAGAATAAGAATGAAAGTAAATAATCTAAACCTGTTGAACTTGCCCAACCCAACCCGCCTTAAAATGTTTTGGGAGAGTTGATTTGTCCATTTTCTTACGTGAAAATGAATTCTTATAACGTCAACGTGAGTCTATTGAGTTGTACATGGATTGAAATCCAACCCACCCAATACACATATGAATTAATTAATACCTAATGGTCCTTAAAGACAACAAAAAACAAAACAATTTGGTGTACATATATCAATATGATCTATGCTAGCCATGTTAAAAGAAAATAAAAAAAAAATCTAATGGTCCCAAATTAATGTATAGTTTTAATATAAAAACTGAGATCAGGTTGGAAGGAAATTAAACTACCAATAAGTGGCCAGCTTATGCCAGATAGGATACCTGTGTAATATAAATCAATAAATCATTGAATTTGTTTTGTATTTAACTAAATGATCGTTTCTAAATCTATAGCATGTCCCATACTTTATGTTTCATAGTTATGTCACCTGAATATGTCACAGATATTTTCATTTTTCTTTATCTGAAATCAGTTTATAAATTATTTCTGGTAATCTAAACTCAATTAGAAAATTTGAAAAATAAATAGTTTACAGATCAACGTCATGTTAACAATATTTGCCAAATACGATATATTATGTACTAACCATAAACATTGTTATTGTAATGTTGATATTTAATTGCACTATCGTTGTCTGCATTGCTAGCATCGCTACTCAGAGCAATTTGAAAGTTTATTTATTTAATTTTTTTTAAAGGCAAGAGGATTGCTACAAAATTTATAATATGTACAAGCTTCAAACAAATAAAAGACTTTACCCTCTCTTTTTTTGTTGGATATAGAAGACTTTACTAAAACCCATATGATGTAACGACAGTTCCATCGTTTTAATAGTATATTATACTAGTTTTAATAGTATTCTACTGTTCTAATTAAAAAATTGCCATATCATTTGGAAAAAGAATAGTATTTTGGTGTTTTGGGTTTAAAGGAAGTGATTTTCACACGTTCATTTTAGTTTTTTACACATCTCTCTTTATCTCTAACTAATAAATTAAACAAAATAAACGATCAAGATTAAACAGAAGTGCATAAATGGCCAAAAAATATGTGTATTTACCATTTCTCTTCAAATTATATCCTTTTTGGATATTACATTTTTCTTTCTTATACTTCACTTGATTCAGTATTTATTGGTGAACCAATTTTTTCTGGTGATGGCACCACATGCCTTGCTGTCCCGTGACCTATCCCTTTCCTCTCTTGGTTCATAGTGTCCTCTCTTGGTTCATAGTGTTGCATTAGTACTCCAGTCCGTGATCTGGCTCATTGAACCATTTTTAACAATCATCAAGATTTATACCCAAATTTCATGAGCACCTTTTCTTTTTCTTAATCTTTTGGCAAGAATTTCTCAAAATTATGATTAAAGATATTAGACCATCAATTGCATTGCGTTTATTAGGGGTGGACATCAAACCGACTGAACTATCTAAACTACAAATTCGTAATACACAATTTGGTTTAGTTTCGACCATCGAAATGTCAATTGAACACATGGAACATATGGTATGCTTTTAATGTTTGTTTGTCTCCTCATATGACTCGTCACGTGAGAAGAAAATCAAACATAAAGAGATATACAACCTCGTTTTAGATAATTACTTTCTTAGGGGAATCAAAGTCCATAGAAAATTACAGACAAAACAAGTAGTTGCACTAATGATCCACAGTTTATAGGACTAATCTGATAGCAATTTTCTGCTAATTAGTTCATGAAGACTACTGGGTTTTATGTGATAAGGATGAAGACAACTGTTGACAGATGGCTTTGACATTCCAAGATTCAGTAATTGCTGAGACTTGCGTGTAAGATATCCTAACAGTTCCATACAAAAGTTTGTAATCTACGAACTCAGACTTGACCAAGTAAACGGTTGAGATTCGACAATATAAAGTTTATAATTAAAAAAAAAAAAAAACTTTTTTATTACAAAATGACAATAAATATAACAAAAAAGCAGAGCACTTTCAGAGCTGTGAGTGTGAATACAGACACAAATACAGCAATAAATTATTTTAAAAAAATACATTAATAATGAGAAAAAAAAAGAAAAACAATTTAATAAAGTAAATTACTGGTAAATTCCAATCAGTCATGTTTCACAAACAAATCAGGAAAATCTCAGTACCTTTAAACATCACAGAATTCCATGCATCCCTTTTACTGTTTGTAAGGAAACTCTCAGCAGTGAGTGGGTCTTAAAAACCCACCACCTGACCTACCACTGACAACTCCACCCCTTCTTCTTATATCCCCATCCACTCACAGAGATCACTTTTTTTTCCATGACCCTGTAATTTTTGCACAGGCACAGGAGTTTTCTGGTTTTTTTTGGGTGTGGGTTTTTGAGATGGATCAGTTTTGGTGCCTGAAAGCTCCGTCCCAACTTAGATTCAGAAACACATTTGCCCCACAGTGAAAACCCACAAAGGGATTTGAGTTTACTGCTTATATTTGTTTTTTTTAATTAATTTTATTGAAAAGTGGGATCTTTTGGGTTTCTTGAGAGGTTTTATTGGTGTATGTTTCTGGGTTTTTCTTAATTCTGGTTAGAGATCTGGAATTGTGCCTTGTTTTAGGATAAAGAATGCTGAAGGGGTTTCAAAGATCTGGCTTTTCAAGATTGCTCTTTTGAGTTCCATCTCAGAGTGGTAAGTGAGTGAATTTACAATTACTTGTGAATTGTTGTTTATGTTGGTAAAATGATTGAAGTGAAATTTAAGCTGGTAGCATTTCAAAGTTCTCTACTTTATTGCGTTTACATATGTGTTCATATGTGTGTATATATGTGGAATTGGTGAAAAAATATAGTAGCTTTGTATTTTATTAATCTCTGGATGCTGCAATGGATTGAAAGAACTGATTTTGAATTTTATTTTTTACAGGGATATGAATGATGAATCAGAATAAATTTTAATGTGAGATTCTGCTGTGTATGTGTAGGCTTGTTGGTAGCTGATAGAATGGCCTCTGATCTCAAATCAGAGTTATCCAAGGAAACTCCCATCTTTAATCTAAAAGTCTGGGAAGTAATTGGAATTGCTGTTGCATTGTTTATCGTTGTTATCCTTACTGTGCTATCAATGTGTCTTACTTGGCGTAAGAAATCGAGGAAAGCTCGTGACAGGATACCCCTTAGTCAAATCCCAACTGTCTCGAAAGAGATTAAGGAAGTGCGGGTGGAGCAAGTATCTGCTAGGGAGTTTGCTCCTCGTGATGGAATTCTTCTCACCATTCACGACAAATCTAGTGACAAAGAATCCGATAAGATCATGGTCCATTTGGAAATGGGAAAATCAAATAATGGAGAAAATAGCAGCCAGTCAGGTTCGTTTAATCGTCTAGAAAATGATGGTGTCCTGTCCCATTCTGGAGAAGAAGGGAGTTCCAGCACGGTTACAGTGTATAAGGCTTCCTCATCGTATCCAATTACTGCACCATCTCCTCTGGTTGGCCTGCCTGAATTCTCACATTTGGGTTGGGGCCACTGGTTTACATTAAGGGACCTGGAGCTTGCAACAAACCGGTTTGCAAAGGATAATGTCCTTGGTGAGGGTGGATATGGAGTTGTTTACCGGGGACATCTCATCAATGGGACTCCAGTGGCCGTTAAAAAGATCCTAAACAACCTGTGAGTTTAAATATGACTGTATCTTGACTCTATTTTGGTTTCTCCATTCCTCTTTCTTGGTTCCATGAACTTGTCTGAACCTGTTATATTGTCTTTAGAGGCCAAGCCGAGAAAGAATTCAGGGTGGAAGTTGAAGCAATTGGCCATGTGCGCCACAAGAATTTGGTTCGCCTCTTGGGATACTGCGTTGAAGGGACTCATAGGTACCATTTTCTTTTGAATTGTTTTTTGTGGCTTTGGTATTTGAGAAGTGTATCGAGTATGTAATAACTTAGTACGGTTGAAGTAGCAGCTGAACTATAATAACTGGTCTGATTTGCATTTCAAAATTTCAGGATTTTGGTCTACGAGTATGTCAACAATGGAAACTTGGAGCAGTGGCTTCACGGAGCAATGCGTCACCATGGATATCTCACTTGGGAAGCCCGCATAAAGGTTCTCCTTGGGACCGCAAAAGCGTAAGTCAAGTCACCTACATAATTACTTTCTTTTTTCCAGGTTTCCTAGTTTCACTTAATGAGATATACTTGTTGCAGTCTTGCCTATTTACATGAGGCCATTGAACCAAAAGTGATACACCGAGACATTAAGTCAAGCAATATATTGATTGATGAAGACTTCAATTCCAAGGTATCTGATTTTGGGCTGGCCAAGCTGCTGGGTGCAGGAACTAGTCATGTGACAACGCGTGTTATGGGAACCTTCGGGTTAGTATTCTTTCTTGAGCATGGTTTGTTTTGGCCCCTGAAAAATGATGTGTCTCTCAGTTTTAGATGTGCAGAATAAATTGATAACTGATGCTGATGATTAATTATTTCTCGTGTAATCATTGTCCCTGTTACCAAAAAATTTCAGGTATGTGGCTCCTGAATATGCTAATACCGGACTTTTGAATGAAAAGAGCGATGTATATAGCTTTGGGGTTTTGCTCTTAGAAGCAATTACTGGAAGAGACCCTGTGGACTATGGTCGCCCTGCTCATGAGGTATGCACTCTAACCATCCTAAGATACCACATTTTTGTCAGCGTAGAATCGTAAGTGCTTGATGCAAGTTGGATTTATTGCTTGTACTAAGTAGTGAATGTCTTTTGAAAATACATATTACACAGTGAATGACAACAGTCAACAGACAATATACAGTCTAAATATACTTAGGAGTGCGCAGATTGTCTAGTCCAACATAGGCCCTCCCTAAAATTTACCCTTCTGAATCGCTTTGATTCTGTTTTTTCCTACTAAATATACTTAGCTTGGTTCTGGATATGTAAAAACCAAGGCTTTCATGTACTTATATGACTAACTGCTGAGCTTACCTGAGGAGTAATCTGGTAGGGTTTACATTGGACTTCGATACTCCACAGACAGAAATGGCAATAGAACTTTAATGTTGCAATGTCCATCCTTTGATCACCCTTTCATTTTGCTGAATGAATTTCTGGAATTTTGTTTGACAGGTAAATCTGGTTGATTGGCTAAAAATGATGGTTGGAACCAGAAGATCCGAAGAAGTGGTAGACCCAAACATTGAGGTGAGACCATCGACGAGAGCCCTAAAACGAGCCCTCTTGACTGCTTTGAGGTGTGTTGATCCAGATTCTGAAAAAAGACCCAAGATGAGCCAAGTTGTCCGTATGCTCGAGTCCGAGGAATATCCTATACCAAGAGAGGTTGGATTTTCATTCCATCTCTAAAACACAATTTCTGTTGGATATTAACTTGAAATTATGTCTGTTAGAAAGAGAATGAACCGGCAACTTCTGGTCTGGCTCGACTGCATTTGAATCCCGGAAGGAAATATCTGATTCCATTTTCTAACCACATTGCCTCTGACATGTCCTTGTTACATCTGTAAATGTAGAGCTTTTTAGCTGTCTCCCGAATTGAATTTCGATTCAAAGGACCAAAACATTTTCCCCTGCAAAAGATTTAACCTTTTTGTGCGTTTTAATCGCTCAATATTCTATCAAAATCTCTCCCCACGCATTACATTTTGTTCTCCCTTCGTCTTATCCATTTTGTTTTCAGTCCTCACAAGACGCAGGCTTCGTTAACTTTTATACAAAGAGATGATTTTCACCTGTCTTCTGAACACAATTTTTATTCTTAATGTTCAGGATCGAAGGCACCGAAGAACTGAAGGAGGTAGTGTGGACATTGATTCCCAGCGTGAAAATTCAGACACTGATCGGAGTGATTATCCGGGTTCAAGATCAGAGAGCAAAGGCTACCAACGGACGTAATAACGCAGTGATTCGTTTAAGGATGTCGGAAATATAGAAAGTGAGGGTAATTCTTAATATTTTTTTTCTCTACACGTAAATTCTTGGGTTTGTCTGTCTGAGACTCTGAGCTGATGCTGTTAGGAAATATGTGGTAGAAGGGATTGATGGGGAAGAGAGATGATCCTCCCTTTCTCTCTCCCCCCTCCTTTTGTCTCTTTGGTTTTATTATTTTTTGTAGATGGAGAAATGTATTGTGTATGGAAGTGGTGGTGTTTGTGAAGAACCCAAAACAATAGGGGCTTTGTTATGTACAGAGATTTGCTCATCAAATTTGGTGGATGAAATTGCTCCCTTTTAGTTTAGACAACAAGGCTTCTGAGTCTCATTCTCTTGGTCACCTGGTGACTAACGATACACGGTCACTTACAGTTTAATTCGATATCGAGGGGTGAGATTTAAACATTAAAAGCACGTCCATGTATCCTCCACATTTGATATGAAATTCGAAAGTGAGTGACCATGCTTTCTGTGGTCGCCAGACAATCAATAAAACATCTCTGCCCATTTATAATGTGTTATGAATATTGCAGCCATGAGAAGCTCAAAACCATAACTAAATAATCTGTAATCTCTTGAAATATTGTCTTTGAATTAGTTTATAACGTTCGGAGACTGAAAGTGATGTTCACACTCTCCATTTTGGCTTCTGCACTCCTCTCTTTGTTCGTAGCTTTAGGATTGAACAAATCAAAAAATATTTGAGAGATAAATATAAGAAGGAGTGCAAGAGGAGAGATAGGGAGTGAAAATTAATTCTCTTCGAAGACATGCAAATTCCAAATTTGGCATTAATTAAATTAAAGCAATATTGGAAAAATGGGTATCAAACTTGAGTTCTTCTTGGTGGTACCGAGAAGTTGTATTTGAACTCTGACTGTCTCTAACCATCACGGAGTGGTCTAGTCATTGAGATTGAATTTCAGGTTCGTATTCTGTACGGCACATCCTAGTTCAATTCTTCATCAAGGTTGTGAGCTCATCGATTTCTCACATTTTGTGTTCTCCGTCAAGGTTAAGAACATTGTATGCTGTGTTTCTTGCCAAGCAAGACAGTGTTTTTATTTTATATAAATTAACTTGTCTTTGTTTCATCAAATTTCTGCTGACGTAGCTAAGTAAATCGGATTCGTCAGAGTTTTCGGTTTTTTAATTTCTTGCGAAACGGGAAATGATCAAAGCCCCCATGTATGACCTGTTTCCTGATTTCCCAAGTATTCTTCCATGCTAAGACTCCAATTAATCAGCGGGCTCAATATTGTTATCACATAATTCATATGTAGCTATAATTTTTTGCATTATATTAAGCTCATCGATTAACTCTTAATCCGCTGGATTATTTTTGTAAAAAACCTCATTTAGTCAACTTGTTCTCTCCCTCTCTTTCTCTCTCTTTCTCTCTCTCTTTCTCTCTCTCTCTCTTTCTCTCTCTCTCTGGAGTAATATGTTGTTTATTCAAAAACAGCAATTTCAACTTCCTTGGACAGAAAGAAAAAGAATGATGCATCACCTTACTTTTACCAACATAGTTTAAGCACGATTGACATCAATAATATACATATATATATATGTGTGTGTGTAATTATGTGTATATTTACTTCCACTCAGTTTTTCTTCAAAGTTTGCTCTAAGCTAACAACTATGGCTCAGATGGTTGGCAGAGATGAGATAGAGTCACTAAGAATCGAGCTGGAAGAGTTCGGAAGAAGCTTTAGGGCATCCTTTCGGAGTCTTTCCTCCAGTTTCCGAGCCAATTCAGCGTTGAGTTCTGCCAAAGATGATGCGGAGGATGCTCAATTTGCTGAACAGTGGGCAGCCATTAATAGATTGCCAACATTCGAACGGTTAAAATCATCTTTGTTTGACAAGGATGAGGGAAACGAGTTTGATGGTGAAGGAAAGCGAGTTGTTGATGTTACCAAGCTTCGAGCTCTGGAACGGCATCTATTCATTGAGAAGCTCATCAAACACATTGAAAATGATAACCTTCGACTCTTGCGCAAAATTAGAAACAGGATTGACAAGTAAGCCTTTTCTTCTTTTGCATGACGATCAAGTGAAGTTTATTTTTCCTTCATGCCAAACTGTTTTTGTAGGGTTGGCGTAAAATTGCCTACCGTGGAGGTGAGATATAAGAATGTTTGTGTGGAAGCAGTGTGTGAGGTGGTTCACGGAAAGCCCCTCCCAACTCTTTGGAACTCAGCCAAAAGCATGCTTTCAGTAAGTACTTAAATCATGTCCAAAAGTAACAACTTAACCATTCACTAGTCAACTTTATGAATCTGTTTTCGATTTTTTCCTCACTTTTTCTGTGCAGATCTTTGCCAGGTTTCCGGGTTCACAGTCACACGAGGCCAAGATAAGGATTGTTAAAGATTTCAGTGGTACAATAAAGCCAGGAAGGTAAGCTAGTATCCTTTCATCTACTAAATTTAATTCAACTAAGCCAAAAGTTCTCATGTCTTCGTACTAAATCGGTTCTGTTGCAGATTTACTTTGCTGCTTGGGCCCCCGGGGTGTGGGAAGACCTCCCTTCTTAAGGCGCTATCCGGGAATCTGGACAAATCCCTCAAGGTTTCTCTTATTTTTATACTTGGAGCATCTTTGTAAATTTGTAATATGGAATTCGTAATCCCCATCTTCTTATTTTAACTATTCGATTCAACAGGACACCATTATAACATGGAGTCCAGTAATTTCAGAGTTTGGTTAAGAGCTGCTGAAATTTGTTTGCTGACTTCATACTTGCTTGTTTTGTCCGACTTTTTCCCTGCTAGTTCTCAGGTGAAGTTACATACAATGGACGCAAACTATCGGATTTTGTCCCCCAGAAAACATCAGCTTATATAAGCCAACTCGATGTGCACATTCCCGAAATGACTGTGAGGGAAACACTCGATTTTTCAGCCCGCTGTCAGGGCATTGGAAGCCGAGCTGGTAAGATTTTGTTGAGGCTAAGATAATTATTATGTGGTTAAATGTCTACAACCTATTGACGAAGGATAGTTGATCTGGTTTTATGCCCACAAAGATGTAATGCTGGAAGTCAGTAAAAAGGAGAAAGAGGCAGGAATAATTCCGGATCCAGATGTAGATACCTACATGAAGGTACTTCAACCTTTCTGATATTCTTCATTCCAAGTTTATGAGATCATTGATTTCTTGCACTTTTCGTTCTTCATCAAGGTTATGTACTCTATTGTTTATCATGACGTTTTTATAATTTATGAGTCCATGACAGGCAATTTCTGTTCAAGGACTAAAACGAACCCTTCAGACGGACTACATTTTGAAGGTAGAGTTAAAATCCTGTTTCCTATAATTTGTGTCTGCACAAATGCTTCCCAGCGTCTTACAATGTTCATGGTGGTTTTTCAGATCCTTGGACTTGATATATGTGCTGACACGCTGGTTGGAGATGCCATGAGACAAGGCATCTCTGGTGGTCAAAAGAAGAGAGTCACAACAGGTAATGCAAATAGAAATACTGATAGTTTTAGAAAATTATGCAATGTCCTAACTTCCAGCCTCGGATGACCTACCTCACCGGGTGTGAATTTTAATTTTGTAGCGGAGATGATCATTGGTCCCACAAAAGCTTTGTTCATGGACGAAATAACAAATGGCCTAGACAGTTCCACTGCATTCCAGATTGTTTCTTGTCTTCAGCAGCTGGTGCACATAACAGACGCTACTTTACTAGTTTCGCTTCTTCAGCCAGCACCGGAGGCCTTTGATCTCTTTGATGACCTTATTTTAATGTCGGAAGGGAAGGTTGTTTATCACGGTCCACGCGATCAAGTCTTGGAATTTTTTGAGGATTGTGGGTTTAAGTGTCCTGAGAGGAAAGGGGTTGCGGATTTCATTCAAGAGGTAAGTGAATTGCAGCTTGCTTATGATGAAATCCTTTTTGCGCTTTCGAATCTACAGGTTAAAGAAACAGTTAACATCGTGGTTCTGTTGTAGGCTATCTCTGAAAAGGATCAGTCATACTATTGGAACCGCACCGAACCTCACAACTATGTATCCGTTGATATGTTCTCGGAAAAATTCAAGGCATCTTGTTTTGGGAAGAAACTAGATGAAGACCTGTTAGGGACAAATGACAAGTCCCAAAACCATGAGAATGCTCTCTCCTTCAGCGTGTATTCTCTTTCAAAACGGGAACTCTTTCGAGCTTGCGCATCAAGAGAACTTCTTCTCATGAGGAGGAACTCTTTTATCTATATATTCAAAACAATTCAGGTCATCATTTGTGCTTTTGCGTTTACACTTCTCAATTCAACTTAGGAATTATGAAAACATGCTAAGACTATTTTTTCGCTGCAGCTTATCGTCATTGCATTTATTACAATGACTGTGTTTTTGAGGACTAGAATGGGTCTTGATGTTACTCATGGTAATTACTACATGGGGTCCTTGTTCTTCGCTCTCACAATACTTGTCGTTGATGGAATTCCCGAGATGTCCATGACACTTCAGCGACTAGAAGTATTTTACAAACAGAGAGACCTGTGTTTTTACCCGGCTTGGGCTTACGCAGTTCCTGCAACACTTCTAAAAGTTCCTGTTTCACTTGTGGTATCCCTGGTTTGGACTTCTCTTACCTATTATGTCATTGGATACAGTCCCGAGCCACAGAGGTCAGCTTGAGTTTAAAAGGCTTATTTGATTTATGTTTTCGGTTTGGTTTCAGATTGTTGTTAAGATGACGTGATCTTGTTTTAGGTTCTTCTGCCAGTTCTTGATGCTTTTTGCTGTTCACTTTACATCATTGTCTATGTTTCGCTTCCTGGCGTCGTTCTTTCAGACTATGGTTGCCACTATGACAGGCGGTAGCTTTGCATTATTGTTTCTCATGCTATTTAGTGGATTCGTTATCCAAAAACGTGAGATTAATTTACCTGTTTCTCCAGTTCATTTGGAAAAAAATCAGCTGAACAAACAAATTTAATTAGTCATATTGTTGTTTGCAGCTTCCATGCCTGTTTGGTTAGAGTGGGGTTTTTGGGTTTCTCCCCTGACATATGGAGAGATAGGCCTCTCTGTCAACGAGTTTCTTTCACCGCGGTGGCAAAAGGTTGAGCATCTCATTTCATGGAAGATATAAGAAAAATACTATTAACTCATTTTCATGCTCCTCAGGATGCTTTCTGTTTTTTTTACCTCTGCAGATGCTATCCCCAAATTCTACTACGACTATTGGGAGACAAATACTTGAAAGCCGTGGCCTGAACTTTGAAGGATATCGCTACTGGATATCACTTGGTGCCTTGTTTGGATTCGCAATAGTTTTCAATATCGGATTCACCTTGTCATTGAGTTTCCTTAAGTGTAAGTTATTTGATTTTTCCGCTATCCTATTTTAGCGCAAGAAGTGGAACTTAAAAACACCTCGACTCATCCCATTTTGCACACACTCAGCTCCTGGGACATCTCGTGGGATCATTTCACACGAAAAGCTCTCTCAAATTCAAAGTACTAATGACAACCTTGGTGATGCCAATTTGAAGGAGAAGTCCACAAATCATCCTCCTAAAACAACTGAGAGCGGTTAGCAGATTCGTGTTTGTTTCCCTTATTTTACAGAGAAACTTCCACAACATTTTTACAGTTGCCTTTTTCGGGATTAACAGGAAGGATGGTCTTACCTTTCACTCCCTTGACGGTGGTGTTCCAAGATGTGCAGTACTATGTTATTCCTGAGGTGACAATATTAAGTGTTCATTTGCACAAGGTTCAGATAGTTGCAGGATTAAAAAGCTTTTACTAACGTTAATTTCTTTCTTTCTTGTATTTGCGTTTCAGACAACCAGGGAACCGGGATTTAATCAGAAAAAGCTCCAGCTTCTGAGTGATGTTACAGGAGCGTTTAGGCCCGGTATCCTTACAGCACTGATGGGTGTGAGTGGAGCTGGGAAAACTACGCTTCTTGATGTTCTTGCAGGCAGAAAGACTAGTGGCTACATTGAAGGAGACGTAAAGATTGGTGGATATCCCAAGGTTCAAGAAACATTTGCTAGGGTATTGGGTTACTGTGAACAGACCGATATACATTCTCCACAAATCACAGTAGAAGAATCTTTGATCTTTTCTGCTTGGCTGCGTCTGGCTTCGCAGATTGACTCAAAAACAAAATCTGTAAGGCCATTACATGTAGATATCAAATCAAATCTTCGGTTTTAATTTCAATAGTGTGACGGTTTTTTGGCATTTCTAACAGGAGTTTGTGAATGAAGTTCTTGAGACAATTGAGCTTGATGGAATAAAAGATGCCTTGGTTGGCATACCTGGTGTTAGCGGTCTGTCAACAGAGCAGCGTAAACGCCTTACAATTGCCGTGGAGCTTGTTTCAAACCCCGCCATAATCTTCATGGATGAACCTACGACTGGTTTGGATGCAAGAGCTGCTGCGATAGTGATGCGGGCAGTGAAGAATGTTGCTAATACAGGAAGAACAATTGTTTGCACCATCCACCAACCGAATATCGATATATTTGAGTCATTTGATGAGGTAAAACCTGGATATTAGAAGCATCATTCTTTGATAAGGTTTTTAACCTTTTTCATAAGTTGCGGTGTTTTCTTTTCTTTGAATACAGCTAATTCTATTGAAAACCGGAGGGCTTATAATCTACTCTGGACCGTTGGGACAACACTCGAGTAGGGTTATAGAATATTTTCAGGTTCGTAAGTTGCACTCTGATTTCTGAAATACTAGTTGCTATAAGCAAAATACTTATACCAAAGATTCGGTATGCTGAACTGTTTCTATATAATTACTTCTGGCAGAGTATTCCCGGGGTTCAAAAGATTCGCGATAACTACAATCCAGCAACATGGATGCTAGACATCACTTCTACATCAGCTGAAGCTGAACTTAGAGTTGACTTTGCCCAAATATACAGACAATCTTCTTTACATGAGTGAGTTCACTTGAAAGTGTGATCAAATCATGGCTTTTGAACTCGGATTTTTGTGTGATTGTTTTTGAAAACTCGAATGCGACTGATTTCCTAGTATCCCATTTGCAGGAACAATATAGAGCTTGTAAGACGGTTGAGTACCCCACCTCCTGGCTCAACAGATCTGCATTTCGCTACCCGATTTTCACAAAATGGCTGGAGACAATTCAAGTCTTGCCTTTGGAAGCAGAACTTGTCTTACTGGAGGAGTCCCGCATACAACTTGATGCGCATCATGCATACGCTTGCAACATCTCTAATTTTCGGGGCCTTGTTTTGGAACCAAGGACAGAATCTGTAAGCCCTCAGATCATGTTATTTTGTCCAATCGTATAGAACCTTCATTCACTCATATCTAACCAACCTTATTCTTACTTGATTTTCGATTTCTGCATTTAGAACCAACCAGCAAAACTTGTTTAATGTACTTGGTTCAATGTTCGCCGGTGTCATATTCTTGGGCATAAATAACTGCTCAACCGTTTTGCAACACGTTTCAACGGAGAGAACTGTTATGTACCGCGAAAATTTTTCAGGGATGTATTCTCCGTGGGCATTTTCACTTGCACAGGTGAATTTATCTTATATCTGACAACATACTTTATTTGTACCTTTCTTAACACTTTGTTTGTACAACGTAGTACTCCTCAAGTTCACAAAAGTCTTCAAAAATTGCAGGTTGCAGTTGAATTTCCCTATCTATTTGTCCAGGCAGCCACATTTACGATCATCACATATCCAATGATTGGATACTATGCGTCATCATACAAGGTTTTCTGGTACTTTTATGCTATTTTTTGCTCATTCCTGTACTACAATTACATGGGATTGATGCTCGTGTCGTTGACGCCAAACTACTTGGTAGCTGCAATTCTCTCCTCGGTTTTCTACACATTGTACAATCTGTTTGCTGGTTTTCTGATTCCTAAACCGGTAAGCCTACTCATTCTTCGCCAAATACAAAATAAACGTTGCTTTTCAATATTTTTCGACCAAAAAGCTGACTTGGATAAATTGTTTTTCCTGCAGCAAATTCCGAAATGGTGGATTTGGTTGTATTACATGACTCCTACATCTTGGTCAATGAATGGTTTGCTTACTTCACAATATGGAGACATAAACAAGGAGGTTATGGTGTTTGGCGAAACCAAAACTGTGTCTGCCTTCTTAAAGGATTACTTCGGGTTTCACCACGATCAGCTGGCTCTGGTGGCGGTAGTTCTCATTGCTTTTCCGATTGCTTTTGCATCCATTTTCGCCTTCTGCATAGGACGGTTGAACTTCCAGAGGCGGTGAATGTGTGATGAATCTCCTGTAGCCACAGTTGAAAATGTCACAAATCGGTAGAGCTAGTATGCCTTCTGTTTGTATGTATAAATCTGTCAGTCTGTACCAATTAGAGCTGTCAATGTATCGGATTTTTATTATAAAGCTAATATGAATTTTCTTGTAATAAAAGAGGATCAGGCGATGATAGCTTCTCGACCGAGAGCCTACGGTGTCCATTCCCTTATTTGTATTGAAAGAAATAGAGAAATACATCATGTAACCAATTCTCGCAGAGGAAAAGAACAGCCAAAGAGGAAAAAACAGAGTAAACGATGCGACAGGGAGCAACAAAAATTCGAATCTGATGTAATTAGTAAAATATGGAATCCGTATATGATCCAAATCCGTTAAAAGAAACCAGCTTTTTTTGCTACATGTTTTCATACACCAAGAATCAAAATTCAAAACATCTTGTATAATCTGATACAAACATGCCAAATTGAAATATTTGAAGTGGAAAGAAAGATTAAGGGAAAGACGTCTACAAGCAAAAGCAAAAGCAAAAGCAAGACTCTTGATTTCGGCTGCTTGGAAGAAACAGATTATTGATAAACTGCAAGCAGAGAGGAAAAGCACTTGTTCTACCCTTGGGGCTTTTCCCACTTCAATGGCTTCACCACTTCCCATGAGAAGTCAGGGTCATCCCTACCGAAGTGTCCATAAGCAGCCGTTTTCAAATACCTGCCCCGCTTGAGATCAAGGTTAATCGCAATCATTCCCGGCCTGAAATCAAAGTTCTCCTTGACTAGTTTAAGAATCTCCTTGTCAGGAATCATTCCAGTGCCATAACTGTCAACGAACACTGATAGTGGCTCGGGAACACCAATGGCATACGAGACCTGCACTATGCACCTGCGAGCAAGACCATTGGCCACAATGCTCTTAGCAGCCTGTCTAACAATGTAGGCACCACTCCTGTCTACCTTGGTGGGGTCCTTGCCGGAGAAGGCACCACCACCATGGGCTCCCCAGCCACCGTAGGTGTCAACGATGATTTTGCGGCCAGTGAGGCCAGCATCACCGTGAGGTCCACCAATGACAAACCGACCTGATGGGTTAAGATGGAAAATAGTCTTGTCGTCTAGGTACTTCTCAGGAACAACAGGCTTGATAACATGCTCTTTGAGGTCAGCAGCAATCTGATCATTGGTAACAGTTTCGTCATGCTGAGTAGAAATGAGAACCGTGTGGACTCGGATTGGAACCATAGCGCCATGGTCATTGTAGTATTCAACAGTGACTTGTGTTTTTCCATCAGGTCTCAACCACGACAAGGTTCCATTCTTGCGAACTTCAGTGAGACGGGCACCAAGGTTGGTGGCAAGAACATGGCTCAGAGGCATAAGCTCAGTGGTCTCATCAGTGGCATAACCAAACATGTGACCCTGATCTCCTGCGCCAATTTCCTCAGGCCGCTTGGTCAGGTGGCCATGGACACCCTGGGCGATATCAGGGCTCTGTTGCTCAATGTTAACCAAGACCTTGCAGTTGTCAGCATCAAGACCAACACTTTCCGAAACAAATCCAATTGTACGGCAGGTATCGCGCACAATCTTTTCGTAGTCCACTTTGGCTTTGGTTGTAATCTCTCCGAAGATCATGACCATGTTCGTCTTGGTGCAAGACTCGCAGGCAACTTTGCTGTCGGGATCCTGTTCGAGGCACGCATCTAGCACTGCATCAGAAATCTGATCACAGAGCTTATCGGGGTGCCCCTCGTTCACGGACTCGGAAGTAAACAGGAAGGTGTCTGCTGACTCAGCCATTCCTACAAGCTGCAAAAACAAGAATCAAAGCTATCAAACTAAATCAATTGGAGAATCTGTCCGGTTAACCACATATTGTAGGATGATCGAATTCGGATCCAGAGAGCTTGAAAGTACCATTCTTCCAGTCCAAGCAATCATACTAACAGTAATGTGTAACAAGTAAAAGAAGTCGGTGCAAAAGCTACAAAAACAGAAGAAACTAGTATTGTTGTGTTGTGGCATGAGAATAAACAACAGTAAAATAAAGCAGTTGAGTGTCTGGTAATTCTAGTTGTAAAAGTGCTTTTAGAGAAAAATAATGTCTGAGTGTTTGATAATTTTTTTTGTAAATTTGTTGACGTTCATTTCTTGCTTCAATATACATTGAATCTAGCCAAACACTACCTTCATTACAAACACAAATTGAACGTACCCAACAAAAGCAAATTATAAGAAAAACCCAGTAACCCATATTCCAAGAAAAAGAAAACCCCACTTCCAAATCTATAAATAAGAAGGATATTCTACTTTAAACTTATCTAAACTACGGGAAGCGGGATTCAAACTAAGCAACAAACGACTCAAACTGAGTACAAAAGCAAGCGAATTACATCATCAAGCAAAAATACTACTCAAGAACAAGAAAAGCAAAAGCATTTGCATGAGCTTTTGAGGTTTCTAAAAGTGCATCCTTACCAAAAGCGAAAATCTGAGTCCTGGGTCTTGAGCTTCAGCGTGTTCCCAGTGTTTCGGTGCTTGAAAGCTCGAATCTTTGCCACATTGAATCCGAGAATTCCGGGCTTTATTTATAGACAGTGTTCTGGTAGTGGTAGCTTAAACATACAGACTACAGTCATAATATTCCTCTTGTTTTCAATTTTTACTGATTTTTTTTATTCGTATTCTTTGATCTATGAGAATTGACGGTTAAGATTTGTTTTTGGTGATGGCGTGGGAGATTGAAGATCCTGGCCGTTGGATATGGGTGGATTAAGGGCTGGGATTGGAGGGAATCGGTGGAGTAAAGCGACAGGCCGTCCTATTTGGTTTTGTTCCTTTATTCGTGGAAGTTTGTATTTGCAGTATATTTTTGTCTGCACATAATTTATGGAAATCCATCACCATTTTCTTTTCTTTTGCTAGATTATTATTTTGGTAAATTGATTTTCTTTTTTACAATGATAACGTCAATGTGTTAAATTGTTCAATTTTAGGGAAAGAGGAATAGGAATAGGGAGAATCGAATATCACTAGAATGCATATGCATTACTGTTTTCCGTCATTGCGGGTTTGGTGGAGTATATGGACTTTTACCAACTCTAGAATGTGAGTTTAAGCTCAACTGCTATATTTTTGGGGTTTTAAGTCATAGCACGGTTCGGCTGTAATACTACGTAACACTAAAGTGATATGAGTTATATATAATATCTAAACGTTGAAAAGATTTATTATATTTTTACGTGCTAAATCTAACCATTAATTTTTTGAACCGCTTAATAATACATACTGTGAAAGATAATTACACTAAGACACATGTGGATGACTAAAAATTATATAAAGTTGTTCACACTCCTTTGCATGGTGCATGATTGATAAAATGTTATTGTTTATAATGCATGATTGATAATATGTTATTGTTTTTAACTTTATTATATTTGTCCATTAACAACAGGCATTTTTCACGTTGCGTTATGGCGGTTTTAAGAATCATGTCTTCTGAAATTCTAGTATGACTTTCTTTTCTTTTTTTTTTAACAGAAATAGCGGAAATATCGTGAAAATCCTTTCTTTCTTTTTTTTTTTAAAATTTTTTAAAAGGGGATAATTGGTTGTAAACTATTGTTATTCACTATTTTCGGGGGCCAGGAAGACTTAGGCATTTTAGCCTCCCTCTAGCCACAAGTCTGGCTTCCACACCAACATCGAATTTCGAACTCAAGACCTCCAATTTTTAGTTTAAAGGAAATGTCGCAGTTCGCTCTTTTGAATTTAGTGAGACATCTTACTAAGCACTTATTTGACAACATTTGACGAGTATGACGTTGAGGATTTGTGGACATTTGGAAGCATTATTGATGTGGTGTGACATTTGAAGACATTTGGAGGCATTAATAAACACACCTACAATGCCTCCAAATGTCACACCACTTAGCTAAGTGGCGTAAGAATCAACAAAAGACATCTAATCACAATCACAAAGGGCACTAATAATATATCCGAATCTATGTTATTTGAGCTTTATTTTCATTATTCGTCGAAGTATTGGAGTCCACGTTGTCTACACGTCATGCAATGCAAAAGTGATCTCCACCTAGCCCATGATCCCGGTGTTGCAGGACGGAAAAGGATTCCCGTCGGATTTTTTTTTGGGGATTCGAAAGATTCCATAATCCTGATCGTTCATCATACATCGGACGGTAAGTTTTTGTTAAGTACTATTTATATTGAATTTTAAATTTAAAATGATTTCTAACCGCATGATGTATAATGAACAGTCACGATCACGGGATCCCCTGGATTTCTAGGAAAATGATCCTCGTCGGATCCTTTTTCCAGATAATGGGTGGTCTAATTAACCTAATTCTTCTTAAATCTTAGCAAAACTATTAACATGCATGACGTCACAAATCCACCGTTCATTTAGTGATATAAAGCTTTATTGTTGTTGTTGGTTTAGGAATTTGCTTTAACTGGGAAAATGGGTTTCTGGATTTTTAAATTGGGAAAAAAAAAAAAAAAATGCTTTGAAGAAAACTACACAAGATATTGTCGTATGAGGCCCCATGCACAATGCATCGACAAGGGGGAGTGAAAAAGAATTAAAAAAAAGCTTTTGCGGTGAAGGTGGATCGAACACCTGACCTTCAGATCTTCAGTCTGACGCTCTCCCAACTGAGCTATCCCCGCTTGGTTGTCAAGTGCTAGCAAAAGTCTTATTTATTAAAATCGGGCCACCAACCAAGTGCCCCATGCTTCCTTGGATTAGACGGTATTTGAAAGTTTCTAATTTACGCAAGAAAAAATTGAACTTGAGTGCACGGAGTGAAAGACACAAAACCAGCCTAGACCACATATGCGTGAGATCGAAGGTAACTACAAAGTCACATAGTTGAGGGCACGTGACCATCGATACTCAGATAATTTAGGAGCGTTCAAAATTAAATTATCATTATGGCCCTCAAACCATCGATACTCAGATAATTTAGGAGCGTTCAAAATTAAATTATCATTATGGTGAGAAAGGAAGACCTTTGCATCTCATCAAACTAAAAAACGTCTGTTTCGAGGCTACTTCCAAATGACAATCGCCCGTCACGACACCCTTAACGGCTTCAAGTTTTTTGTTCTAGCGCTACAGAAAACATACAGACTGCATATGACACAGAAACACATTCATACAAAAGAGAGTTCATCTGGTGGCAACCCTTGCAACTACAAACGGATGCATCCTCGCTCGGATCAGACAACTCATCACTTTCTACCATCCCTCGAGGTCATCTTCACGAGCTTACGACCACCTCCATTTTGCCAAACTCCACGCACTAGCAATCCTTCTGGTGGATCCTTGTTTCCATCATTTTTTTCTTGAATCGGCTCAGGACGATCACCAAGTTCAGAGAGTTTTGTAGCATCGTTGCCAAGGCGGTTTCTGATAAACTTTGGAGTCTTTTTCCCTTGCTTAGTACCAGCTCCTGCGGTCCCCAAATTGTTATTTGAGGTGCTACCAGATAACTGAGAACCTTTTTGACCTGTCAACCTTTGATTCTCTGGAAGTTCATCATCAACTGAAATCTTCGACTTTCCTTTGGCTGACTGAACGATGTCCTTCAATGAGACCGCTGGAGGTTTATGGTTCGACTGCAAATTCCTCACAGGGATGACAGGAAAATCTAGCAGAGCATATTTCGAACTCTTAATTCCATTATCTTCACACTTTTCCTTGCCTTTCTTGGAGCTTTTGCTCCTTGACTTGCTACTGCCATTGCACAAACTGTTTTCATGAGTACTGCTGCTCCTCATATTAAAATTGTAAGTCTCGACAAGTTCTCTTTGTTTCTCAGCATCAGGACAGAGTCTAGCCAGCTCGAGAAGCAAATGTGACAGGCCGAACTGGTAGACATAAGCAAGATATTCCTCTGTATTGATTATATCCTTGCGGTAGTCTGAAGATATTTCTTTAAATGCGGAGAATTTGTTGTCATCACGTTCCAAAGCATCACGGATTTTTTCCACAACAGACTTGTTGACAACATGAACATCTCCAACCTTTGGCACTCTCTGAATACTTGCAGTAGCAGGTTCTTTATTTGTTTGATTACCAGAAACAGAAGGAAAATCGGAGTCCAAAGTACCAGTATTGATAATTTTTGGACCTGAAGCAGATTGGGTGACCTTACTGGTTCCAGTCGAATTCTTTGGACTAGTAAAATTAGATGAAACAAACCCAGTGGCTGCAGCTTGCTTAACGGGACCGCTCGGGAAAAATACAGGAGAACTAGATGATGATATGTGCCCAGAGCCTGAAGAGGGCTTTTTCTGGTGAGAACTACTGGCAGATGATTTAGGTTGACGATTTGTTGCAGGCCAAACTGGAGAAGCATTAAGGACAGTTACTTTGTTAAGGCGACGAATGCGAGAAGCCATTGAACTACCACCCAATCCTTGTGAACCATTTCTTAATTTCTGTTGTCTGTCTCTTTGAGCCACTGGAAGTGGAGGGAAGGATGATGCTTCTTGTAGTTCAATCCGGGGATTTTCTCTTGAAGAAGACTCAAAATCGGCAGTAGGTAATGCCTCAAAACGGCCAGCAACAGTTTCAAGTTCGCTTGTTTCTTGGTGAATAGAAGCTTGTTGTGTACTAGACGATGCATTACGGCACCTTTCTGCAGTGGCTGTATCATGGCTAGCTTGAAGTGCCACGGAAAGTTGATTGTCTGCATAATTAAAATGAAAACCACGTCCTCTAACATAAGGTCCATGAAGATCGGTCTCATTACTTCTACACTGGAAGTTCACTGGTATCTGCTTGAGTGGACAAAACAAAAAAAGCAAGATGGAATGATAAACCTATCCGCTATAACTGTCGCATAAGTTTTATGATTATATCACATGCAAACCTTAAGAGCAATATTACGCCTAGAGCGAGACATGTTCCCTCCGTGTTCCTTGGCATTATGCCTCTGCAGATAGAAACTCAAGTGAGCAAAACCTCAACATAACATGGCAAGCAGAAGAGGTGGAAAAAGATCAAGTAATATGCACTAAGATATCACCTTTAGTTCAGATTCAGTTGCAAAAACAACAAACTTCTTTGTTAAGCAATCGTCATCTTTGCATAAGAAATGAGCTTGAGAAAAATGACTCTGCAAAATAGATTATCATGTCAACTAAGAAGCGAGTCTCAATGATGAACTTTCAAAGCATCGACAATAATCAGTTGGAAATGCAAAACAACTGACCTCCAAGTCATCATAGATATTGTAGTATTCATATTGTCCTGGACGTTGCCTGCATTGAAGATGCAGCGGATATAAGTTTGCTAAAACTTTTAAAGTAAATAATTACCTTCAAATACTCGAAACAGGTTACCTTTGGCATATATGGCAAGTATAGTGCTCAGTGGACATATGCATGTACAACTCATTATCTCCATAAAACGGATTGCTGCAAAACTCACACATAGGATGTCCATTAAATCCACATCTTTCAGTCTCATTGCCGTCTACCTCTAAATCACCTGTCTCTGTATGCCGACCCAATTGAGCTTTAGTATATAACTTTTGCTCACAGATAAAGATCTGTATTACAACTTACAGTCAGATACATCAGGGTGAAAATAATAAGCATCAGCATCAAGGTTAATGCTTCATGCTTCAAATCAGAGAAGAATTTAGCCATTAAATCAGAGTACGAGTGTATAAACTCCTAATAGATATATAACCAAAAAATGGGAAGTATAACAATGCTGATATGAGATATATGAATTATTCGTCATCGTATATAGTGTCATCTAAGTCATCTAAATGTAAAGCTCACCTTCCTACCGCCCAAACACAGACTGCACATGAACAATCCATGACAATGGAACAAATGATTTTTCAGCCGCTCGACATTTTTAAACTCCTGTTTTCTCTTTGACACTTCACTCTTTTGTTCTTTTATCTTATCACAAACGCCACAAGATAGCTTGCACATGGCCTTTATCATCTTGTAGTGATCAAGATCATCAAAAAATGCTTGTGTTCCTTCATGATACCAATACTTTCCAACTTGACCCTCCACTGGATTGGCTGGGAAAACTGAAAAGTCATTAATCATCGTTGTATAGTCGCCTAAAGCCTGGAAAAGGGAAAAGAAGCGTAGGAGCAAGATAGATTTTCAAAAAACAGGAGAAGTAGAACGGTAGAAGTACTTGAACTGGATCTCATAATATAAAAAGTTTCAACTCTAGAAAACACATGTGACTTGGACCTTGTAATTTAACCAAAGCAAACATAACACTTTGCAATTTAAACTAGGTAAGCAACGGAAATGCCTAACCTTCGTGACAAAGATGATCTTAGATTCACTCTTGCAGATGCAGCAACGGGAATCTTCACATATGAAACGGAGCCGAATAGTGCAGGTGGAGCAGACCTCGCGATGGCCACAGGGCCCATAAGCTACCCATTGAAGCGGCTCCGCACAAACAGCGCAGCTATCATCCATGGTATCTCTTCTCTTTTCTGCAAAATGGAATTTATTGGGAAGAAAGTAAGTCACCAAGATGATTGAACCAATGCAGACTTTTCCACAACGAAAAAACATCACGCGCTTCCACAAAACAAGAAGTATAAACCAACCCAACCCAAGTACTTGAACAAAAATCCACTCAGCAAGAAACATCTACACTATGGTCTATGCTCAGACAAAGCTTATTGAATCACTTCGTGTGTCTGCATACTGATATCCATACATTCACACGTAAATGCGATTAACACAAAACCAACATTTTTGAAACACACATTCGTTGAAACGTCCTTCGCAATGTGCGTATCTTCCATGTTCAAGATTACTTTTTGCACTCAGATATTCACGAAACAACGAATGCATTCGCATACAAAAGTAAGCAAAACAAAACCCATTAGTCCCTCATTCATAACAACCAAACCCCCAGGATAATCAAATGAATTAGTCTTTAACACAAACATAAAGAAATATGAAAAAAAATTAACGAAAAAAACAACCCGTCATTCCTTTCAAGCAAAACCCAGAAAAATTACAACACATTTACTCCTTTATATACCCAGATCATACATACAGTGGTATCTATGACAAACATTACCACAAAAGTTCTAAGCAATTTAGAGAGAGAGAACCTGATGATCCCTTGGTGGTTTCTTTGGGTTCGACCGAAGGGTTTTGGAGAAAGAAATTAGAGTTACTTGATCACTTTACCAAACAAATACAGAAGAATTTCTCAGTCAGTACTTTCTTGGCGACTTTCCTTCGATTTTCTCAGCAAACAAACAGATCCATGTGATTAACCGGAGGTTCGATGGAACAAATGCCGAAGAGTCGAAGACCTATAGAAGCGACGTCGTATCTGGAGCAGAATAAAGTAACGTTTTTCAATTATTCTATGCCCAAGAGTGACCTGTTAATGAGGAGAGATATTTTTGTATGATCGGAACACGAGGTAGTACATCACGTGTCATTATACAAATGGTAGAACATCTGTGTTAAAAAGTTAATAATTTAAAAAAAATAATATTTCCCACCGCTTATATAGAAACAAGTAATGTATCACTCATGTTCCGATCATAATAAAAAATTTCTTGTTCATGCGAGCCTGTTGGTCAATCAATGGCCCAAAATATTGGCCTCTGACCCAGCCCTTAAACTCCTTATAAAAGCCCAACTCAATCTCATTTGATGAACAACCCAACATAAAAGCCCTTCTCATGTTTGGGGGAAAATGTGAAAGAGTGTTGTTTCTTCGTAAGCGCTTCGAAATGTTTGTTTTAAGAAGCACTTGAACCATTCATAAAAATTTTGACGTGTTTACATTAATAGCGCTTATGTATTTTATACAAAAATAGTTTCAAGCGAGTTCTTAACGTGCTTCAACTTTGTCATTGGATACATCATTGAGAATTCATGGCTTCTTAATAAGGTAGTCTGACTTTAAACTACTTTAATTTTAAAAGAGAATTAGGAATTCGAACTTGAATTTAGGCAGTAAACGCTCTACTTTGATCAACTAATTGACCCAACCTACATCTGCGGTTTTTATGTTTTCTTAAATCCAAATTGTTAGAGACAAAGGTTCAAACTCTGTATCAGTGCGTTATGTAGATAGGAAGCCAACCTACCCATTTGTTAAGGGGCCGATTTCATCCACCTTGTTTTGACAGCACAATGCCACAATCCTATAGTAGTACTGCTTGCTTTTTTTTTTCTTTTTTTTTTGGGGTAACAAAATTATAAGCGTGTTGGATGATTGAGGGCTCATTGGAAGTACTTTAAAATGACTAAAAGCGTTTTCTATAAAAATAATTTTGGGTTCCGAAAGTATTCAAGTGTCTTTTAATAAGCATAAGATATGTGCTTGTTGAATAAAACAATATGCTTTTCTAATATTCACTTGAATTTTTATTAACAATTGGTTTGAAAAATAATTTTACAAAAAATAATTTCAGTTATTTTAAAAACACTTTCAAACAAGTCTGGATACTTAGTTGTGACTTGAGCATATAGATATATATATAGCTTTGAACTCTTGCTTTGAATCTTGAACATGTCCCATCAAATGATACTGTACACACTGAATTGGTTACAAGCAAGCTTCATTGCTTCATTGCTTTATTGCTTCATTCATAGATCACCGATGGTTGTTGGTAACCAACCGCCGATTGTTTTGAAGTTAACTTAGTAACTTTTTTTTTTTTTTTTTTTTTAAGCTTAAAAAAAACTTAGTAACTTTTTTAGCTAGTTTGAATATTTTCGTTCTATCTTCTTTTTTCTTTTTCGTCGTGCAATATTGCATAATGATTCAAACTGTCATTTTTTGTGTCACTTTAAGGATCTAATTTTCCAAAAATCAATCAAATTCTAAATCATTAATGATTATCTAATAAATAGATAACTATTTGGGTAAAGTACAAAAAACTACCTCAACTAATGGTGTCACGACACTTTCATACCTCATCTTTTAAAATTGACAATGTCATACCTCATCTTTAGAAATTGTGTCAATGTTATACCTTCCGTTAGTTTGGCCGTTTATTTCTTAGTTAAATGCTGACGTAGTTTGATCCGGGACCCATTTTTTATTAACAAATTAATAAAATATTATTAAAAACAAAAAAATCATTTAATATTATTTAAATATTAAAATAATAATAAAAAGTACATAAAAAATAAACCTCTTCTTTTTTCCCTCCCTCCTCTCTCTCTTCCCCATCTTCCTGCAACCCAAAAAGAAGAAGAAGAAGAAGAAGCGAAAAACAAAAAAAAAAAAAAAAAAAAAAAAAACCCCCCAAACCAAACCCAGTTCGTCCCCCCTCCCCCCACCACAAACCCAACCCCCTGCAACCCAGAAAGAAGGAGGAGGAAGAAGAGGAAAAAAAAAAAAAAAAACCAACCCCCCACATACCCACCCACCAACCCACCTTGCAAAAGAAAAACAAGAAGAAGAAGAAGGGAAAAAAAAAAAAAAAAAAAAAAAAAACCAACCCCAACCCAACCCGAAAGAAGAAGAAGAAGAGGAAGAAGAAGAAGAAGGAAAAAAAAAAAGGTTGGTAGTGTCACTATGGGTTTTCCTATTTCAATTCAAAAAACGCGTTGGTAGAACTATAATTTCAATTTTATCTCTTTCTGTAAACATGAATGTACTTAGGAATTGGCTAATTTCCTAGACTTGTAATTGTGTCCATGTTTTTTTAGATTCAGGCTTAGTTTTAGGCAAATTAATTGAGGGCAGAAGAATTATTCAGATTGAGCAAATCAAGGATCGACAATGTCTACAAGGTAATTTGCATCTAGATATCATATTATGAAAAATATATTTTTGTAATTGAGTTTTATTCGGAATGAAATTCTTAAAAGTCAATTAGAAAATTGTTTTCCTCTTTTCACGTTAAAATCAATTCTCTTCTTTCTTACTCTTGGTGGAACGTTTTTTTTTTTTTATAGAGTAAATTGTAGCAATGGTCCTCTAACTAAAAATCTATTACCATTGGTTACTCAACTCATTAAAACATGTAGCTATGGTCCTTTTTGCCAACTCCGTCAGAATTCCGTCAAAATGAGTTATGTTTGAAGGATCATTGCTACAAGTGGGTTAAGTTGAGGGACCATTGATATAATTTTTCTCATTTTATGTTTCATATTTGCCCCCTGATTCAGCCTCACGTACATGATACGTGACTTATTTTGAAGGAAGATCTAACAGAGTTGACGAAAATGACCATAGTTGCACGTTTTGATGAGTTGAGGGACCAATGATAATGAATATTTAGTTGAGGGACCATTGCTACAATTTACTCTTTTTGGTAATAAAAAGAAAAAGTTTGAAAGCCTTTAATTTACATTGACAAAAGCACTAGTGAGTTCATGATGAATTAAAATTATAAAGTGTTTCCAAAAATAAAATAAAATTATAAAGTAACTTTTGTGAAGTCTTTTATTTCTAGTTTGCATATTCATATTTCATATTCATATTTATAAAAGGGAGAAGGCAAAAATGGTGAAACATTCATAAGCCCAAAATTGCCTTCTCCCATTAAATTTTCAAGTAAAATAAGAAATTCGCAAAAAAAAACAAAAACAAAAACAAAACAAAACAAAAAAAAAAAAAAAACAAAAAAAAAAAAACCACTACCGTAACTAACTTTATTTTTTTAATAGATTATTATTTTGTTTTCTTTTTCGTTTTTGTTTTTTCAAATAAAAAATATCAAAGAGCCAGTTGCCACACGCATAGGCGTGTGACAAGAGGCTAGTATTCGTATTTATATTTCATCGATATTGAAAGTTGTGTGCTGACATGCTTGTTCGTGAGGATCATCGATTCGAAAGAGTTCAAGCAATGAATGCTTAAGACATGACAAAAGTATTGTTGTTTAGGGTTTATCTTTTTTAGTCCTATAATAGTCCATCCTTAGAGGATTTCTAAAGGTTTTTATCGGTTGGGTTTTTTTCTCGTACCATTGGATTTTATTAGTTTGATTTAGGATTGAAATCTTTGTTCAATCTTATTCCATTTATCAACTTTTTCTACATGAGGCACGATCTCACTTTCCATTAGCAGAACCATATATACTAAAAATGGCCTATTAGGGTTTCAAGTCCTTCATGAAGTCGAAATTAGTGTTCATTTTTTTCTACATCCACAGTGTTTTGACTGCATCATTGAATACTCCGAGCTGTTAAATTCTTGATCACCATAATAAAACAAATGATAAGTCTTTGTCTCATTTAATTAGGCATATAAACACTCCGAGTTTTTTATTATTTTACAACAGGTATCGTTCATTGCCAAAAAAAAAATATACACAGATTAAGGTTCAATTACAAATTACAATGAACACTGCAAAAAAGCCTTTTTTCAGACGAAATAACTTTGTCCGGGCAATCACAATTTTGTCACCTCTGATTTTGCCCAACAATATTATGTCAGACAAAGTTCATCGCGCAAAAACTGTTGCTCAAATGTTTGGCCGATGAACATGAAAATTTCATCGGGCCAATAGTATTTGGGGTGTGCTATCCACATACCCCATTTTACTTCTCAATTGATGAAGAGATTGAAGTCGAGATCTCAATTGATGAATGTGTGCATCAGAAACACCCTCAAATCGTTATTCCAATTTGATCCACGTATCTTGAGATGATGAAACCCCAACAGTAAACCAAATAACTTCTTCAGAAAGTGTATAATTTAACCAAATAAGGAGATTTTGATCATTCTCGTACCAAATCTCAAATGCCGGATTGATTGAACGATCTAGAAGCAGAGGAGAGGGACATAGTTATGTGCCATCAATGACGCCAAGGAGTTTGTAGCTGCGAAGAATCGGAGCGAACAACGCATGCCATGGAAGATAATTAGAGTGTTTCAGCTTGATTGGAACCATATTGCCAATATTCAAAATCGTAAGAGAAGTATACGAATTTGAGAAGTTAGGGTTTGAGGAAGATGAAATTAGGGCTGGATTTGGCACCAACTCGTGAAAGGATTCTGACGGAGAAGCCATTGATACACACAATACAGTTTCGCAAGATCACAAATCAAAGAAACATAGAGAAATTGTTGTCGAGAATAAAAAAGTGTGAGCGGAAATTGGACATATCGAAATCATCAGGAGGCAAATGGCGAGTGATACCATATTGAGACTTACAGAAGAAGCTTAGAGAGGAAGAAAACTCTTAACTAAAATACTTGTATTTCTCATTGAAAATAATTAGTTATATACTTGGTATTTATAGTGTTAACAGAACTAACACTTTACACATTTACCCTTAGTAATACTAACAATTACATATTCAAGTATAACAGCTATACAGAGAAGAAAAGAACAGTACACTTATATTTGATCACTTTTTCCACTCCCTCAAACTTAACTTGGTGCTGGAAAGAACCAAGAGGAAGCTTGGACTGCAAATACCAAAACCAGTGTTTTGTCAAATAGTCAAGCGGGGACGTAAAACCGCCTTTTCGGTTGAATTATTAAAACCACCCTTTCAGTTGAATTATTAAAAGGAAAACTAATGAAAATGGTTTGAAAACTTTAAGTTTTAACCAAAATAACAAAAAGTTGTTGTAAGTGAATAGTACCAGGAGTGACTTTTTAGAGTAAAAATGTCTTTAATGTTAAAAGTGAACAGTATCAAGAGTGTTTCGTTAAGACTCCCATTAAAAAAACCACCTTTTCATCTTGAAGCTAAAATTCAATATGAGGTTTTGGAAGGAACAGACCATGCGATGCTTGTTTTGTACACCGAAGTCCGAATGCCATTTCGGAGAAATAGATTTATGTATGATCTTCGGTGGAGTAAGGAGATGGGCTGCAAGGATATTATTCAAAAATCATGGGAAAGAAATTTCATTGAGTCCCGAGCATTCCAAGTTGTGGAGAAAATGAAGCGAGACATGGCCTTCGAAAGTGGTACGGACAGCATGGAAGGAATTCGAAGGGAATGATTGAGACTTTGAAAAAGGAACTCTGCAGTGCGTATAAGTCCAAGTGTTCTACCGGTGCTGAGGTTACATAAAAAGAAACAGAGTTGAAAAATTAGTCAGGGAGGATGAACTTTATTGGAAGGCGAAATCACGAATTCAATGGTTGAAGGAGGGGGATAAAAATACCAAATTCTTTCATGCTCAAACGGTAAAGCGGAGAAGAAGTAATCGTATTACAGGTTTGGAGGATGATAATGGGGTATGGTGGGAGGACTTGGCTAAGGTTGAGGATATGGCAGGGGAATATTTTGTTAATTTATTCACTACAAGCAACCCACGACGGGTTCAGGAGGTGACGGAATGGGTTGATCCAAGAGTTAGTGTGGGGGATAATGAGGAGTTGATGATGCCTATATCAGATGAAGAAGTTCGAAGTGCAGCTTTTCAAATTCCGACTTCTAAGTCGTCAAGTCCGGATGGGTTCTCGAGTGGTTTTTTTCAAGATCATTGGGATGTGGTGGGGGTGAGATTATTCTGATGGTGAAGGCTTTCTGGCATTCAGGTATATTGTTGGAAAAAATCAATCATACGCACATAGTGCTAATCCCAAAGGTTGCGTGCCCAAGGAACATGACACAATTACGCCCGATCTCCTTATGTAATGTGTTATATAAAATCATTGCGAAGATTATCACGAACTGAATGAAGGTGGTTTTGCCGAGAATTATTAGTATGAATCAATCCGCATTTGTGGCAGGGGGCAAATCCAAGACAATATCCTGGTTGTTCATGAGATTTTGCGTTCTTTG
Organism: Pyrus communis; assembly: GCF_963583255.1. NCBI lineage: Eukaryota > Viridiplantae > Streptophyta > Magnoliopsida > Rosales > Rosaceae > Pyrus > Pyrus communis. Next base: position 18,076,561 of record NC_084819.1, read on the forward strand.
AAGATGCAGCCAGCTGGTGAAGATCAACATTTGGTTATGAAATTAGACATGGCGAAGGCGTATGATAGGGTGGAGTGGAGTTTTTTGTTAGCCATGATGCGTAAACTGGATTTCTGTGATGAATTTTGAAAGAGAATTGAGGCATGCATCTCCACTATTACTTGTAGTGTTTTGATTAATGGAGCGGATACATTCAACCACAGAGGGGTCTTAGGCAAGGAGATCCAATGTCTCCGTTTTTGTTTCTGATTTGTGCAGAAGGTTTATCGGCACTATTACGTCGAAATGAAGAAATTGGGGTGCTTCACGGTATGTAGGTTGCCCCCGGGGGGGGGGGGTGGTGTGTGTCTATCTCACATCTATTTTATTGCGGATGATTCGGTGATTTTTTGTCAAGCTTCGGTACATGACGTTCAAGGAATACTGGAGGTGCTTGATTGTTATACAGACGGTTTTGGGCATTAATCGGGAGAAAAGCTCCTTATTTTTTAGAGCTAATTGTTCTAAACAGCAAATGAAGACAATTAAGCAATGTACTAATATTCAAGATATGGATGGTTTTGGGAGGTTTGCTAGCAGATTTAAGCTTTCGGTGAGTACGTGCAAAGAGATGGAGCGGGAAATAGTGAGATTCTGGTAGAGGGCGAAATTAAAAAAAATTCTGGAATGCCTAGGATTGCATAGGAAAAATTGAAGAAGAGAAAGGCAGGGAGCGGATTGGGGTTCAAGGACTTACAATGCTTCAACCTTGCGTTCTTGGCTAAAATTGGGTGGCGTTTGATGATGGTTCTGGACTCACTATTGGCTTAGGAACTTAAAGATAAATACTTTCCGAACACAACTTTTTTGGATGCAAAGTTGGGGTGTAAATCGTCATGGGGTTGGAAAGGTATTTTTCAGGGAAAAAAAAATTCTTGAAAAGGGGTTGCGCTATAGGGTAGGGGATGGAACGAATATCAGAGTCACTGGAGATCCTTGGATTCCTTTACCCAACACTTTCAAACTTCAAACTCGAAATGCTTTAAGGCCGGAATGGGTAAGCGATTTGATTGATTTTGATTTGCGTGGGTGGAATATGGAGATGGTACAAGAGCTTTTTGATGAGGAAGAGTCAAAGTTAATTTTGGGAATACCATTGAGTTTGATAGGTTGTAAGGATAGGATTATTTGGCATCATACGAAACATGGAAGGTATACGGTTCGAATGGGGTATAAGGTTGCGATGAAGTTGCAAGCGAATGGGGAGTTTGGGAGGAGAGGTACGAGCATGGCAAGTGGGAAGGTTGAAGGGGACGGGTTGTGGAAAGGAATTTAGGGGCTTCGTGTTCCTAATAAATTTTAAAAAAAAAAAATTATGTGGAGATGTTGCAATGGTTCGCTGGCAGTAAGAAGGAACTTGCTTTGGAGGCGTATGAATGTGGATGGTAGGTGTGCGGTGTGTGGTGCTGTGGAGGAAACGGATGAACATCTTTTTTTCATGTGTGAATTTAGTAAAGTGTTCTGGTTTTGCTGCCCATTGCAAATTGATTCGTTGTCTTTGGTGGGACAAGACTTTAGGGGATGTTGGGAGGCTTTGCTGTCACGTATAAAAGGAATGGCAAGGCAGGAAGAAATTCTCCAAGACGTGGTCTTTAGGTTGTGGAGAATTTGGAAGTGCAACAATGATGTGGTGTTTCAAGGGAAAACATGGAATGCAATGGAGGCAATTGAGGTATGGAAGAGACATGTGGGTGAGCATCAGGTAATTGAGAAGAATGTAAGGGATTCTTTGGTTAAGTCAAAGAAAATTGGGGCACGGGAGGATGGTGGGGCAACTGAAGGGTGGAGGAAACCAAAGTTTGGTACTTTGAAAGTAAATTGTGATGGATCATGGAATTCGAAGACGGGGCTGAGGAGTTATGGGTGGGTGATTCAAGATTTTGCGGGGTGTTTGGGGAAAGCATGAGGGCAGGAAAGAGGCATTTTAATTCAACAATCTTGGCAGAAGTGGAGGCCATTCGTGCAACGTTTATGTTTTGCAAAAACGAAGGATTTACGAAGGTGAAGATTGAATCGGATGCCCAGGTGCTATTGCGAATGATTAACAAGGAGATTGAAGTGGATGCTTATTTGGAATGCCTTATGTTTGATATTGATTCTTTGGTGAAGCATATTGGAGATGTCAAAATAAGGTTTGTGCCGCAGGGTAGCAACCTGGCTACTTACACGGTTGCCTCGTTTACTGCCAAACATAGTGGTCCATTTGTTTGGGACGAGATAGGCCATGAATTTTTATTTAATATTCTTGTTATGGATGTAAACATTTTGATTAGATTATAAATAAAGTCTATTTTTTTGGCAAAAATAAAATAAAAATAAAAAACTGTTGTAGGCATAATTTACTGAACAATTATGGAGGCTAGAAAGAGAGAGAGGGTGCGGCATAGAGAGAATGAGATAGATGTGTAATTGTGGGTGTGTGTTATTCCACCCCATTGTGCTTTTATTTATAGTAGTAGGGAAGGTTAATTCCTTACCTTTTAGGATTACAACATTTAATAGGTAATCTACTCCGAATAGGAATGTAAGATACATTCACATGTCTACTAGGATTTACACAATCACATTCCTATTCTTATAAGACTGCAACACTCCCCCTTGAGTGTGTAAATACTCAAGTAAATGGCGCATTAGGTCTTCAGTGATGAAGTAAGTACAGTTGATGAAATCATCGGCATAATGAGCGAATGCGAGTCTCAAATCAACGGAAGAATGCATAAAAAGTAAAACTCACAAAACCTTTGCTATTGTAAAACCCAAGGTGAGAGAAAAACCTAAAGACTAAGGAGAAAAGTGAGAAGTTGCATTAAGTCAAAACCATACGTCTTTTGGACGCAGGTAGAATAACTCTCAAGGGTATGATCAGCCCAGGATGGGTGCCTCGTTAAAACCTAGTTAGGTAGCAAAAACCCAGTGAAAAAAATGCTCCTAATCATAAGGAAAATAGTACATTGAGATCAACTGAGTATACTTCTGAATACTCCCCCTGAGTTTGACATAACTTCCAAATGAGAACTACAAGCATTACATATGATAATTAGGCATACCAATTCCTCAGACAAGTTTCTGGAAGGTTGACTTCTGTAGTGACGTCGTGTAGAGGTCAGCAAGGTTGTCTGAGATCGGCTTGCATGACTTCAATCTCCTGATGCTCTGCTGATATAGATGTAGACGCAATATGTCTTGGCGTTGACTTTGTTGATGTATCATGTCTTGGTCGGGTGGATACATGCAACATAGTCTTTATGGATCATCGTTGAGACTCAACGATGGATGAAAATAGCAAGTACTTCGTAATGCTCAACAAGAACTCCGAACTATGTCTCACTTGTGGTGTAGTGAAGTGAGGGGAGTCTTGGAATGATTCGAAGATTTCGCAACTAAGGTCATATCATGGACCTCTAAGATATTGCGATATCCCTAATGGTCAAGACATATCCATTTAGGAATTTTTCCTTGTGCGGGTTTGATAAGTAACCTGCATCAGCATAACAATAAGGCAAGCATCATTTCGAGGATCAGGGGGTTGGATCCGCTTGAGATGCATTGGGATTTGCCCCCATAGTACCTTCAGGGTACGTCTTTAATACCATTTCAGTGGTTGCGTGTAGGTGTGGTACTACATCTTTACCAAGATCAACAGCGAAGAAGATGTCTTGTCTAAATACAATGAGCTAAGTATAACGAATCGCAAAGTTTAACTTAGATATGGAATTTTCGAATTCCATAACTTCTTCAAGGGTCTTATTTGTATATAACGTATGGACGATCAAAGGTATACTCAAAAGTAACACATTCGAGGTGTAGTTCGAATGGTAGACCAAAATATCGTCAGAACAATGCTTCAACTTCAGGTCAAGGCATAAACGAGTTTCCCAAGATCCTTCATCTCAAATTCCATCTTGATGTGCGATGCAGTTTTCTCAAACTCTTCCGGAACCTTAGTGAGATTCGTGTTAACGATATAAACTGTAACTCTAGTAATTCAAAATAAGGCTTCATAGTTTAACACGCAAAGGCATAATTCATATCCTTGATTAATCAAATAATCACTTAGACGGGTATACCACATATGTCGGATTGTAAGTGAACGCTTCAAAACGAGTTAAGAGGGTCTTCCGTGGTTTTGGAACTATTTTAACCAATCCATGTAATTCTTCAGGAACTTACATGTAAATCTCTGTATCTATATCCCTATGGAGAAAACACTAACCACATTTCATAATGCTGCTATCAATCACACAACATTTGAGCGAAACCTTATGCCGTAAGACGTGCATCATATCGCACTATTTCATTCATCTCATAACGCTTTATTTCCCACTTGTGACACAACGGGGTTACCTTGCGCAGTGTAGGAACGACGGGTCCAATACACTCTTTGGTAAAGAATTTGACCTGGATTGTAATTTCGGTTGTCCAATCAGTTATACATTGTCACTTAATCAACGGAACACGGTTCGATATCGTCGTTTTTCATTTATGTTGGTAGCTACCATATAAGTGAAAACATCATCAATGATAATCTCATTTCAACTTCATTTAGCTCATCCAAACTAGTATACTGGACCAAGAACTTCAAGTCTAGGGAGTAATCCGGATTAATCTCATGAGATGCAAATGATTTGAGATAACGATCGAGTTTAGATTCATTATTGTGCCGTGTCTTCCTCTTCTAGGGAAGTGAATCTTACAAACCGAGTAATCTGTCATGCTCCAGGCTAAGACAGATTGATTGGTTATCCGCCGATGTACCAGACCGTCCAACATGGACGTCCAAACTATCCAACAGGGGCGGCACACCCTCTAGGGATGTTGACTCGACCGTTAAGTATGTCTATCCTTGTATGCATGTTTGCAACTAGTATATGATCTCGTCACTTTAGCTAGATCAGAGGAATGCGTCTGGAGCAACATTCTGAAAGCTAGAATTCATCGCACTCACTTATCATACATGTGCAGTTACGAGGATCGAGATGAGACATAGTGGGTAACGTCCACGCAAATTCGCGCCGTTCTCCAGGAATGTTGACGTTCTTATCTCCCCCTAACGGTGGGAAAACTGTCTCATTAAAGTGACAACCTGCAAATGAGCGGTAAAGAGATCGCATGCAAAGGCTCGAAGAGAGCTAGTATGAAGGAGAATCATGATCGACAACAGATACACATCTTTCTTTAAGGACCTATATTGGAACATTGCGCAACTTGGCACATGAAATGCTCACCCAAATACGTAAATACGAAAATCGTTATGTTCATATCCAGTAACCAACCGTAATGTCATATAGATTGGATGGCAATGGGCCTGAAGGCAAACCAACATAACTGCGTATAAGGATTGCATAGCCCTAGGCAGAAATCGAAAACTTGGTACGTTTACCAAAATTCGGGCAATCATTTAATTTGCACTTTATGATCACTAGGCGAGGCTATTTGGGGTGAACATAGGAATTTAATGTTCAATTATAAACCCAAAACAACATACAATACTTTATCGAAAAATCATCGATATAAACTCTTCAGCATTATCCACTCTCCCGGACTTTAAAGGATAAGTAGGGTGGTGACCCCTTAATCGGCCATGAGGTTTAGCAGCAATGTGTGTGGACAAACATGTGACCAATTTGTCGATTCATCAACCAAAGCCGTAAGTATTTATATGGTCCGTATTTTGGTTGGATTAGTCCACGTATATTCTCTTGAATCCACTGTGAAAAAAGAGTTGTGTCATATCTTTACAAGGAATGATATAGAAAATCAACTTCCTTAATGAGCATGCTTGGCAAAGTGTGCTTGTAGGCACAATATCCTTACTTCAGATAAGGAGATGCGTTGTAGCATCATTGTTCGACCTAAGTGTCTTAAAAGGTCGTGGCAAAGCAAGTAAACTGCTCAATCACCAAGCTCCAGGCCGGCCACATATGGTGTATTCCCAGTTAGAAGATAACCCATTGGCCCCAAATCAAAGCTTCAGGCTCATTTTTAGAGGTGGTGCAAAGATATTTCACTCTATTTTCTTTAGTGGTTTCATTTATGATCATTGTCATCTCGAATATCCTTAAAAACTCAACGTTGGGGAGAATTTAAGGTCCCTTAAATGGTAATTCAGTACCATTCCTACAACGAGGAGCATGCCAATGCTCTTAATCAGGTTGGATAGACCTGAAGTCGTTGTTAGAGATGTGATTTAGGTGGAAAGTTAGTGTGCGTACTACGCATTCATCTAGACAACTAACTTTCCCACATTCCTACCTAATCACGTGTTTAATTGAATCGGTTACATGTATTAAGAAAAATGATTCAATAAGATTATCCATAAGTATAACATACACCAAGCTTGAATCCAAAAACATGGAAAAATGTTCACAAAGTAAACCAAAGTTACTAGGGTGGATTCAGCCAACAAGGCCATCCATGTCAAAATTATGCTCTTCCAACGATGTTTGGTGCAGCAAAATTAGCCTCACATATTGACTACTAGAATGGTACTCCTCAAGAACATTGGTAGGGGCACGAATAGGTGCATAACCAATGATCTATTCCATCGATACGGACGTAGATTTTGCAGGGTTGAGGTTCGGGAATATCATCCCTTATTCTTGAAGTTTTAGGTCTTAGGTACCAAGGATCACACTTTGGGCATGATGCCACACCTTTGCAAGCCCTGATTCTACCCTATGTTTGTGGTAGTTATCAGATCCAAGAATTTGGTAAACATCCGCTTTCTACACTACTACTTTAGGGACGAGTTAAAAACATGGAAGAACGAGAAAAGTATTCTCCAGTCAAAATTCGATCAAATCTATAAACTTCAGAATTGTACTCATTCATGGACGTAATCATGGTGTGCTTCAGGCAATGTCTTTCATGATTAGATAGTCCGTAGGAACGAGCCAAAGAGCCATGGAATCGTCGTTCATGAGGTACTTCCATTGGTAATGCTTCGGGCATAAGTCTTCAAATGAAGATCTTGGGGGATGCTTATTCAAGTCTTCCATGCCATTGTTGGTTTCAATGGTTTCTCAGCTTCTTGATAGTCAAGTGGAGATTCACGTCTTGTACCCCACATAAATTGGTTTCTATTAGAAAATGTCCAAATTAGGAAAATAGAACTTGTGATGGTTCGACAATCCATTGAATTAGAGGGAACAAGATTGTGATTGGTGCTATGGGAATAAATCATCCATAAGCATCAAAGTTAGAACATTCGGATTCTAAGACATGGTTTCATGAAAAATTTGGGTTTTCATGGGTGAATTGTTTTACTAAAACTTCGGGTTTCAAATGCACTAAATTTGAAACTACATGTTCAATTTAGTTTATGAACGTTTAGTTCATAAAAGAGAAGTTCCTGCAAGAACACAGAATGCAATAGACAACTAAGTGTAGTAGATTTGAGTTGCTTTAAGGGCTCAAGTGTGAGTGCTTCGGGACTACGAAAGTATGTCAACGGTTCAAAGTATAAAAATAAATTATTGAATCGTTAATTTCCAAAAGTGGGTTTCAGGCCAATAATTTTGGATTAATTATCAGATTAATGGATTGCATATCACTTTTAATTAATTCAATAGATTGGGACCATTCGGGTTCGATTGTAGAAGCAAAAATAATGACGTCGGGTCATATTCACTTTAGATGATGGCGGGCTAAGTGACAAGTGAATTATAACTTAATTAGCGTTAACCAAAAACGTCCCAAAAATATTTGGGTATGCTTAAGAAACCGGGGATGCCAAAATATGGCATCGGGTCAAAAAAGGGACACAGCCCAACATATTTAGGTTGGTTGTAGTACATGGGACAAGGTTGCAGGCTTGTTGGGCCTTGGGGATGAGAAGAGCCTATCACGTGCTGGTATGTTGCTTAAAGGGTTGCGAGCCTAGCAACTTTCACAAACCCAGTCCATGACGTTGGCACGAGATGCTGGTGTAGACATCAAAATTTCTGTGAAATGAATGTTGACCAATAATTAAAATTTCAACGCTCACGTGTCACATAAATTTTACATGTAGCGTGTGACTCAACGAAAAATCGAAATGAATCAGAAAAGTCATCAAATAGGACACGTGTCAATACCTGGCAAAAATGATTTATTTCATCTGATTATTTAAATCCAAAAATCAAGTTTTAGAATTCTATAAATTGGAAGCCAAGGCATTCATGAATGAGGGGAATTAATATCACATCAAAATCTTGAAGCTTTGAAACTCTAAAGCTCTAAAGCAAATCCCGAAGGATCAAGAAATCTCTCTTCGTTCTTCGTCAAATCCTCCTTCAAGATCAAGCCCCGACGGCCCTTTAAGAACTTCCACCAACTCAAGATCAAGCCCCAACGGCCCTTGAAGAAAGTGTTCATCGTTCATCATCCGTTCATTCCAAGATCAAGCCCCAACGGCCCTTGAAGAAAGTGTTCATCGTTCATCATCCGTTCATTCCAAGATCAAGCCCCAACGGCCATTTGGATTAACAACATCAACAAATCCACATATCCAACCGTTCTTCAAGATCAAGCCTAAAAGCCCTTGAAGATCCGCTCATCCATCAACCTTCAAGATCAAGCCCAAAAGCTCTTGAAGAAATCCGCACAACCATTCTTCAAGATCAAGCCCCAACGACCCTTGAAGAAAGTGTTCATCGTTCATCATCTGTTCATCCCAAGATCAAGCCCCAACGACCCTTTGGATCAACAACATCAACAAATCCACACGTCCAACTGTTCTTCAAGATCAAGCCCAAAAGCCCTTGAAGATCCGCTCATCTATCAACCTTCAAGATCAAGCCCCGATGGCCCTTAAAGAAACTGTTCATCATTCATCATCCGTTCATCCCAAGATCAAGCCCTAACAGCCCTTTGGATCAACAACATCAACAAATCCACACATCTAACCGTTCTTCAAGATCAAGCCCAAAAGCCCTTAAAGATCCGCTCATCCATCAACCTTCAAGATCAAGCCCAAAGGCCCTTGAAGAAATCCGCACAACCATTATTCAAAGATCAAGCCCCGACGGCCCTTGAAGAAGCTCCTACCTCTTCATCCTAAGATCAAACCTCAATGGCCCTTTGGATCAATAACTTCAAGATCAAGCCCAAAAGCCCTCGACGATTTGTTCAGCCCTGTTCTTCAAGATCAAGCCCCGACGACCCTTGAAGAAACTTCTAACTGTTCATCCAAGATCAAGCATTGACAGACCTTGAATCAACAACATGTTAACAAACCAACATCTTACGGAGATTAAATCAGAGGACTAAATTAAAAAGAGATTGTAACCTTAAAATCATTAATACAAAATATTGCTTTATACACGTGTTCTTGTCTCGTTCGTCGTCAGGAATTTTCATGTTTACAAATTTGGCACGCCCAGTGGGACAATCTCTACCTCTCATCTCTTTCTCCGTTCAAGAAAACCAAAGCACACCTCCAAAATCAATGGCATCAAGCAAGGGACAAGCCGTTCTTGCAACCACCAAGGGAAGAAACCTGAGCACTTCCGCCACGAATAGAGCATCCATTGGTGCCACAACCACTCCTCAACATGCCGTTTCAAAATTGGTACCGCTAAGCGATCAAGGGGAGCATCAAAGGCGTGAGTTTGTCATCAACCTGACTTTGCTGGGGGCACCAAAGCATGCTGTTGAGGCGCACAAGATGACATCCCAAAATGGCCAATGGGGTTCTTCGTCAGCACCCTAGATGTCTAAAGGAAAGTCGTGCCTATTGGTTGCACAAGTCATGACCATCGACGTTACCTCTATTGAAGAACAACTGGCTTAGATGAATGAAGCAATTGCAAGGCTCACAAGGACCGCGAAGGAGAAAGACTTACAAATCACCACACTTATCAACCGATTGGAGGCGCAGCTTGACGAAAAAGTTGATAGCGACCTAAAGGTTGATCCACTAAAGAAAGAAACCGACGAAGAAGATGAGCCTCTAGTGGAGAAAGATGTAGAGAAGTCGGAGCCAGACCAAGCAATGGCACTCATGGAATCTCTTTCCATCCAGCAACTTCAGGACATGATTGACAATACCGTCAGAGCACAAGTGGGAAGCACGTTGCCATCATGATGCACGATTTCTTCCCCAAAGACTTCTTCAATCACTCGGTCAAGACTCTTTGCTATAAAGATTGCAAGGAATGCCTCTCCAATATCATTTAACAAATTCACAAAGCTCCTCGTTCGCACGAACCTAAAAGGCGACAACAAACGCTCATTGCCTGCACGAGATGAAACTGCAAACGGCATCAAAAGCTCCTTGCCTGCACGAACTGAAACTGCAAACGGCACCAAAAGCTCTTTGTCCGCAGGAGCGTAAAAGGCGACAACAAAGGCTCCTGGCTCATAAGAGCATAAATTGTGTACGGTAAAATCATCATCAAAACCATCACTCATTTGAACTATGTCATGACTTGATCACTCCTCAACCAAGGCGAACAAGTACAACAACGGCGGTGTAGCAAGCACCAGCAAGGTCAATGTGCAAGAAAATGTCACCACCGAGGAAAGTTGTGACCAAAAGGCACTACACAGGATAAACTCGCTGTAGTCTTTTGCACAACCCTACACGGTAAAAGTGACGCACTGGAACAAACTCCAAGCAGCAACGGCAAAGAGCCCACGACAAACAGCAAGGTCAATGTGCACAGCAATGTCACCACCGAGGAAAGTTGTGACCAAAAGGCACTACACAGAATAAACTCGTTGTAGTCTTTTGCACAACCCCACACGGTAAAAGTGACGCACTGGAACAAGCTCCAAGCAGCAAGGTCAATGTGCATGGCAACGTCACCACCGAGGAAAGTTGTGACCAAAAGATACTACACAGCATAAACTCACTGCAGTCTTTTGCACAACCCCACACGGTAAAAATGACGCACTGGAACAAACTCCAAGCAGCAACGGCAAAGAGCCCACGACAAGCAGCAAGGTCAATGTGCACGGCAACGTCGCCACCGAGGAAAGTTGTGACCAAAAGGCACTACACAGCATAAACTTGCTGCAGTCTTTTGCATAACCCCACACGATAAAAGTGACGCACTGGAACAAGCTTCCAGCAGCAGCGGCAAAGAGCCCAAGGCAAGCGGCAAAAGGCACAGCAACGTCACCACCGAGGAAAGTTGTGATCAAAAGGCACTACACATCATAAACTTATTGCAGTCTTTTGTACAACCCCACACGGTAAAAACGACGCACTGTAACAAGCTCCAAGCACCAAGACTCACGGCGGCAGCAGCAAGGACAATGTGCACGACAAGAGAGAGATATATGTAGAAGATGTACAATTCCTCTTACATTTGGTCTTTCTTATATAGGAAAATGAAGATGCAAAATGACAAATAAAAAACATCCACTCATTTCACCTACAACATCCACTTACTTCACTTACAATCTCCACTCATTTCACATACATCGTCCACTTACTTCACCTACAACCTCCACTCATTTCACCTACAACATCCACTTACTTCACCTACAACCTCCACTCATTTCACCTACATCATCCACTTACTTCACCTACAATCTCCACTCATTTCACCTACATTATCCACTTACTTCACCCTACAATCTCCACTGATTTCACCTACACCGTCCACTTACTTCACCTACAACCTCCACTCATTTTACCTACAACATCCACTTACATCACCTACAATCTCCACTCATTTCACCCACAACATCCACTTACTTCACCTACAATCCCCACTCATTTCGCCTACATCATCCACTTACTTCACCTACAACATCCACTACATAGTGGGCATTCATTTACCATCCATTTACCATTCATTTTCACAACAAATCTAGAATTTACATAACCAAAAATAAAAATAAAAAGAAAAAAATAATAATAAAAAAAAATAAATAAAGAAAAAAATGTACACTTAGTCAAATAAAAGCTCATTTACTGATATCTCTCAAAAAAAATTTACAGAAATGTGGATGTACATGAGTTAAAAATTAAAAAAAAAAATAATAATAATAATAAAAAAAAAAAAGAAAAAGAAAAAAAGAAAAGAGCCTTCATTGATCAGGTGGAGCTTCATCACTCGACGGAACTCCAGGAAGAAGAGGCGTTGGAGGTTGATTGTTTGGAGCCTCAACACTTGGTAAAACTCCAGAGGTCGAAGGCAATAGGTGCCTCTGGAGTAAAGCCACAAACATCTGATGGTCACTCTGAATCCGACTTTCGGATTCCTGAAGCTGGTCAAGCTTTCTCTTCATGCTCGTTGAGTAATTATTGGCAAGCATGTGCAAGTCTCTGTTTTCATGCTTAAGCCCTTTAATATCTTGCTTAAGACTCGTCACCTCAGCCATAAGTGACTCAACTTGACGAGTTCAAGTAAGAAAGCGTTGGTCCATGTTCGATACAGAGCTCGCACACTGAACACTGAAAGCCAAAGAGTCTTCAACAACCAGCTCATCAGATCGCTTGGAAAAGATCATGTTATCCTTGAGGGTGAGAAGATTCTAGCAACCACCTTAGCGGTTATGTCGTTCTTCATCACAGAGTCCCCAACTGTAAGAGGACCATTGGGGGATACGAAGGATGGGTGTCATATGTTGTCTTAAGAATGCATGTCTACATCTTCCCCAACATTCAAATCAAGACGACTATCAGATGGGCAAGCCATTTGTAGAAATAAGGAAGGAAGAAGAGGTCAGGTAAATCAAAATCTCAGAAATACAAAGAGGGTAGCTTCTACAGACAACAATTCTCAAGCGTGCTTTTGAAACATAATTGTTGCCTCTATAAAAAAAAGAAGGGGCAACAGGGCTGTTTATTCAGAAATCGAATAGGTGCTTGCTCAGAAATCGAAGAGGCGTTTGTTCAGAAATCGAAGAGACGATTGCTAAAAAATCAAAGAGGCGTTTGTTCAGAAATCAAAGAAGTATCACCCTCCAAACCTCAAAAGTCGGGCCGCTCGTTCAAGGATCGAAGAGTCATCACTCTCTGAATTTCAAAAGTCGGGCTTTTCCGGATTTGTCATCACCTTTCACACACAACCTCAACTTTATAGAAATCACGGGCAACTTTGTCAAAGATTTCTAACAAAGTTGAAAACGCATGAATCTTACTATTTCAATTACCCAACGGTTGCCGACAAGAGTAAAGGAATAGTGCCACAACTGGCTGTTGGGAAATTCCTATATATGTCAACCTTCGTCCTTCATAGCAAGGCAGACTTGCAACAAAAAAAAAAAAAAATGCCCAACCCTTCCTCACCTTTGAGAGTACACTTCCAGCAAAGCTTCTCGAAATGATCAGTTTTCTTCATCTTCGAAAATACCCTTGCAAACAAATGACACCAAAGCAAAAGTATCACATATCATCAGGGTTGAAAGCAAAAGTATCTCATATCATGCTTTTTCCTTGTCTTTTCCTTTGCCCTTACTCTTACCTACAGGACAAGGGGAAAAAGAGTAATCAGTCAGAACCTGAAATCAAACTTCCGACCTGGAACTGATTGCCTGGAACCTTTGCCTGGTTGCTTACCTTGCATTTCTCTCGAGTACTCATCGTCGTTGAGAAGTAATGCTTTGAAGCATCATTTAAATGCAAAGTTGCATTCAACTCCTGCATTAGGAACAAATATGGCAAGAGATTGAAGCATAAGGATCAATGATGAGCTGGAACAGATCACTATAGCATGATGCCCTTCCCTGCAGAATGGCATAATCCAAATGGAGGAGTTTAAGTCAAAACCAAGCTCGACATCGTTGCTCTAATCAAAGAGCTTCAAAAGCTTCAACAACCTTTCGCTGGCACCATCGCCGAAGAGCAAAGCCTCACTGTGCAACGCTGTCAAATCACCGCCACTTCTTCGAAAGCAAGAGTATCTCATATCATGCTTTTTCTCTGTCATTTTCTTTGTCCTTGTTCTTACCTGCAGGATAAAGAGAAAGAGAGCAATCATTCGGAACTTGAAGTCAAACTTCCAATCAGGAACCGACTGCCTGGAACCCTTCCCTGATTGCTTACCTAGCATCGCTCTGCTGGGGAAATAGACAAGGCAGCAAAAGATACCACATCTGCCTGGAGAACAAATGAGGCAAGCGAAAATGATACATTGAAGCATATGGAGACAAGCACAACAAAACACGTGCCGATTCATCTCCTAACCCTCTTCAATATGAATTGGAAATATTAGACAAAGAAACAGGCCATCACCTCCACCTCGCGCTTGCCTGCCATGTGTCCGAATCATGAGACCGCTCGTGGTCCAATTCCATTCAAGAACAAGCCTCGACGGCCCTTGAAGAAATCACAAGTCCTGTTCAAGATCAAATGTCCATCACCCTTGAATCAAGTTCAACTCCAGATAAAAAGAGTAAATTCAAACATTTAGTGCAACTCTAGCAGAAGAAACCCCCTAGCCCAGTTCAAGAATGAGCCTGTGGAAAGTTAACGATTAGAGGAAACAAAAAAATCCTCCAACCCCATTCAAGATCAAAGCTGTGAAAAGTCAACAAGCGCAAAGATCTACCACGTGAAGCTCCTTGTGGTCCAATTTCATTCAAGATCAAGCCTCGACGGTCCTTGAAGAAATTTTAAACAAAGTTTAAGAACAAGCCTCAACGGCCCTTGAAGAAAACTTTCAGCCCAATTCAAGATCAAGCTTCAAAAACCCTTGAAGAAATTTCCAGTCTATTTCAAGATCAAGCTTTGACGGCCCTTGGATCAACATCTACATTAAGGGACTTCAAAACGCATCTCCTACACGTGACAAACACATGTATGTGATGCACCTTGAAGTGGGGGCATTTGTAGACATCGAAATTTCGGTGAAATGAATGTTGACCACTAATTAAAATTTCAACGCTCACGTGTCACATAAATTTTACATGTAACGTGTGACTCAACGAAAAATCTAAATAAATCGGAAAAGTCACCAAATATGACACGTGTCAATACCTGGCAGAAATGATTTATTTCATCTGATTATTTAAATCCAAAAATCAAGTTTTGGAATTCTATAAATAGGAAGCCAAGGCATTCATGAATAAGGGGAATTGATATCACACCAAAACCTTGAAGCTTTGAAACTCTAAAGCTCTCAAGCAAATCTCGAAGGATTAAGAAATCTCTCTTCGTTCTTCGTCAAATCCTCCTTCAAGATCAAGCCTCGACGGCCCTTGAAGAACTTCCACCAACTCAAGATCAAGCCCCAACGGCCCTTGAAGAAAATGTTCATCGTTCATCATTCGTTCATCCCAAGATCAAGCCTCAACGGCCCTTTGGATTAACAACATCAACAAATCCACACATCCAACCGTTTTTCAAGATCAAGCCCAAAAGCCCTTGAAGATCCGCTCATCCATCAACCTTTAAGATTAAGGCCAAAAGCCCTTGAAGAAATCCGTACAACCATTCTTCAAGATCAAGCCCGATAACCCTTGAAGAAAGTGTTCATCGTTCATTATCTGTTCATCTTAAGATTAAGCCCCAATGGCCCTTTGGATCAACAACATCAACAAATCCACACATCCAACCATTTTTCAAGATCAAGCCCAAAAGCCCTTGAAGATCCGCTCATCCATCAACCATCAAGATCAAGCCCCAACGGCCCTTTGGATCAACAACATCAACAAATCCACACATCCAACCGTTCTTCAAGATCAAGCCCAAAAGCCCTTGAAGATCCGTTAATCCATCAACCTTCAAGATCAAGCCCAACGGCCCTTGAAGAAATCCGCACAACCATTATTCAAAGATCAAGCCCCGACGGCCCTTGAAGAAGCTCCCACCTGTTCATCCTAAGATCAAGCCCCAACAGCTCTTTGGATCAATAACTTCAAGATCAAGCCCAAAAGCCCTCGACAATTTGTTCATCCATGTTCTTCAAGATCAAGCCTCGACAGCCCTTGGATCAACAACACGTTAACAAACCAACATCTTACGGAGATTGAATTAGAAGACCAAATTACAAAGAGATTGTAACCCCAAAATCATTAATACAAAATATTACTTTGTACACGTGTTCTTGTCTCGTTCTTCGTCAGGAATTTTCCTGTTTACAGCTAGCTTAGTGCAGCTCGGCATGGATGAAGCCCAGCACGCTGGCTTCGAGTTTTTGGGCCAAGAAGCTTAACAAGTCTAGCTTTTGGTGAGATGGGTCGAGCTATAGATTGAGGTTGTTGGCCCAATCGTGTGGAACTTAAGTATGTGGATCCAGCAACAATCAAAAACCCAGGCCATGGCCTTAGCCAAAAAATTCCCGTAACCTTGTTTTTTCTTTTTCGAAATTTCTAGGGTTAGAAAAACCCTAATTGCTTCTAATTTATTTTGATTCTTTAACTCACAATTCCACATAGCATATATGCGTAATACATGAAACAAATATATATATTGACAAATGTATAAACATACACTATATATATATATCGGAATGAAAATATAAATATAGGGGGGTTCATGCATCATAGGAAATGTTTTCATGCTTCAAGGTCGTTTCAAATATTTTACTTTATTTTAAGCGTACCTGATTGGCAGAAAATAAATAAAAGCCTTTGAATTTGTAGAAGATACTTGTCTGTAAGCCAAAATTGCATCTTCAATGCGTTGTATCACGTTCAACACAGAAAAATTAAGTTGAATCAATAGCATGTATATCAATTCAAAATAATAAATTAATCATAAAAAGAATGATTAAAACATAATACTTCCCTGATTGAATAATAAACTTGATAGGATTAAAAGCACACCACAAAGTAGCACACAAATGTCCTATTAATTTTCCTTATTAACAATAAGATTTATCAATTGTAGCATATGAAAATAAGGGTCTTTCCCGCAGAAGATTGTTTTATCTAACTACTTAAAATGTCACAAAAACTGGGCTGCTGTCCCTACTAGCCAGCCACCGAAAAATAATTATTAGACTGACTTACACTTATCGAAAGTCTACGAAATTTTATATGCAGATACTAGACACACAGAGCTACACTCATACAAATTTTTGGGATTTTTGGAGTTGATTTGCTATTTAAATTAAATCGAAAAAAAAACAGGACAAAAACAGATTTTTAATTAGTTCACAAATTAAGAAAAACGAGTTAGGGGAATTGTTATCCACCACCAAATAATCATACAAACATGTTATGTTTAATTCAAATTCCTTTTATTTCCGGATGAAGATGCTCAAGTTGGCTCAATGTTAGAACTCAACCTATTACCCTTTCTTATGTAGTATGTTAAGAGAATGGCGTTTTCAACTTAACTTAGTCCCTAGCATGCAATCTAGAATGGCGTGTTCATAGATTTAACAAGTAGAAATCATTAAGAACGAAAAGAGTTTAAGTCATCACAAGGCATCGTAAGTACTGGGGTTGTCTTACTTATCCTAGAAATTGGTTCACATGTTAATCGCAATTAACAAGTACTACTCTAGAACATATGTAGGTCCTCATTTGGCAAGGGCAGGCACACACATATTCATAGCATTAGAATCCTAGATATGCTTACTAAGTATGCATCCGTAGAAAACACATAAAGAATTCATCAATGAGACAAGTAGTGAACCAATTTTCATTCAATCATAAAAGTAATTCAAACGAAATGTCATAACAAACTTGCAATCATATTCGGGGCTTCAAACAGCCCCTAACTACTAAAAATTTAGTTACACAATCCTTAAGTTAAAACAAAAGATAGACATGAGTTTGAGAAAATAGAATCGAAAGAAATCGACTGAGACCTCCCCTATTTCCTTCCTTCCCCAACACTACTTTTAAACCGATTCTTGCTGCATCATTTTCTTCTCCTTAACTCACCCACTAATAGCCATTTAGTGATGACAATAAGTGAGAGGAAATGGTGAAACAATTGTAACTCCTTGGGTAGCCTTTATGCCAATAACTCCCTCTTAATCCTCATCTTTAATTCCATTTCCTCTGATATTTGAATAGGTGTCAGTTACAAACTACTCAGCCTATTGGGAACCTTTCAGTGTTAAAACGGCCATAACTTCTTCTAGAAAAATGATATTAACAATCCGCGAAATGCTTCAGAAAATAGACATCCGTAGATTTCCAAACATATAAGGCTCATTCTCTAATTCATTCTGAGCTGTCCGAAAATTGCTTCCAAAGTCAGCTGACCTGCACAGGCAGTTTTGACGAATTTGTTACTTAAAATTCTACTTGTGTTATTTTTCTTTTCTTTACTTGACAAATCATACAAAACACAAAAACAAAGTAAATAACTCAAAAACATAAAGAACTAACTAAGAAAAGACAAGTGAATTTGATATAAAATATATATAAATATAAGCTTATCAAAACTTTCTTTAGCGCAGCGTCAAGAGCGTGCTGATAACGTGTTGTAGGCATAATTTACTGCAAAATTATGGAGGCCAGAAAGAGAGAGAGAGAGAGAGGGTGCGGCATAGAGAGAGAAGGAGAGAGATGTGTAATTGTGGGTGTGTGTTATTTCACCCGATTATGCCTTTATTTATAGTAGTAGGGAAGGTTAATTCCTTACCCTTTAGGATTGCAATATTTAATAGGTAATCTACTCTTAATAGGAATATAAGATACATTCCCATATCTACTAGGATTTATACAATCACATTCCTATTCCAATAGGACTGCAACAAAAACTACCTTTTCTGTTGACTTATTGCAACCACCTTTTCGATTGAATTATTAAGCGGGGACGTAAAGTTGTGGCCCCAAATAATTTGCAGGCCTTGTCCATCATGCCATCACCATTTCTCCACATTTTTCTCCTTTCTTTATTTCACCCCATTGTGCCTTTATTTATAGTAGTAGGGAAGGTTAATTCCTTACCCTTTAGGATTGCAATATTTAATAGGTAATCTACTCTTAATAGGAATATAAGATACATTCCCATATCTACTAGGATTTATACAATCACATTCCTATTCCAATAGGACTGCAACAAAAACTACCTTTTCTGTTGACTTATTGCAACCACCTTTTCGGTTGAATTATTAAGCGGGGACGTAAAGTTGTGGCCCCAAATAATTTGCAGGCCTTGTCCATCATGCCATCACCATTTCTCCACATTTTTCTCCTTTCTTTATTTCACCCCATTGTGCCTTTATTTATAGTAGTAGGGAAGGTTAATTCCTTACCCTTTAGGATTGCAATATTTAATAGGTAATCTACTCTTAATAGGAATATAAGATACATTCCCATATCTACTAGGATTTATACAATCACATTCCTATTCCAATAGGACTGCAACAAAAACTACCTTTTCTGTTGACTTATTGCAACCACCTTTTCGGTTGAATTATTAAGCGGGGACGTAAAGTTGTGGCCCCAAATAATTTGCAGGCCTTGTCCATCATGCCATCACCATTTCTCCACATTTTTCTCCTTTCTTTATTTCACCCCATTGTGCCTTTATTTATAGTAGTAGGGAAGGTTAATTCCTTACCCTTTAGGATTGCAATATTTAATAGGTAATCTACTCTACATAGGAATATAAGATACATTCCCATATATACTAGGATTTATACAATCACATTCCTATTCCAATAGGACTGCAACAAAAACTACATTTTTTGTTGAATTATTGCAACCACCTTTTCGGTTGAATTATTAAGCGGGGACGTAAAGTTGTGGCCCCAAATAATTTGCAGGCCTTGTCCATCATGCCATCACCATTTCTCCACATTTTTCTCCTTTCTTTATTTCACCCCATTGTGCCTTTATTTATAGTAGTAGGGAAGGTTAATTCCTTACCCTTTAGGATTACAATATTTAATAGGTAATCTACTCTATATAGGAATATAAGATACATTCCCATATCTACTAGAATTTATACAATCACATTCCTATTCCAATAGGACTGCAACAAAAACTACCTTTTCTGTTGAATTATTGCAACCACCTTTTCGGTTGAATTATTAAGCGGGGACGTAAAGTTGTGGCCCCAAATAATTTGCAGGCCTTGTCCATCATGCCATCACCATTTCTCCACATTTTTCTCCTTTTTTTATTTCACCCCATTGTGCCTTTATTTATAGTAGTAGCGAAGGTTAATTCCTTACCCTTTAGGATTACAATATTTAATAGGTAATCTACTCCTAATAGGAATATAAGATACATTCTCATATCTACTAGGATTTATACAATCACATTTCTATTCCAATAGGACTGCAAACAAAAACTACATTTTCTGTTGAATTATTGCAACCATTTTTTCGGTTGAATTATTAACCGGGGACGTAAAGTTGTGGCCCCAAATAATTTGCGGGCCTTGTCCATCACGCCATCACCATTTCTCCACATTTTTCTCCTTTCTTCACATAGGCGTTTTGCTCTGCTCTTCTTTCTTCTTTCCATGGGATGAGGATTCTTGATTCTCACATTTTATTTGTTCATCGTACATTATATAACTAACTTTTTTCAGTTAATATTTATATTTAATTTTAAATAAAAAATTTAAAATAATTTATAGCCGTACGTTGTACGATGAACGAATACGATCATCACAAAGAGAATCCGTATGAGATTCAAATCCCTTCTGGTGGGTTTTGCACGAATACAATATTAGGACCCCTAGGATCCTCACAAAGAGGATCCAAATGGGATCCAAATCCCTTTCGGTGGGCTTTACACTCATCACATCATAGGGAGACCAAATTTTTTAAACCAAATTTGCAAACCAAACGATGTGGTTGTTAATGATTAGATTATTACTTAAGTGTTGATTAACGTGCTTATTTTCTATTGGTGACACATTATTTGGTTTGCAAAATTTAGTTTAAAATTTTAATCTCCCAAACATTATCCATAAATAATATAGGGTAATGCTACGGAGACTAAATTTGTAAACATTTGAAAACTAATGGACATCGAATTTGATGATTAGTGACACACCCTGATCAAAATCAGAGCATGCTGGCCGTCACGTGGAAGTGACGTAACCATGTGCACAGTGCGGAAGCTAATAAAATAATAATAAAAGTACGAAATATTTAAAAACCAGCTTTACACAAAGTAAGAACATACATGTGCAAGCGTAAGTGTGAAAACAAAGTTCAGAGCTCGAAGACCTAATGCAGTCCGGGAGAAATAACACTACAAAAACACACCCAAAAGTGGTCCTACACTGGTGATAATCTGTCAGATATGCCGGGAAAATCCTCTGGGGAGCCACCAAAAGTGCTAGCCAACTAGAACCTAGAGGGGCGCAAAACAAAAAGTGTGAGTGGGCAAAAACAAAGTTTTTCAAAAACCATTTCATAAACAAGATTCTAACCCCTCGCCGTAAAACCTGTATACTTCCCAGAAAATAGAATATACATATATATATATATATATATATATATAAGTATACCTGCACACGAGTCGGAACCACCTAAAGTGGTCTGTACGACAGGACTAGGTGTATAATAAGTACGCTCGAGTGCTACGATCACATGAAGGTTGGGCGAATAATTACGGGTCACCTACGAGTCGGAACCACCTAAAATGGTCTGTACGACAGGACTGTGCACCTAACTTGGATCCAAGATGAGCGCGTGGTGCGGGAGGTGAACATCACATGAAGGACTGTGCCCAACTCTGAGCGGGAGCACTAACACCAGGGGTGCAGGTTATGAGCTTTCTATGCATCTCAAATCACTACTGAACATGAATATAACCTTAACTTACCTGGCACTTACCTGTGCGTCCGTAGCACCAACATACAGATGTATATATATATGCTACTAATAATGCATAACAACTGGCAAACATAATGCATGGCATATAAATGTATAAACGTTTCCAATCACTTTCTGGGAAAAACGTAAGTATATAGGTATATACGGAAAACCAAAAGCCACTCACTGGTATGTAGAAGGGTCGTAACCCCCTTGCCTCGAGTGACCGCGCTCGTCCTTGGGATAGGTCTCACCTATATGCGAAACAATTATAAAAACGTTAATTTTAAAGCACATAACCAACATTACGAAATAACTTCTCATACAATGCTCAAATGGGGTGTATGAATACACCAACGTGATCTACTCAACCTCAGGAACATCCCCATATTTTTAGAAAAATTTTCCACCGCCGCATGCGCCCCCACACGCCGCCCACGCGCAGGCACGTGCCTAGCACACTGACGGCGTCAGTTAACGCCGTCAGGAATATTCCGTTAACTCTGACGGATTCCGTTAACGCCGTTAGGAATATTCCGTCCAAATTGACGGAATATTCCGTCATCTTCTCCGGCGAAGCTCCGACGTCAGAAAATCGGGAAAACTTTAAAACCTTGTAACTTCTTCGCTTTTCAACCAAATTTCACAAAATTGGTACCAAAATGAAGCTTACAACAAGAGGAACAAATCCATACCACTTTCAAGCACTAAAATCCACGGAATCTCGCCGGGAAAACACTACCAACTCCGGCCAAGCTTGTAACTCACGATCCCAACGTCCAAAACCTTCAAACAAACCACCCCGAGCCTCCTAAGGACCTCACCAAGTTTCCTACAAGCTTAAAATTTCCAAAAACACAAGAATTAACGTGTGCATAAACAGTGACCAAATCGAGGTATCCCGAGTTCGACGTGAAAACGAAGGTATCCTTACCTGAAATAGGTATGGTTGAACTCCTACGGACCTCACGAGCACGAATATGTAATTTGTTTCCTCGATCTGTGAAGGTTTGGATGGTTTTGATTGTGTCCGTACATGGGAGGATAGAAATGGGAGAGAGATAGAGAAAGAGACAGGGAACGGGGCAGGGAAAGGGTTGAAGGGATGTGGGAAGGTGTGTGTGGTCCAAAACCAGCCAAACAAAACCCAAAACAACCACACAACGAAACCAACATGCTAGTGGCAAAATCGTCATTTCACCCCTACGGTTAAAAAATCCGGAACGGGCTGTCACAATTAGTTTATTACTTAAGCATTGATAAATGTAGCGTGTTGTGATTTAACAAATGCCTTTTGCACGTGGTTGTTTATTAAATATTATTTCTCAAATTTTAAACACTTAAGAGGTGTGTAGTGTCAGTTATAAAAAAGTCTCTCGCACACGCGTAATAATGTGATTCAATTAGTTGTCAAATGATCTTTTTTTTTAACAAACGATATTATCTACACTAAGGGGAGGGAGTAGGCTTAGCCTTCAAATGGGCTAGCAATTAGTTGTTTATTAAATATTATTTTTTCTAATTTTAATGTAAATTCAATAAAATGTAGTTGAAAATTGAAAGACCGCTTTTATTAATATGGATTCAACTACTTTGATTAGTTAAAATATGACTTTTATTAAATGTTTTTATTATTCATTTCCATCTACATTAATAAATACGTTTAAAACATATAAATCATGCATAGCACGCTGTGATTCAAAAAATGCCTTATGCACACCCGTGAGCGCGTGCATGGAGGCTAGTCTATATATAAAGACAATGGAAAAGGTAAATAGTGATTTTGGTGTCACCAAGCTTCAACAAAAGCTTTTTGGACAAAAACTTCAAAGGCATCTCAAAATAATGCATCAAATAAGGCAGGGGCATTTTCATCATTTTAATAGTATTTTTTAATGATTAAATTTTTTTTGTGGTTTTTGTTTTTAATTAGTACCTCACAATAGGCTAACAATAATGTGATTTAATTTCTCTATTTTTAAACATGTTCAAAACATCTTAAAAAGCGTGTAATGCCGATTATAAAAAAATTCATTCGCACGTGGATAATAATGTGATTAAATTGGTTGTCAAATGATTGGTTTTTTTTTTTTTTTTAACAAACGATATTATCTACACTAAGGGGGAGGTGGTGGGCTTAGCCTCACAATGCCTCACAATGGGCTAGCAATAATGTGATTCAATCAGTTGTTTATTAAATATTATTTTCTCTATTTTTAAACACGTTCAAAACATCATAAGAGTCGTGTAATGCCGATTATAAAAAAGATCTTTCGCACACGGATAATAATGTGATTAAATTAATTGTCAGATGATTGTTTTTTTTTTTTTTTTAACAAACGATATTATCTACACTAAGAGGAATGGGGTGGGCTTAGCCTCACAATGGGCTGGCAATAATGTGATTACATTAATTGTCAAATGATTGCTTTTCTTTTTAACAAACGATATTATCTACACTAAGGGGAAATGGGGGGTGGACTTAACGTCACAATGGGCTGGCACTAATGTGATTCAATCAATTGTTTATTAAATATTATTTTTTCTATTCTTAATGTAAATTCTATAGAGACCGATTTTATTATGTGAATTCAGCTACTTTAATTGGTTTATCACTGGTTTCTTCTAGCATAATATAAAATTATTTATTTATTTCAAATATTTGACTTTCCTATTATCAATTTATGCATATAAATATATTTAAAACATATAAGTTGTGTATAGTATGTCATGATTCAAAAAATACAAGCGCATGCATGAAAGCTAGTTATTATCATAAGTGATAGAAGCTGGACTGAGGAGTTAAATGACAAATGAACTTCGTTGTACGTACGTAGTCAATATTTTTTTTAATGGAAATGATAATTCATACAAGGGTCTATCTCTCAATTAATAATTGTGGAGGAAAATTGTCTGCCCTCCTGTTTGGGTGCCTTTCTCATTTCCTCATATTTTGCGCAGTCACGGTTAAACCACGTCAACATTTTATATTAATTTTTTTATAGAGATAATAAGATAAAAAGCAATAGGAATATAAAATGTTGATGTGGTTTAACCGTGACCTCACAAATAAGAGGAGATAGAAATGACACCCAAACAAGAAGGCAGACAATCTGCCTCCAATAATTGTACCAATTTTATCTGACAGTTTTTTATGGTACATAGTATTATTTGGAAGATCTCAGTGAATGACTAGATACAAGCCACAAAATTCTATTTTTTCAAGGACATCACATGTTTATTTGGTGAACGAAATGCACATTACTTTTAGGAGTGTGCTATCCACACACTTCTTTTTATTTATCACACACTTCTTATTAATTTATGTCCTTTGATCTTATTCAATTCATCCGATCCGACGGCCAAAAATTAAAAAGGTGTGTGAGAAGTAAAAAATGGTGTATGAATATCACACCCCTATTTTTATTAGGTGGAAATGCGACTGATTGCTATCCCTAATTCATGAGTAGCAGCCACCTTATGTGTGTTTTTCTGGTTTTTTAAGAAAGTCTGGAGGCGTTTAAGAAAATACTTTTTTTTTTTTTTTAAAGAAAAACTAATAAAAAAGTTTGAAAATTTTGAGTTTTAATGATAAGGACAAAATAAAGAGTAAAGTGAATAGTACCATGATTGACTTTTTAGTGTAAAAATATGATTTTTTGTTAAAGTAAACAGTAACGGAAGCTTTTCGTTAAAGTTCCCTTTTTTTTTCTGGAGTGTTTAATGTTTTTAAGAAAGTTGAATACATGAAATAAGGAAAAAACAATCATCTGGTTTAAACAACTAAAATTAAAAATTACAAAAAGGTAAATCAAATTCAAAACTAGTAGTAATAACATTTGATATATATGCTTTGTTCTAATTTATTAGAACTTTCATCTATTTTTTGTCCCTTTAAACTCTTTATTTTGAATGAAATTTCTAACGAAGTTATTCAAAATGACACATTGTTCCACATAAAAACAAACTTGGGTATTAATACTTACAAACTTTTAGTTCAAAGAATTTTCTCCAATTTTTGCTTCAATGGGCAAAGATCGAATTATTATTGCTCCAATTTTCTCATATGAAAACGTACGTAAATGGAACTTTTCATAATTCTTTTTTTTATTATATATATAGGTAAAATTAATATTATACTAATGATAAACACCTCCTAGCTCGTACCATCGAGGTTTTCTTAAAAAAGTAATATACTTTAAAAAAATGTTGTTAAATTGCTTAAAAATTAGAAGGGCATAACTAATACTTCAAGAAAAATGGTTGATAAGTCCTCTATCTATTAGATATTGGCACCCAAAAAGAAAAATGCAACTTAAAACTTTACCAAATGGTCAACATTCGCCTCTTTCCCAAAGAAAGAGAGATGGAGGATTTGGACTAATGTAGATGGAAATGAATAATAAATACATTTAATAAAAGTAGTTTTTTAACTAATTAAAGCAGCTGAATTCATATTAATAAAAGCGGTCTTTCAATTTTCATCTACATTTTATTGAATTATTAAAATTAGAAAAAAAATATTTAATAAACAACTTATTGTTAGCCCATTGTGAGTCTAAGCCCACTATCTCCCTTTAGTGTAGATAACATCGTTTGTTAAAACAAATGATCATTTGACAACTAATTGAATCATATTATTATGCGCGTGCGAGAGACTTTTTTATAATTGGCACTACGCACCTCTTAAGTGTTTAAAAATTGAGAAATAATATTTAATAAACAACCGCGTGCAAAAGATATTTTTTGAATTACAGCGTGCTACGCACGACTTAGACATTTAAAATGTATTTATATGAGTGAATTGCTTCAGTATTTTTTATTTCGTTATTTTCTTTTTTTATTACCGGCGCTACACATCTCTTAAGATGTTTTGAATACAACATTCATGATTTTTCTTGTTTTTTTTATTATATTTTTCTTCCCCATCATGTGGGCACCATCAACTTTGTCATTTGTTTATTCTTTTCTCTCTTTTCATTTATATTTATATTATATTTTATGATGACCAAATTACCAAATTTGTAACATCCCACATCGCCCAAGGGAGTGATCCTTATATGTATATTCTCATCCCTACCTAGCACGAGACTTTTTTGGAGCTCACTGGCTTTGGGTTCTATGGGAACTCTGAAGTTAAGCAAGTAGCGCGTGAGAGCACTCCCATAATGGGTGACCCATTGGGAAGTTCTCGTGTGAGTTCCCAGAAACAAAACCGTGAGGGCAAGGTCGGGGTCCAAAGCGGACAATATCGTGCTACGGTGGTGGAGCGGGCCCGGGTTGTGGTGGGGGCGGGGGCCGGGATGTGACCAAATTACCCTTGCATGATTTGATATATTATTTTGGGTATTTTGGGTATGTTTTGAATTTTTTTGGCTGAGGGGCAGTTTAGTCTAATTTCTTTTTTATTGAATCACATTATTGCTAGCCCCATTAAATAAGGATAAAATGACAAAAATGCCCTCACTTTTTGTCAAATCATTTTGGCCCATTGTTTATTAAATTGAGAATTCATGGTTTCTTAATACGGTAGTCTAACTCTAAACTACTCTAATTTTGAAAGAGAAATAGGAATTCAAACTTGAATTTAGGCGGTAAACACTCTACTTTGATCAACCGATTGGCCTAACCTACATCTGCGGTTTTTATGTTTTCTTAAATCCAAATTGTTAGAGACAAATAAGGTTCAAATTTTGTATCAGTGCGTTATGATAGGAAGTCAACAGAATCTAAAAATTGATCTAACAGCAATTGTAACAGCAATTGATCATAAAGTTTAACATCACTTGTACAATCAAATAAACATTTTTAGATGTAAAATCCAAAAGTTGAGAAGGTAATTTTTTGTTACCTCTCATAATTAAACGTAAAAAGTTCAGTCCGAACTTTCTCCTTTTCGGCTCTTACCTTCGGTTCATTATATAAGATAAGGTTTTGGTTCTAGTCGGAGGCGTACCTTGTATTTTCTTTTCTTCTTCTCAATCTTTGTGACAAGAACATTCGACCAAAAATAAAGGTCCTGCGTTAAGAACCAAAAAAAAAGAAAAAAAAAAAAAGAAGAAACAAAGAAAGGATGGCGGAGAAGGTCATGAAGGTGAGCGTGAGGAATTCAATGATGGTGAAGCCGGTGGAGGAGATGCCACGGAGAGCAGTGTGGTTGTCCAACTTGGACCTGGTGCGTCGTGTCAATCACACGCCGAGCGTCTACTTCTACAAGCCTGATCAAAACTGTAGGTCAAACTTCTTCGACCCGGCGGTGCTAAAGCACGCGCTATCCAAGGCCCTCGTGCTCTTCTACCCCTTGGCTGGCCGTCTCAAGCAAAACGGGGGCCGTTTGGAGATCGATTGCAATGCGGAGGGCGTGCTGTTTGTTGTGGCGGAGACCACCTCTGTTGACCTTGATTACTTAGGCGACTTTGCACCCACTGACGAGTTCAGCAACCTCATTCCCTCTGTTGATAGTTCTGTTGGCCTTTCCTCTTATCCCCTCCTGGTGTTGCAGGTATCTACTCTATATGTAAGCATGTATATTTGTTTTAGTGGCACTTACACTTTGACGTCCTCCTATCCCCTTCTAATTCCTTCGAAATAAAAAACTGCTTATAAACAGCTGTAAAATAAGATTATTAAGTATTTAATAAACATTTTTTTTTTTTTTGAAAAAGTACTTGTAATAAAATAAAAACAGTATCTAAGTGTTTGGTAAACTTTTATATAAATTACTTTGAATATGTTAAATGACTAAAAATGATATAGTATTTAATATGATATCATAATTATCAAAGACAATAATGTATGGGCAAATATTGTAATTTTGTAAAATATATGGGGATATACTTGCCATTTAAAAATAATAATTAAATGAGCATTGATTATTATGCTTTGAAGAAGAAAAAAAAACACTTTTTACAAGCATGGTAGACCATGCTTCTGCTTTTCTAGAATAATGTTATTCATACCATATTTTTATATCACATTTCTATACCACGTTAGGTGATATCTGATGTGGACAACCACATCATTTGAAAAATTTGCAAAACTCAAGGAAATGAAGGAGAAAGACTCCTCGTATACCACAATCATCATTTAATTAACTAGTTTTTCTTAATTATTAGTTTATTAAATAATGAACTAAATTTAAAAATCTGATTAATTCAAATGATGTGGTTATTCACATCAAATACCACCTAAGGTGGTATGAAAATATGATACAAGAACATGGTATGAATAGCATTAATGGTTTTTCTATGTTTTTCTATTTTCATTGACATCGGTTTTTAAGTTTTTAATTGTTTTCCCAAACACATCTAATGTTCTCGATTTTTTTTAATAAGCTACTTTTTTTAAGCACTACAATTCCCAACCAACCCTTAAGGAAAACAAAAATTCTCTACGCACACAAACTCTTGTAAATTCTATGAATACAAACCATGTAGAATACATAAATAGGCATATATAAGACGTAAACATCGGCCAAGCTACAGTGTAGCTACATTGGTTAAGAGCGGATGTGTGGTTCGTTTCACCAAATGTACAATATCACTTGTATGAGAATAAAATATAAATAAATAAGCACAAGCAGCTACACGGACACTGACACACATGAGTTTAAGGAGGTGTAGTCAATTTGGATTTCAAAGGATTTTAATATATTTTTTTTAAGTGACAAATTTCATAGATTTTAATGTACTTACAATTCTATATGGATTTCGACATATTTATATTAATTTATATTATAGATTTTTATGGATTTGTATAGATTTTATTTGTGGATTTTGATGGATTTGCATAGTCTTTTCTTTTCATTTATCTTTAATTGTTTTATTTATTTTTATCTAATAACAAAAGAAGAAAAAAAATTCTCACTCCATGCCCTAAAACATGATTCTGCAGTTGTTTGCTTTTCAAGCCGGCCTGTCAACTTAATTCGCACTTGGATTTTAGGTGCAAATCAGATTCTTCTTCTTTTGATTTTATTTGATTTTTAACCAATGGGTCGATATGTTCTTACGTTATGAATGGTGGGTTTTGAATTTTGATCTTACTTTGCCTATTGGATTGGTGATCAATCTTCTGGGTTTGATTTGAAATGGTATATTTCTATCGCTCAAGTGAATCTGCAACTCTGTTGACAAACCACTTCCATGGTAAATTCAATGAGTTAACCGACCTTTTACCAAATTGAGGCATAAAAATATAAAGAAAAATAGTGGAAATGGCCAAAGGTGTGTGAGTGAGCGTTGGTTCACCGGTACATGGACTTGAGAAGTAGTTTTGCGCTTACAACTAAGAAGTGAAAGCCGAAGAGAGAGAATGGAAATAGGTTGAAAGAAATCCTAGGGGTTGAGGTGGGATTGTATTTGGTGTTGGGTATATATACTTCATGCTCTTAAATCCAATGAAATCCACAACTTCATGAAATCCTACTAAATTTTTATTTTCTGAATATCCATAGATTTAGTATAATTCTAAAAATATCTTTTAAAATCTCATTTGACTACCTCTAGATTTTGATGTATTTTTAAAAACCTCTTAAATCCTAATTTGACTACACCATGATTTCAAAATCTTTTAAAATCCTCTTCTAAAATCTTAATTGACTACACTCTGATTTTAAAATCCATGAAAATCCTGGCAAATTCTAATTTGATTGAAGCGAGAGAGAATATCGTATTTGAATGTTAGAGAAACATGCATACGTCGAAGAAAAGAGATGAGGTAATGCTAGGGAGACTAAAATTGTAAACTAATAGCTCGTTTTGAAGTGCTTTTTAAAATAACTGAAAATGTTTTTGGTGAAAATGTAGCTAATACCTTATAAAATCCAAGTGCATCATAGAAAAGCACTTTAAGTGCTTCCTGCAATAAGCACATATTTGATGTTTCTTCTAAAAAGCACTTAAAGTGTTTTTAGAATCCAAAATCAATTTCACCAAAAACACTTTCAGTCATTATTTAACCATCAACTTTCATATATGTCATTTAGTTTACAAAATTTAATGTAAAAATTTAATTTTCCTAACATTACCCAAAGGATGCCATTCTCACTGTTTTATTTTCACACTCGCTTTTTAATGAAAATGTCGACGACAAGTTTAGTTCCTTCTAAATATCTTGAAAGGATCTAAGCAAACCATCAACCAAAAAATAATCTACTACACCCATCTGTCTCTCTCCATCTTAAATATGATTCAACCGCACTTTCCTGGAATTGCAGAACCACACGAGACGAGAGAGCCATTAATGAAGAGAAAAAGAAAACAGTCAAATGTAAGAACTCACAACAACTCGGTCTCTATAGATCCTAAATATGGCTTTATTCTGTATGTTCAGGTCACACACTTCAAATGCGGTGGAGTGGCAGTTGGTGTTGGTATACCACATTGTGTAGCTGATGGAGTTTCTGGTTTCCACTTTATAAATACATGGTCGGAAATGGCTCGTGGCAATCTTGATGACCTTACAAATATTCCACCACACATAGACAGGACATTACTTCGTGCCCAAGACCCGCCTCAGCCTAACGTTGAGTACCAACCTTTTGGAACCCTAAAAAAACCCCTCTGCAGCACAAAAGACGGTAATGTTGAGAGCACAACCGTCTCAATGTTCAGATTGACGAGGGACCAACTCAATATCTTGAAAGCCAAGTCTAAGGAAGATGGGAACACGGTCAACTATAGCACATATGAGATATTAGCAGGTCATGTTTGGAGATGTGCATCCAAGGCACGCGAACTTCCCGTTGATGAAAAGACCAACCTACATGTTGTTGTTGAGGGACGTTCCCGACTGCAACCCCCACTCCCACTTGGTTTCTTTGGCAATGTGATTGTCACAGCTACCATTATTTCCACGGTGGGGGATCTCCAATCAAAACCAACATGGTATGCTTCAAGTTGTATTCGCAATGCTATATCGCAGATTAACGGCAATTATTTTAGATCAGCAATTGACTTCCTTGAGCTTCAGCCTGATCTTTCAGCCCTTGTTGTCGGGGCTGATTCTCTTAGGTCCCCTAATCTTGGAATAACTAGTTGGGTTAGGTTGCCATCTTACGACGCTGATTTCGGATGGGGTCGACCTATTTTTGTGGGACCTTGTGGAATTCCATTTGAGGGGAAGGCTTTCGTATTAGGAAGTGCAACTAATGATGGGAGTTTATCAGTCGCCATTTGTCTGCAATCCAAGCATATGAAATCATTTTCAAAGTTGTTCTATGACATATAAACAAGCAAATGATAATTTAGCAGGGGACTTGCGATTTTGAAGATGCTGGATCTGAAGATTTGTTGTGTGGTTTTTATGTGTGTTGTTGTAATATTTTTTGTTGGCCATGTTATATCTTTGTATCGGTTGTTGAATGTTTTGTTTGTTATGACTGCTATCATGATCAGTGTTATGTTTATGTATTTTGCTGTATTTATTGTAAGGTTTGTTGCAGTTGACTTCGATCTTGTCCATATATAGTATTCTCACTATATTTCGTTTGCACCTTAAAGTTGCTGTTGGATGAAGTTTTGAATCTTTGATTTAAGTTTTTCGATTGAACAAAGGAAATTAGTTATAAATAATTTGGTGATATCATCATCATACTCGGTAATTGGTTACTAGCCTTTCTACTCACGCTTTTACACGTGTAAGATGTGCTTTTTGTTTATCATGAGTGCTTGTTATGATATGAGAGCAGGTCCGCCCTTCAAAATTGTTGTTGTCATATTATGAGAGTGGTTGTTTTGAAAATTTAAAAATGACAAATATTTATATGGAATTTAAACTTGAAAATTTGAAAATGACAAATATTTGCAACCTTCTCTTTTGTTTTTCACATGCATGATGTTGGATCAAAAATCAAGATCTTCTGAACCAGTTCCCAACACTACTGTCATTATTGCCACCAACGACACCACCTCTTAGGCTGTAAACGAGCTGAGCTGAATCGAATATCATTATGCTCAAATTGTAAGTCTCGACAAGTTCTCTTTGTTTCTCAGCATCAGGACAGAGTCTAGCTAGCTCGAGAAGCAAATGTGATAGGCCGAACTGGTAGACATAAGCAAGATATTCCTCTGTATTGATTATATCCTTGCGGTAGTCTGAAGATATTTCTTTAAATGCGGAGAATTTGTTGTCATCACGTTCCAAAGCATCGCGGATTTTTTCCACAAGAGAATTGTTGACAGCATGAACATCTCCAACCTTTGGCACTCTCTGAATACTTACAGTAGCAGGTTCTTTATTTGTTTGATTAGCAGAAACAGAAGGAAAATCGGAGTCCAAAGAACCGGTATTGATAATTTTTGGACCTGAAGCAGATTGGGCGACCTTACTGGTTCCAGTCGAATTCTTTGGACAGGCAAAATTAGATGAAACAAACCCAGTGGCTGCAGCTTGCTTAGGGGGACCGCTCAGGGAAAATACAGGAGAACTAGATGATGATATGTGCCCAGAGCCTGAAGAGGGCTTTTTCTGGTGACAACTACTGGCAGATGATTTAGTTTGACGATTTGTTGCAGGCCAAACTGGAGAAGTATTAAGGACAGTTACTTTGTTAAGGCGACAAATGCAAGAAGCCATTGAACTACCACCCGATCCTGCTGAACCATTTCTTAATTTCTGTTGCCTGTCTCTTTGAGCCACTGGAAGTGGAGGGAAGGATGATGCTTCTTGTAGTTCAATCCGGGGATTTTCTCTAGAAGAAGACTCAAATTCGGCAGTAGCTAACGCCTCAAAACGGCCAGCAACAGTTTCAAGTTCACGTGTTTCTTGGTGAATAGAAGCTTGTTGTGTACTAGAGGATGCATTACGGCACCTTTCTGCAGTGGCTGTATCATGGCTAGCTTGAAATGCCACGGAAAGTTGATTGTCTGCAGAATTAAAATGAAAACCACGTCCTCTAACATAATGTCCATGAAGATCTGCCTCGTTACTTCTCCTACACTGGAAGCTCACTGGTATCTGCTTGAGTGGACAAAACAAAGAAAGCAAGATGGAATGATAAACCTATCCGCTATAACTGTCGCATAAGTTTTATGATTATATCACATGCAAACCTTAAGAGCAATATTACGCCTAGAGCGAGACATGTTCCCTCCGTGTTCCTTGGCATTATGCCTCTGCAGAAATAAACTCAAGTGAGCAAAACCTCAACATAACATGGCAAGCAGAAGAGGTGGAAAAAGATCAAGTAATATGCACTAAGATATCACCTTTAGTTCAGATTCAGTTGCAAAAACAACAAACTTCTTTGTTAAGCAGTCGTCATCTTTGCATAAGAAATGAGCTTGAGAAAAATGACTCTGCAAAATACATTATCACGTCAACTAAGAAGCGAGTCTCAATGATGGACTTTTCAAAGCATCGACGATAGTCAGTTGGAAATGCAAAACAACTGACCTCCAAGTCATCATAGTTATTGTAGTATTCATATTGTCCTGGATGTTGCCTGCATTGAAGATGCAGCGGATATAAGTTTGCTAAAACTTTTAAAGTAAATAATTACCTTCAAATACTCGAAACAGGTTACCTTTGGCATATATGGCAAGTATAGTGCTCAGTGGACATATGCATGTACAACTCATTATCTCCATAAAACGGATTACTGCAAAACTCACACATAGGATGTCCATTAAATCCACATCTTTCAGTCTCATTGCCGTCTACCTCTAAATCACCTGTCTCTGTATACCCAATTGAGCTTTAGTATATAACTTTTGCTCACAGATAAAGATCTGTATTAAAACTTACAGTCAGATACATCACGGTGAAAATAATAAGCATCAGCATCAAGGTTAATGCTTCATGCTTCCAAATCAGAGAAGACTTTAGCCATTAAATCAGAGTAGGAGTGTATAAACTCCTAATAGATATATAACCAAAAAATGGGAAGTATAATCTTTCAAAAAAAAAAAAAAAAAAAAAAAAGGGAAGTATAACAACGCCGATATGAGATATATTAATTATTCATCATTGTATATATGGTGTCATCTAAGTCATCTAAATGTAAAGCTCAACTTCCTACCGCCCAAACACACAGACTGCACATGAACAATCCATGACAATGGAACAAATGATTTTTCAGCTGCTTGACATTTTTAAACTCCCGTTGTCTCTTTGACCCTTCACTCTTTTGTTCTTTTATCTTATCACAAATGCCACAAGATAGCTTGCACATGGCCTTTATCATCTTGTAGTGATCAAGATCATCAAAAAATGTTTGCGTTCCTTCATGATACCAGTACTTTCCAACTTACAATGCTTCAACCTTGCCTTCTTGGCTAAAATTGGGTGGCGTTTGATGATGGTTTCGGACTCACTATTGGCTCAGGTACTTAAAGATAAATACTTTCCGAACACAACTTTTTTGGATGCAAAGTTGGGGTGTAAATCGTCATGGGGTTGAAAAGGTATTTTTCAGGGAAAAAAAATTATTGAAAGGGGGTTGCGCTAGAGGGTGGGGGATGGAACGAATATCAGAGTCATTGGAGATCCTTGCATTCCTTTACCCAACACTTTCAAACTTCAAACTCGAAATGCTTTGAGGCCGGAATGGGTAAGTGATTTGATTGATTTTGATTTGGGTGGGTGGAATATGGACATGGTACATGAGCTTTTTGATGAGGAAGAGTTAAAGTTAATTTTGGGAATACCATTGAGTTTGATAGGTTGTAAGGATAGGATTATTTGGCATCATACGAAACATGGAGGGTATATGGTTCGAATGGGGTATAAGGTTGTGATGGAGTTGCAAGCGAATGGGGAGTTTGGGAGAAGAGGTACAGCATGGCAAGTGAGAAGGTTGAAGGGGACGGGTTGTGGAAAGGAATTTAGGGGATTCATGTTCCTAATAAATTAAAAAAAAAAAATTATGTGGAGATATCGCAACGGTTCACTGGCGGTAAGAAGGAACTGGCTTCGGAGGCGTATGAATGTGGATGGTAGGTGTGTGGTGTGTGGCGCTGTGGAGGAAACGGAGAAACATCTTTTTTTCATGTGTGAATTTAGCAAAGTGTTGTGATTTTCTACCCATTACAAATTGATTCATTGTCTCTGGTGGGACAAGACTTTAGGGGATGTTAGGGGGCTTTGCTGTCACGTATAAAAGGAATGGCAAGGCAGGAAGAAATTCTCCAGGACATGGTCTTTGTGTTGTGGAGAGTTTTGAAGTGCAGCAGTGATGTGGTGTTCAAGGGAAAACATGGAATCCAATGGAGGCAATTGAGGTATGGAGGAGACATGTGGGTGAGCATCAGGTAATTGAGAAGGAGGTGAAGGATTCTTTGGTTAAGTCAAAGAAGATTGGGGCACGGGAGGATGGTGGAGCAACTGAAGGGTGGAGGAAACCAAAGTTTGGTACTTTGAAAGTAAATTGTGATGGATCATGGAATTTGAAGAGGGGGTTGGGGAGTTATGGGTGGGTGATTCAAGATTTTGCAGGGTGTTTGCGGAAAGTAGGAAGGCGGGAAAGAGGCCTTTTAATTCAACAATCTTGGTGGAAGCGGAGGCCATTCGTGCAGCGCTTGTGTTTTGCAAAAATGAAGGATTTACAAAGGTGAAGATTGAATCGGATGCCCAGGTGCTATTGCGAATGATTAACAAGGAGATTGAAGTGGATGCTGATTTGGAATGTCTTATCTTTGATATTAATTCTTTGGTGAAGCATATTGGAGATGTCAAAATAAGGTTTGTGCCGCGGAGTAGCAACCTGGCTGCTCACTTGGTTGCCTCGTTTACTGCTAAACATGGTGGTCCATTGGTTTGGGACGAGATAGGCCTTGAATTTTTATTTAATATTCTTGTTATGGACGTAAACATTTTGATTAGATTATAAATAAAGTCTATTTTTTGGCAAAAATAAAATAAAAATAAAAAACTACCTTTTCTGTTGAATTATTGCAACCACCTTTTCGGTTGAATTATTAAGTGGGGACGTAAAGTTGTGGGAGGTGGATTGTCTGCCATCCCATTTCCATACTCTCCCTATGTCTTCATGTGATGTGTGGTCACGATTAAGCTACGTCAATATTTTATATAATTTTTTATAGAAATAATAAAACAAAAAGTAATAGGAATATAAAATGTTGACGTGGCTTAACCGTGACCACACAAACAAGAGGGTATGAGAAGAGTATAGAAATAGGAGGGCAGACAATCCACTTCCAAAGTTGTGGCCCCAAATAAGCAAGGTTGTTGCACGCTAGGCTCACGTAATGGGCATGCATGCTTCTTTCACGTTTTTTGCAGGCCTTGTCCATCACGCCATCACCATTTCTCCAAAATTTTCTCCTTTCTTCATGTAGGCGTTTTGCTCTGCTCTTCTTTCTTCTTCCTGTGGGATGAGGATTCTCGATTCTCACATTTTATTTGTTCATCGTACATCATATGACTATTTTTTTTTCATGTAATATTTGTATTTAATTTTAAATAAAAAATTTAAAATAATTTATAGCCGCACATTGTACGATGAACGAATACGATCATCACAAAGAGAATCCGGATGAGATTCAAATCTCTTCTGGCGGGCTTTGCACGAATACAATATTAGGACCCCTAGGATCCTCACAAAAAGGATCCAGATGGGATCCATATCCTTTTCGGTGGGCTTTACACTCATCACATCATAGGGGAGCCAAATTTTTTAAACCAAACGATGTGGTTGTTAATGATTAGATTATTACTTAAGTATTGATTAATATGCTTATTTTCTGTTGGTGACACATTATTTGGTTTGCAAAATTTAGTTTAAAATTTTAATCTCCCAAACATTATCCATAAATAATATGGGGTAATGCTACAAAGACTAAATTTGCAGACATTTGA
Organism: Pyrus communis; assembly: GCF_963583255.1. Classification (NCBI taxonomy): domain Eukaryota; kingdom Viridiplantae; phylum Streptophyta; class Magnoliopsida; order Rosales; family Rosaceae; genus Pyrus; species Pyrus communis. Next base: position 18,114,039 of record NC_084819.1, read on the forward strand.
AAACTAATGAATATCGAATTTGATGATTAGTTCATTACTTAAGCGTTGATAAATGTAGTGCACTGTGATTCAACAAATGCCTTTTGCACGCGGTTGTTTATTAAATATTATTTCTCAATTTTTAAACACTTAAGAGGTGCGTAGTGCTAGTTATAAAAAAGTCTCTCGCACACGCATAATAATGTGATTCAATTAGTTGTCAAATGATCATTTTTTTTTAACAAACAATATTATCTACACTAAAGGGAGGGAGTGGGCTTAGCCTCACAATGGGTTAGCAATCAGTTGTTTATTAAATATTATTTTTTCTAATCTTAATGTAAATTCAATAAAATGTAGATGAAAATTGAAAGACTGCTTTTATTAATATGGATTCAGCTGCTTTGATTAGTTAAAAGATCGCTTTTATTAAATGCATTTATTATTCATTTCCATCTATATTAATAAATACATTTAAAACATGTCAATCACGCATAGTACGTCGTGATTCAAAAAATACCTTATGCACGCGCGTGAGCGCATGCATGGAGGCTAGTCTATATATAAAGATAATGGAAAAGGTGAATAATGATTTTGGTGTCACCAAGCTTCAACAAAAGCTTTTGGACAAAAATGCCCCCAAGACAAAAACTTCAAATGCATCCCAAAATAATGCATCAAATAAGACAGGGGCATTTTCGTCATTTTAGCAGTATTTTTTAATAATTAATTTTTTTGTGGTTTTTTTTTATTTTTTTAATTAGTACCTCACAATAGGCTAGCAATAATGTGATTCAATTTCTCTATTTTTAAACACGTACATCTTAAGATGCGTGTAATGCCTGTTATAAAAAAAAAAAGTCATTCGTACGTGGATAATAATGTGATTAAATTGGTTGTCAAATGATTGTTTTTTTTTTTTTTAACAAACGATATTATCTACACTAAGGGGGAGGTGGTGGGCTTAGCCTCACAATGGGCTAGCAATAATGTGATTCAATTAGTTGTTTATTAAATATTATTTTCTGTATTTTTAAACACATTCAATACATCTTAAGAGGCGTGTAATGCCGTTTATAAAAAAGCTCTTTCGCACGCAGATAATAATATGATTAAATTAATTGTCAAATGATTGTTTTTTTTTTTTTTTTAACAAACGATATTATCTACACTAAGGGGAAGGGGGTGGGTTTAGCATCACAATAGGCTAGCAATAATGTGTTTCAATCAATTGTTCATTAAATATTATTTTTTCTTTTTCTAATGTAAATTCTATAGAGACCGATTTTATTATGTGAATTCAGCTGCTTTAATTGGTTTATCAGGGGTTTCTTTTAGCATAATCTAAAATTAGGGTAAATTAAACTTTACCACCTCAGGTTTGAAGTCAATTTCAATTCCTTACAACATCTTTAAAACATTTCACTTTCATACCTCAAGTACTATTTTATTTCAATATAATACCTCCGTTACATTTTCCATTTATTGATCTGTTAAGTGTTGACGTGACTGCCACATTTATGCTATGTGGCTACCAGATGTGGGCCATGTGGCAAAAAAAAATTTAACTTTTTTCTTAAAAAAACCTTAATCTTCTATAAAACAAAAAAAATACAAAAGTTAGAAAATCCCGCGAAACCCAGATCCTATATCATCCCCCCTCCGCGAAACCAAGATCCCATATCCCCCACCACCGCCCCCACCCCTCGCGAAACCCAGATGCCATATCCCCCCCCCCCCGGCTCATTGACTTTTTATCAGAGGGGTTGACGTTCAGTTCTCTCTTCCTACATACAAGAGGAATTCATCTATTGATTGATTGGGGGGAAGGATTCACGCTACCTCCTGCTCCTACAGAAGATCGATTGGCGGGAACCAAAGGCGTTGACGATCGATTCCTTATTCCCCAGGTCGAAGCCTCATCGTCTTCCATCTGTCCGCACCCATCCTCCACCACCTCCTCCGCACCCATCCTCGCGAAACCCAGATGCCATACCTCCCCCCCCCCCCCCCCGGATCGGAGCCTTATCGTCTTCCATCCGTCCACACCCATCGTCCACCACCTCTTCCGCACCCATCCTTCACCTCCTCCGCGCACCCATCTTTCCCCTCCTCAACCCGACCCCATTCTACAACCCAGAAAGAAGAGAAAAAAAAAATAAAAAATAAAAAAAAATAAAAAAACCAGCGCACCCACCCTTGCACGCATCATCTTCCTTCCTCTACACATCCCACTCCTTATTAGGGAAGACGGGATCTGGGTTGCAGGAAAAGAGAGATGGGTTTTTTTTTTCTTTTCTTTTCTGGGTTGCAGGTAGTGGGTGCGGAGGAAGAGGTGGAGGATGGGTGCACGGTGGGTTTGGGGAAGACATGAAGGAGAAGAAAGGGGTGGGTTGCAAGGAAGGGGAATCGAGGAAGATGGAGATGGATTTTTTTTTTACTTTCTTTTCCTCTCCTCTTCTTCTTCTTCTAGGTTGCAGGTTGGGTGGGTAGGGGGTTGTGGGTTCAGCTTTTGTTTTTGGTTTTTTTTTTTTTTTTTTTTTTTTTGTTTTTTTGTTTTTAATTTAGAAGATTAAGGTTTTTTAATTTTTTTTTTTGCCACATGGCAGACATTTGGCAGCCACGTCAGCACTTAACGGATCAATGGATGGAAAATGTAACAGAGGTATTATATTGAAATAAAATAGTACTTGAAGTATGAAAGTGAAATGTTTTAAAGATGTTGTAAAGAATTGAAATCGACCCCAAAACTGAGGTGGTAAAGTGTAATTTACCCCTAAAATCATTCATTTACTTCAAATATTTGACTTTCCTATTATCAATTTACTCATATAAATATATTTAAAACGTATAAATTGTGTGCAGTATGACATGATTCAAAAAATAATTTTTGTACGCACGTGAGCGCGTGCATGAAAGCTAGTTATTATCGTAAGTGATAGAAGCTGGACTGAGGAGTTAAACAACAAATGAACTTCGTTCTACGTACGTAGTCAGTACTTTTTTTTAATGGAAATGATAATTCATACAAGGGTTTGTCTCTCAATTAATAATTATGAAGGCAAATTGTATGTCCTCCTGTTTGAGTGCCCTTCTCATTCCATCATATTTTGTGCGGTCACGGTTAAGTCACGTCAACATTTTATATTAATTTTTTATAGAGATAATAAGACAAAAAGTAATAGAAATATAAAATATTGACGTGACTTAACCGTGAACGCACAAATAAGAAGGGATGGAAGGGGCATTCAAACGAGGTCATACAATCTGCCTCCAATAATTGTACCAATTTTATCTGACAGCTTTTGATGGTACATAGTATTATTTGGGATTTGGATCCTCTTTGGATCCCCTCCCTGAGGATCCCGGGGATCAAGACACAAGGACCGTTCATCAAAGATCGTGCACCATAATTAAATGTTTTTTACGCAAAACGAGATTGCTTTACTTTTAAAAATATAAAAAACATTTAATTGTGGTCGCACGATCTTTGATGAACGGTCATTGTGCCTTGATCCCTGAGATCCCCAAGGAGGGGATCCAGAGAGGATCCAAATCTGTATTATTTGGAAGATCTCAGTGAACGACTAGATACAAGCCACAAAATTCTCTTTTTTCAAGGACATCACATGTTTATTTGGTGAACGAAATGCACATTATTTTTATTAGGTGGAAATGCTATTGATTGCTATCCCTAATTCATGAGTAGCAGCCACCTCATGTGTGTTTTTCTGATTTTTTTCAAGAAAATCCGGAGGCGTTTAAGAAAATATCTTCTTCTTCTTCTATTATTTTTTTTTTTTAATTTTAAGAAAAACTAATAAAAGAGCTTGAAAATTTTGAGTTTTAATAATAAATACAAAAAAAAAAAAGATAAAGTGAATAGTACCAGGATTGATTTTTTAGTGTAAAAATATGGTTTTTTGTTACAGTAAACAGTACTGGAAGCTTTTCGTTAAAATTCCTTTGTTTTTCTAGAGTGTTTAATGTGTTTAAGAAAGTTGAATACACAAGATAAGGAAAAAACAATCATCTGGTTTAAACAACTAAAAAATATTACAAAAAGGTACATCAAATTCAAAACTGGTAGTAATAACATTTGATATACATGCTTTGTTTTAATTTAGTTAGAACTTCCATCTATTTTTTGTCCCTTTAAACTCTTTATTTTGAATGAAATTTCTAACGGAGTTATTCAAAATGACACATTGTTCCACATAAAAACAAACTTGGGTATTAATACTTACAAACTTTTAGTTCAAAGACCAAAGATCGAACTATTATTGCTCCAATTTTCTCATATGAAAATATACATAAATGGAACTTTTCATAATTCCTTATATATATATATATATATATATATATATATATAAGTAAAATTAATATTATACTAATGATAAACACCTCCTAGCTCGTACCATCGAGATTTTCTTAAAAAAGTAATATACTAAAAAAGTTGTTAAATTGCTTAAAAATTAGAAGGGCATAACTAATACTTCAAGAAAAATGGTTGACAAGTTCTCTATCTATTAGATATTGGAACCCAAAAAGAAAAATGCAACTTAAAACTTTACCAAATGGTCAACATTGCCTCTTTCCCAAAGAAAGGGAGATGGAGGACTTGGACTAATGTAGATGGAAATGAATAATAAATACATTTAATAAAAGCAGTTTTTTAACTAATCAAAGCAGCTGAATCCATATTAATAAAAGCGGTCTTTCAATTTCCATCTATATTTTATTGAATTTACATTAAAATTAGAAGAAAAAAAGAATATTTAACAAACAACTGATTGTTAGCCCATTATGAGTCTAAGTCCACTCCCTCCCTTTAGTGTAGATAACATCCTTTGTTAAAAAAAATGATCATTTGACAACTAATTGAATCACATTATTATGCGCGTGCAAGAGACTTTTTTATAACTGGCACTACGTACCTCTTAAATGTTTAAAAATTAAGAAATAATATTTAATAAACAACCGCATGCAAAATATATTTTTTGAATTACAGCGCGTTACACACGACTTAGACATTAAAAATGTATTTATATGAGTGAATTGCTTCAATATTTTTTATTTCGTTATTTTCTTTTTTTATTACCGGCGCTACACACCTCTTAAGATGTTTTGAACACAACATTCATGATTTTTCTTTTTTTCTTTTTTATTGTATTTTTCTTCCCCATCACGTGGGCACCATCAACTTTGTCATTTGTTTATTCTTTTCTCTCTTCCCATTTATATTTATATTATATTACCAAATTACCAAATTACCCTTACATGATTTGATATATTATTTTGGGTATGTTTTGAATTTTTTTGGCTAAGGGGCAGTTTAGTCTAATTACTTTTTTATTGAATCACATTATTGCTAACCCCATTAAATAAGGATAAAATGACAAAAATGCCCTCACTTTTTGTCAAAGCATTTTGGCCCATTGTTTATTAAATTGAGAATTCATGGTTTCTTAATGCAATAGTCTAACTCTAAACTACTCTAATTTTGAAAGAGAAATAGGAATTCGAACTTGAATGTAGGCAGTAAACACTCTACTTTGATCAACCGATTGACCTAACCTACATCTGCGGTTTTTATGTTTTCTTAAATCCAAATTGTTAGAGACAAATAAGGTTCAAACTTTGTGTCGGTGCGTTATGATAGGAAGTCAACAAAATCTAAAAATTGATCTAACAGCAATTGATCATAAAGTTTAACATCACTTGTACAATCAAGTAAACATTTTTAGATGTAAAATCCAAAAGTTGAGAAGGTAATTTTTTGTTACCTCTCATAATTAAACGTAAAAAGTTCAGTCCGAACTTTCTCCTTTTCGGCTCTTACCTTTGGTTCATTATATAAGATATGGTTTTGGTTCTAGTCGGAGGTGTACCTTGTATTTTCTTTTCTTCCTAATCTTTGTGACAAGAACATTCGACCAAAAATAAAGGTCCTGCGTTAAGAACAAAAAAAAGAATACAAAGCAAGGATGACGGAGAAGGTCATGAAGGTGAGCGTGAGGGATTCAACGATGGTGAAGCCGGTGGAGAAGATGCCTCCGAGAGCATTGTGGTTGTCCAACTTGGACCGGCTGTGTCGTGTCAATCACACGCCGAGCGTCCACTTCTACAAGCCTGATCAAAACTGTATGTCAAACTTCTTCGACCCGGCGGTGCTAAAGCACGCGCTATCCAAGGCCCTCGTGCTCTTCTACCCCTTGGCTGGCCGTCTCAAGCAAAACGGGGGCCGTTTGGAGATCGATTGCAATGCAGAGGGCGTGCTGTTTGTTGTGGCGGAGACCACCTCTGTTGACCTTGACTACTTAGGCGACTTTGCACCCACTGACGAGTTCAGCAACCTCATTCCCTCTGTTGATAGTTCCGTTGGCCTTTCCTCTTATCCCCTCCTGGTGTTGCAGGTATGTACTCTATATTTAAGCATGTATATTTGTTTTGGTGACACTTACACTCTGAGGTCCTCTTATCCCCTTCTAATTATTTCGAAGTCCTATGGGGATCGTCTGCTAATAAAAAAATTATTCCTGCTATGAGAATAAACAACTATAAAGTAAAGTTATTAAGTGTTTAGCAAATATTTTTTTTAAAAGTACTTTTAATAAATAAAATTAAAAAAAAAACAGCGTTTGAGTATTTTGGTAAACTTTTATATAAATTGCTTTGAATATGTTAAATGATTAAAAATGATATAGTATTTAATATAATATAATAATTGTCAAAAACAATAATGTAGGGGCAAAGAGTATAATTTTGTAAAACATGTAGAGGTATACTTGCCATTTGAAAAGTTCATTAAATGAGCATTGATTACTATGCTTTGAAAAAAAAAACATTTTTTTAGAAGCATGATAGACCTTACTTCTGTTTTTCTATGTTTTCTACTTTCATTGACAGCAGTTAAAAAAAAACTTTTTTTTTGTTTTACCAAACACATTTAATGTTCCAGATTTTTTTAATAAGTTTTTATTTATTTTTATTTTTTAAAGCACCATAATCTCAAACCAGCTCTTAAGGAAAACAAAAATTCTCTTCGCACACAAAACCATGTAAATTCTATGAATACAAACCATGTAGAATACCCTAATAGGCATATATAAGACGTAAACATTGGTCAAGCTACAGTGTAGCTACATTGGTTAAGAGCGGATGTGTGATTTGCTTCACCAAATGTACAATATCACTTCTATGAGAATAAAATATAAATAAATAAGCACAAGCAGTTATACGCACACTGACACATATGAGTTTAGGAGGTATAGTCAATTTGGATTTCAGAGGATTTTAATAGATTTTTTTAAGTGACAAATTTCAAAGATTTTAATGGACTTACAATTCTATATTTTGACAGATTTATTATAAATTTTTATTATAGATTTTTATGGATTTGTATGGATTTTTATGGATTTGTAGTCTTTTCTTTTCATTTATCTTTAGATTGTTTTTATTTATTTTTATTTAATAACAAAAGAAAGAAAGAAAAAAAAATCTCCCTCCATGCCCTAAAACATGATTCTGCAGTTGCTTGCTTTTCAAGCCGGCATGTCAACTGAATTCGCAATTGGATTTGAGGTGCATATCAAATTCTTCTTCTTTTGATTTGATTTTTGACCAGTGGGTCCATATGTTCTTACGTTATAGATGATGGGTTTTGAATTTTGATCTTACTTTGCTGATTGGATTGGTAATCAAACTTCTGGGTTTGATTTGAAATGGTATATTTCCATAGCTCAAGTCAGTCTACAACTCTATTGACTAACCAACCACTTCCATGGCAAATTCAATGAGTTTAACCGACCCTTTACCAAATTGAGGTATAAAATATATATATAAATAGTGGAAATGCCCAAAGGTGTGTGAGTGAGTGTTGGTACACCAGTACATGGACCAGAGAAGTAGTTCTGCTCTTACAGCTAAGAAGTGAGAGCCGAAGAGAGAGAATGGAACATAAGCTTGAAAGAAATTCTAGGGGTTGAGATGGGATTGTATTTGGTGTTGGGTATATATACTTCATGCTCTTAAATCCAACGAAATTCACAACATCATGAAATCCTACTAAATTTTTATTTTTTGAATACCCATAGATTTAACATCATTCTAAAATTATCTTTTAAAATCTCATTTGACTACCTCTAAATTTGGATGTATTTTTAAAATCCTTTTAAATCCTAATTTGACTACACCATGATTTTAGAATCTTTTAAAAAAAATTTCTAAACTTTTAATTGACTACACTCTGATTTTAAAGTCCATGAAAATCCTGTCAAATTCTGATTTGATTGAAGCGAGAGAGAATATCCAATTTGAATGTTAGAGAAACATGCAAGTCGAAGAAAAAAGATGAGGTAATGTTAGAGAGACTAAAATGATAGACTAAGGGCTCGTTTTGAAGTGTTTTTAAAATGACTGAAAGCGCTTTTGGTGAAAATGTAGCTAATCCCTTGTAAAAATCCAAATGCATCATAGAAAAACACTTTAAGTGCTTCCTGCAAGAACTAAATATTTAGTGTTTCTTCCAAAAAGCACTTTTAGAACCCAAAATCAATTTCACCAAAAGCGTTTTCAGTCATTTTAAAAGCACTTCCAAAAGAGCTCTAAATTTGTAAATTAAATGATGTGTTATCAATAAGAAATAAGCACGTTAATCAATACTTAAGTAATAATTCAATCATCAACTTTTATATGTGCCATTTAGTTTACAAAATTTAATCTACAAATTTAATTTTCCTAGCATTACCTAAAGGATGCCATTCTCACTGTTTTATTTTCACACGCTTTTTAATGAAAATGTCGACGACAAGTTTAGTTCCTTCTAAATATCTTAAAAGGATCTAACCATCAACAAAAAATAATCTACTACACCCATCTGTCTCTCTCCATCTTAAATATGATTCAACCACTCTTTCCTGGAATTGCACAACCACACGAGACGAGAGAGCCATTAATGAAGAGAAAAAGAAAACAGTCAAATGTAAGAACTCACAACAACTCGATCTCTATAGATCTTAAATATGGCTTTATTCTGTATATTCAGGTCACACACTTCAAATGCGGTGGAGTGGCAGTTGGTGTTGGTATGTCACATTGCGTAGCTGATGGAGTTTCTGGTTTCCACTTTATGAATACATGGTCGGAAATGGCTCGTGGTAATCTTGATGACCTTACAAATATTCCACCATACATAGACAGGACATTACTTCGTGCCCAAGACCTGCCTCAGCCTAACGTTGAGTACCAACCTTTTGCAACCCTAAAAAAACCTCTCTGCGGCACAAAAGAAGGTGGTGTTGAGAGCACAACAGTCTCAATGTTCAGATTGACGAGGGACCAACTCAATATCTTGAAAGCCAAGTCTAAGGAAGATGGGAACACGATCAACTATAGCACATATGAGATATTAGCAGGTCATGTTTGGAAATGTGCATCCAAGGCACGTGAACTTCCCGTTGATCAAAAGACCAACCTACGTGTTGTTGTTGAGGGACGTTCCCGACTGCAATCCCCACTCCCACTTGGTTTCTTTGGCAATGTGATTGTCCCAGCTACCATTATTTCCACGGTGGGGGATCTCCAATCAAAACCAACATGGTATGCTTCAAGTTGTATTCACAATGCTATATCGCAGATTAACGACAATTATTTTAGATCAGCAATTGACTTCCTTGAGCTTCAGCCTGATATTTCAGCCCTTGCTGTCACGGCTGATTCTCTTAGGTCCCCTAATCTTGGAATAACTAGTTGGGTTAGGTTGTCATCTTACGACGCTGATTTCGGATGGGGTCGACCTATTTTTGTGGGACCTTGCGGAATTCCATTTGAGGGAAAGGCTTTCGTATTAGGAAGTGCAACTAACGATGGGAGTTTATCAGTCGTCATTCGTCTGCAATCCGAGCATATGAAATCATTTTCAAAGTTGTTCTATGACATATAAACAAGCAAATGATAATTTAGCAGGGGACTTGCGATTTTAAAGATGCTGGATCTGAAGATTTGTTGTGTGTGGTTTTTATGTGTGTTGCTGTAATATTTTTTGTTGGCCATGTTATATCTTTGTATTGGTTGTTGAATGTTTTGTTTGTTATGACTGCTATCATGATCAGTGTTATGTTTATGTATTTTGTGTATTTTGGTGTATTTATTGTAAGGTTTGTTGCAGTTGACTTCGATCTTGTCCATATATAGTATTCTCATTATATTTTGTTTGCACCTTAAAGTTGTCGTTGGATGAAGTTTTGAATCTTTGATTAAGTTTTTCGATTGAACAAAGGAAATTAGTTATAAATAATTTGGTGATATCATGAGCAAGATGTGCTTTTACACGTGTAATTGGTTACTAGAGACTTTATACCCACACTTTTATACGTGTAACATGTGCTTTTTGTTTATCATGAGTGCTTGTTATGATATGCGAGCAAGTCCGCCCTTCACAATTGTTGTTGTCATATTATGAGAGTGGTTGTTTTGAAAATTTAAAAATGACAAATACTTATATAGAATTTAAACTTGAAAATTTGAAAACGACAAATATTTGCAACCTTCCTTTTTTTTTTTTTTTTTTTTTACATGCATGATGTTGGATCAAAAATCAAGATTTTCTGAACTAGTTCCCAACAGTATTGTCATTATTGCCACCAACGACACCACCTCTTAGGCTGTAAATGAGCTGAGCTGAATCGAATATCATTATGCTCAAATTTGGCTTGTGTAACTTTTTCTGAGTTCGATCTAGGTTTAGCATGGTTTTTATACGAGCCGAGCTTGAATGAGCTTAAAAATTCAAGCCTGATACCGAGCACAAGCTATTTCGATCTATTTCCAAAAATAAGTTGGTTCAATTGTTTTAAAAAAATTCGCAATATCGTGGTAGGGTTTAGGCTTAACAGTTGACTACCAGGTCAAATATTTTTAACATAGTGTTATGTGTAATCATGATGAAGTCAAGAAAGTTACTTGCTGAACCGAAGGCGAACTCAGCAAGTGTGTGGTAGAAATTTCGAGGACGTGTCTTAAGAGGGTAGATTGTTACAATCCGTCAATGATTTTCTAGGTAAAACAGTCTTTATTATTTAAATGACCAAAATACCCCTAAGTGGGTAAAATTCATTTTTGGTGGACTTTCGAACACGAGACACATCCTAGTCATTATCTAATTTATTTGAATAGTACTCGTCGTCACAAATGCATCAGCGCAAATAGAGTAGAATTTAGAGTTCCAACAATAAAGTTACAAATTAGGACAAATGGGGAATTTTGAGATGAGCTTTCTAGAAGCCAACTTCCTTTTCTTCCTCCTGGAGTGCAGATCAGGGGAGGGGGTCTGTTCTTCTTCTCCTTCCCCTTTTGCTCTCCTAAACCCACTCTCGTCATTCTTTTCCTCTCCAAAGTTCTGACGACAAAAAAGACGACGTCCAACAGAGCCCCATGATGGTGGCCTAACCGATTCAGAGGAATCAGAATGACGACGACCCTTATCATCGACTAGAGCACTGAATGGTAACATCGATTCGATTATAACTTTCGTTAATCGCATGGATAAATCCTGATTAGCTCTAAGGAAATCTTTATGAGCAATATTTTGGTAATTGGGTTCGGTTCAAAATTACATTTGTATTGTTAAATTACTTTGTGATTCAATTCAATCAAGTTAAAGTGGAAAATATTTCAGCCTCATCTTTTCTCACAAGTTTTTGTTGTCAACGGTGAGTTCTCAGCATCCTCTCGTGCCAACCGAAGGGAGAACGGGGGATTTAAAATTCTTGGACATGTTTTGAGTTTTGAATGTGTGTACATGTGCATGGATATAGAACATACCGGTTTAGCACAACATTTACACTTTCAGATGAGAAATTAAGAGGAGAAAATAATAGGAAATATAGATTTAGTTGAAAATTGATGAATACGAAGAGTTTGCCTCTAATTGAAACAATGAATATAACTCTTAAAACTTCTTCTCGTATATAAGGAGGATTCGACTTCCAGCATTTGTTCTGCAACAAATCAAATGAACTTGAATTTAGATACTTTCATGTTTAAATACATTTTAAATTATATAATTTTATTACCGTATTCATGGCATATCATATATCCTAATTTTTAGAGATTTTTTATATAGTCCTATCGTGTCATATCATATCACCATATCTGTGTTCGTGCTTCATAGATCATCAATGATGATGCAATACATACAGGAATGTCAAAGTGTTGGCGTCCTAGACCTAGCTATTGCGTGTCGTTATGTGTTTAAGTTTCCACATAACGCCACATGATTAATTTTGATCACCACCAACATTGGCATCCCCGTTTTATAAGTCCTATCCAAGGATGAGATGGATCAAAAAGACCAGAATTCTTATCATATGGCATATCATTTGCTTTGGAGGTTCATACAGTAATTTGCTTTAAGCATTCAAATTTCAAACAAACAAATGAAACCCTTCAAATCTACACAAATTTTAAATATTTTTATTTTCTTTTTCATTTGATCACTGTCAAATTTGCTAAAGGTTCGATCTTTGTAATACTTTCACAACAAATGTATTTAACATATAAACCAGCAACACGAAAATCTAAAATAACCAAAATTAAGAACTCAACTCACCATATTGCTATCAAACAAAAAATTATCCAAAAAAAAAAGCCAAAAATTAGAAAAATTATTTTGCACATTTTTTTCTCCTTCATTTTTGTCCACTGATTATTCTTTAATTTAGTTAATTGAAAGGCAAGCAAACAATAAGTTTGTACATGAAAAGCAAAAAAGTTGTGAAACTTATTTCCCAAACAATTAATATTGAAAACACGTAAAAATATATAAATAACATTTTAATCCAATAACAATCAGGTTACGTTTGGTACGTGAAAAATGAGATTTGGGAATGAGAAGTCACTTACTTTCCCATGTTTGGTAATAGCGTTATTGTTTGTGTCCCTCTAGTTCTATTTCCCAAAAGTTGGTTGTCTCCCTCTTATTTTTTTGAGCGAGTCCTACTAGCACTCATCTTTCCCATTAATATTGGTGAAGGTAAGAAGTTACTGATATGCATTATTAACCATATACACTTATGCAGTGACATATTATTGTTTCAATTTAGATTTAGATTTTATCCTGTATCCACATATTTATTTTAAGAATTTCATTATTATTAAATTTGGAGCCAATAAAATTCCCAGATATTCTAATTGACAACCCTGCAGTTCTTCTTGATCTCGCCCTGTCTTCCTGTGAGGGCATCAATAGATCCCATTTTCACCATGGCTGCTCCTAACTTAATAGCCCATGCAGCACCAGATACGGCATTGTTCCTTACAATCCCGGCCGTCGACCGGCTAGTCAGAAGCATTTGATCCGATTTAAACATGCCCTGGTGGTTCTTAAAATCAGTATATATTATACTTATTGTCAAGCTTATGTGGTGTCAGAACATGAAACAGCACAGTTTTTCGATCGTCGGAGGGGTAACTTGTATTTTCTTTTCTTCTTCTTAATCTTTGTGACAAGTGTTAAAGGAAAAGAATTCACACAATCTGTACAAACTGGAGAGCAGGAATGTTGCATGTGGATGCCACGTCCTGGACAGTTTGGAATGATGCATGTGGATGCCACACCCTGGACAGCAGGGATTTGCACGTGGTTGCTGCATCATGGATTCATGGGCTTGGTTGCTGCATCGTGGGCAGCAAGGATGCCATCTGTTTTTGTATTGTTTAATGCATGCGTGTATGTATATGTATATATGAAAGCTGCTTCCATTTGCAGCTAAACTAATCGATCAAATTTATTTGATCCCAAATTTAATAACAAGAACATTCGACCAAAAAAAAGGGTCCTGCGTTCTTACAAAGAAAGGATGGCGGAGAAGGTCATGAAGGTGAGCGTGAGGGATTCAACGATGGTGAAGCCGGTGGAGGAGATGCCTCCGAGAGCATGGTGGTTGTCCAACTTGGACCTGGTGCGTCGTGTCAATCACATGCCGAGCGTCTACTTCTACAAGCCTGATCAAAACTGTAGGTCAAACTTGTTAAACCCCACCCTCAAATAATTTGTAATTCCATAATTTCCCCTAGAGTCACCACTTAACTCATCCCTTATCGCTTTCTCTTTCCCCTCGAGTCTCTCAACTCACTCACTCCTTTCTCTCTCTCTCTCTCTCTCTCTTTATCTCTCTCTCTCTCTCTCTCTCAGTTTAGCACTCTCTATCTCCGATCAAACCCACACACTGTGCACACCCTTAGAGACACCCAGACGACGACGCAGCAGCAGCACCACCTTCGTTGACCCTTTCTCACTCTCCCTTGTCGCTGTGAAGCACGGCGAAGCCTAGAAAACACTCCGGCGAACCCCAAGACCCTCGAGGGAAAACTAGCCACCTCCGACGTTTCACGGTTAATCGCATGTACCAACCTTTCCCTCTTGTTGCTATTTTTGTTTCGCTAGTTAGATCGGAGGTTAAATCGGTCAATCACCATCAACCGGAGCTTGGGAGGCTCTGGCTTCCTTCCCCGAAGAGAAACAAAGGCCCAGGGCCTTTGGGCCTAAACCCAAGCCCAAACCCTTGTTTCTCAGGCCTCCGGGGCATGTGTGGAACTTGGGTCTTCGGCCTGTGGAACTTGAGCCTAACCCATTTATTTATTTTATTTTCTAAAAGCCCAAAACCTTTTAGTTTGGGTCAGGCTTTCAGCCCAAAACCAAAGGGCTTCGGCCCGTGAGCCTTTGACCCAAAACCCTCAAACCTAGGCCTTTGGGCCTTAGAACCCAGCCCATTGGCTAAGCCCAGAGCCACTGAACCCAAGCACAAAAACCTAGGCCCAAAACCTGGTCCAAACCCTAGCCCAACCGCTTGTGAGCCTGCACGTGTGGGGTACATGCGCCACGGTCCACAGCAGCGCTGGCAAATTTTTCGACGACCCAAGGCAGTGTGTGGTGGTGCGTGAAGGCACGTGGTCGTACCTGAAGTCCATTTTTATGTTTTTCGACATCTTGAACTCAATTATAACGTCCGTTTCTAAAATTCAATCGTTTAAGTATAGTTTTGATAATTGTACCATTTATGTGCTTAGGTGCAACTATTAGCAACGATTCCGTCATTCCTATTTCATACGGCTCTTCGACGACGGAATATATGTGAGTGGACCCATTCTAAAATGCATGTTTTAATAATAGAAATGCATACATGAAAATCATGATTTAATGACTACGTTTTATGAGATATTATGCTATACTAAGAATATTTTAGAATATTATATTTTATCGAACTGATGTTCTTATAGTATATACGATGGATGACTATATACTATTTATGAACATGCTTTTACACACTTCTTTATAGTATATATGATGGATGACTATATGCTATGAAGATGTTTTTGAGATATATGTACCTATGTTTGGAAAGACTATGTTCAATGATTTTTTTTGTTCGTATCTAGTGGTCACTGTTCTGCCTATGGGCGAAGGAGAAATAAGGCTGAGAGAAATATATGGTTGGCAGTAGGTATATGTTAATGGCTTCGGGCCGAGAAATACTGATACTGATACCACTAGCTAGCACGTTATATACGAGATATGTTTCATGAAAGGTTTTATGGCATGCTAGGGTTTTCAGAAAACTTATTACATATTATGCTATTGTTTTCATTAAACTTTGGGGGTTAGTATGTTGATAACTGTTTCAGTATTATATATATATATATATATATATATAAACTTGGTTCACTCGTGTTTGTTTTGTGCCCTCAAGATATAGGAACGAGGATTACGAACCGAGCTACGAGGCATTCCCTTACCAGTGACATCGTGCCATCCCTTCTGCTTTGACTTCATTGTAATAGCATTTTCCGCTTGTACCCTGAATTAGAATACGCTCTGAACATGTCATGGACTATCATTATGTTTTCATTGTTGGTAGTTGAATTATTTATATCCCTATCTTCACGTAGAAATGAATAGTCACATCCTTTTATTTTGCTATAATTCATAAGAAAAATTTATATGCATGTTTCACATATTCTCAACATTTGCATTCATTAAATGGTTTTCGTGATCCTCAGATGTCGATCAGCATGTGACCATCCCTATGTCTCACGGACATCGAGATCAGAGCGTGTCTTGTGACAAGTGTTAAAGCAAAACAATTCACACAATCTGTACAAACTGGACAGCAGCAATGTTGCATGTGGATGCCACATCCTGGACTGTCTGGAATGATGCATGTGGCTGCCACACCCTGGACAGCAGGGATTTGCACGTGGTTGCTGCATCATGGGCAGCAAGGATGCCATCTATTTTTGTATTGTTTAATGCATGCGTGTATGTATATGTATATATAAAAGCTGCTTCCATTTGCAGCAAAACAATCAATCAAATATATTTGATCCCAAATTTAATAACAAGAACATTCGACCAAAAAAAAAGGTCCTGCGTTCTTACAAAGAAAGGATGGCGGAGAAGGTCATGAAGGTGAGCGTGAGGGATTCAACGATGGTGAAGCCGGTGGAGGAGATGCCTCCGAGAGCATTGTGGTTGTCCAACTTGGACCTGGTGCGTCGTGTCAATCACATGCCGAGCGTCTACTTCTACAAGCCTGATCAAAACTGTAGGTCAAACTTCTTCGACCCGGCGGTGCTAAAGCACGCGCTATCCAAGGCCCTCGTGCTCTTCTACCCCTTGGCTGGCCGTCTCAAGCAAAACGGGGGCCGTTTGGAGATCGATTGCAATGCGGAGGGCGTGCTGTTTGTTGTGGCGGAGACCACCTCTGTTGACCTTGATTACTTAGGCGACTTTGCACCCACTGACGAGTTCAGCAACCTCATTCCCTCTGTTGATAGTTCCGTTGGCCTTTCCTCTTATCCCCTCCTGGTGTTGCAGGTATCTACTCTATATTTAAGCATGTATATTTGTTTTAGTGGCACTTACACTTTGAGGTCCTCTTATGCCCTTCTAATTACTTCGAAAACCTATGGGGATCGTCTATTAATAAAAATATAAAAACTGATTCTGATGTGTTGCGAGAATAAACCGCTGTAAAATAAAATTGTTAAGTGTTTGATAAACATTTTTTTGTAAAAGTGCTTTTAATAAAAAATAATAAATAAATAAAGAGTATTTGGTAAAATTTTATATAAATTGCTTTGAATATGTTAAATGATTAAAAATGATATAGTATTTATATGTGATATAATAATTGTCAAAGACAATAATATAGAGGCAAATATTGTAATTTTGTAAAACATGTGGAAGTATACTTACCATTTGAAAAGTTCATTAAATGAGCATAGATACTGCTTCTGCTTTTCTATGTTTTCTACTTTCATTGATAGCAGTTTATAAAAAGAAAAAAAAATGTTTCCTGGAATTGCAGAACCACACGAGACGAGAGACCCATTAATGAAGAGAAAAAGAAAACAGTCAAATGCAAGAACTCACAACAACTCGATCTCTATAGATCTTAAATATGGCTTTATTCTGTATATTCAGGTCACATACTTCAAATGCGGTGGAGTGGCAGTTGGTGTTGGTATGTCACATTGCGTAGCTGATGGAGTTTCTGGTTTCCACTTTATAAATACATGGTCGGAAATGGGTCGTGGTAATCTTGATGACCTTACAAATATTCCGCCATACATAGACAGGACATTACTTCGTGCCCAAGACCCGCCTCAGCCTAACGTTGAGTACCAAACTTTTGCAACCCCAAAAAAACCTCTCTGCAGCACAAAAGACGGTGGTGTTGAGAGCACAACAGTCTCAATGTTCAGATTGACGAGGGACCAACTCAGTATCTTGAAAGCCAAGTCTAAGGAAGATGGGAACACGGTCAACTATAGCACATTTGAGATATTAGCAGGTCATGTTTGGAAATGTGCATCCAAGGCACGTGAACTTCCCGTCGATCAAAAGACCAACCTATATGGTGTTGTTGAGGGACGTTCCCGACTGCAACCCCCACTCCCACTTGGTTTCTTTGGCAATGTGATTGTCAATGCTACCATTATTTCCACGGTGGGGGATCTCCAATCAAAACCAACATGGTATGCTTCAAGTTGTATTCGCAATGCTATATCGCAGATTAACGGCAATTATTTTAGATCAGCAATTGACTTCCTTGAGCTTCAGCCTGATCTTTCAGCCCTTGTTGTCGGGGCTGATTCTCGTAGGTCCCCTAATATTGGAATAAATAGTTGGGTTAGGTTGCCATCTTACGACGCTGATTTCGGATGGGGTCGACCTATTTTTGTGGGACCTTGTGGAATTCCATTTGAGGGGACGGCTTTCGTATTAGGAAGTGCAACTAATGATGGGAGTTTATCAGTCGCCATTTGTCTGCAATCCAAGCATATGAAATCATTTTCAAAGTTGTTCTATGACATATAAACAAGCAAATGATAATTTAGCAGGGGACTTGCGATTTTAAAGATGCTGGATCTGAAGATTTGTTGTGTACGGTTTTTATGTGTGTTGTTGTAATTATTTTTGTTGGCCATGTTATATCTTTGTATTGGTTGTTGAATGTCTTGTTTGTTATGACTGCTATTATGATCAGGGTTATGTTTACGTATTTTGTTGTATTTATTTGAGGGGTTTTTGAACTTTAATCCTTCAAGAAGATTAAAATTTAATAAAAATCTGGTGTTAGATTGAATATTGATTTTAGTCCTTAATGTGTACTTAATTCAAATTCATATTATATTTTTGTTTTTATATTTAATAGATAACTTATTTAATGTTATTACATTAAATTTTAAATTTATTATTATACACATTTTAATTCATTAATTTTATTTAACTTTCTTTAATTAGTGTACCTAAACGTTCGTATCATAATATATTTTACTAAATTAGTGTACCGAAATGCCCGTACCTAAATATATTGTAGTGAATTAGTGACACAAAAGAAAATATGTAAAAACATAAGTGTATCGAAAAATTCGTACCTAACTATATGATACTAAACTAGTGTACCAAAATGTCGGTACCTAAATATATTATACTAACCCAGTGTACCGAAATGTTCGTACATAAATATATTGTAATGAATTAATAGCAGATAAGAAAATATACAAAAACATAAGCGTACCAAAAAATCTCTACGAAAATATTTTCTTATATAAGATGCTTACCATAACGAGAATTAAAATTTATATATAATATTTTCATAAAATTTAAATTCATAAAATTATAAATAAAAAAAGAGACATTGAATATATATGACGGCATTAAATAGAGTCTAGAGACTAAAATCAAATTTTAATCTTGTATAAGATATTTTTTTTAATTTCATCTTATTTAGGATTAAAATCTAGTTTTCTATTTATTTTATTGTAAGGTTTGTTGCAGTTGACTTCGATCTTGTCCATGTATAGTATTCTCACTATATTTCGTTTGCAACTTAAAGTTGCTGTTGGATGAAGTTTTGAATCTTTGATTAAGTTTTTCAATTGAACAAAGGAAATTAGTTATGAATAATTTGGTGATATCATCATTATATTTGGTAATTGGTTATTAGAGACTTTTTACTCACGCTTTTACATGTGTAAGATGTGCTTTTTGTTTATCATGAGTGCTTGTTATGATATGAGAGCAGGTCCGCCCTTCCCAATTGTTGATGTCATATTACGAGAGTGGTTGTTTTGAAAATTTAAAAATGACAAATATTTATATAGAATTTAAACGTGAAAATTTAAAAATGACAAATAACCTACCTTTTTTTTTTATTTTTTTAACATGCATGGTGTTGGATCAAAAATAAAGATTTTCTAAACCAGTTCCCAACTTACCATCATTATTGCCACCAACGACACCACCTCTTAGGTTGTAAATGAGCTGAGCTGAATCAAATATCATCATGCTTAAATTTGGCTTGTTTAATTTTTTTTCCGAGTTCAATCTAGGTTTGGCTTGGTTTTTATATGTGCCGAGCTTGAGTGAGCTTAAAAATTTAGGTCTGATACCGAGCACAAGCTGTTTCGATCTATTTTCAAAAGTAAGTTGGTTCAGTTGTTTTAAGAAATTTGTAATATCATGTTAGGGTTTAGGCTTAACAGCTGCTTACTAGGTCAAATATTTTTAACATAGCAAACGCAGCAAGTGTGCAGTAGAAAGTTCGAGGACGTTTCTTAAGGGGGTAGATTGTTACAATTCGTCAATGATTTTCTTGGTAAAATAGTCTTTATTATTTAAATGACCAAAATACCTTTACGAGGGTAAAATTTATTTTTGTTGGACTTTCGAACACAAGGCACATCCTGGTCATTATCTAATTTATTTGAATAGTACTCATCGTCACAAAGTCCTAGTCAATATCTAATTTATTTGAATAGTACTCGTCGTCACAAATACGTGACGCAAATAGAATGAAATTTAGAGATCGAACGATAAAGTTACAGATTTTCAAAAATAAGGACAAATGAGGAATTTTGAGATGAGCTTTCTAGAAGAGCCAACTTCCTTTTCTTCCTCCTGGAGTGCAGATCAGGGGAGGGGGGCTGTTCTTCTTCTCCTTCCCCTTTTGCTATGCTAAACCCGCTCTCGTCATTCTTTTCCTCTCCAAAGTTCTGATGACAAAACGACGACGTCCAACAGAGCCCCATGATGGTGGCCGAACCGATTCAGAGGAATCAGAATGACGATGACCCTTATCATCGACTAGAGCACAGAACGGTAACATCGATTCGATTATAACTTTGTTAATCGCATGGATAAATCCTGATCAGCTCTAAGGAAATCTTTATGAGCAATATTTTGGTAATTGGTTTCGGTTCAAAATTACATTTGTATTGTTAAATTACTTTGTGATTCAATTCAATCAAGTTTTTGTTCTCACAAGTTTGTGGTAAAGTGGAAAATATTTCAGCCTCATCTTTTCTCACAAGTTTTTGTTGTCATAGGTGAGTTCTCAGCATCCTCTCGTGAAAACCGGAGGGAGAACAGGCGATTTAAAATTTTTAGACACGTTTTGAGTTTTGAGTGTGTGTACATGTGCATGGATATAGAACATACCGGTTTAGCACCACCTTCACACTTGAGAAATGAAGAGGAGAAAATATTAGGAAATATAGATTTAGTTGAAAGTTGATGAACACAAAGAGTTTGTCTCTAATTGAAACAATGAATATAACTCTTAAACTTCTTCTTGTATATAAGGAGGATTCAACTTCCAACTTTTGTTCTACAACAAATCAAATGAAATTGATACTTTCATGTTTAAATATATTTTAAATTTTATAATTTTATTGCCGTATCCATGGCATATCATATATCCTAGTTTTTAGAGATTTTTCGTATAGTCATATCGTGTCATATTGTATCACTATATCTGTATCCATGCTTCATATATCATCAATGATGATGCAATACATATAGGAATGCCAATGTATTGGCGTCCCAGACCTAGCTATAGCGTGTTGTTATGTGTTTAAGTTTCCATATAACGCCACATGATTGATTTTGATCACCCCAACATTGGCATCCCTGTTTTATATAAGTCCTGTCCAAGGATGAGATGGATCAAAAAGACCAGAATTCTTATCATATGGGATGTCATTTGCTTTTGGAGGTTCATACAGTAATTTGCTTTAAGCATTCAAATTTCAAACAAACAAATGAAACCCTTCAAATCTACACAAATTTTAAATATTTTTATTTTCTTTTTCATTTGATCACTGTCAAATTTGCTAAGGGTTCGATCTTTGTAATACTTTCACAACAAATGTATTTAACAAATAAACCAGCAACACCAAAATCTAAAATAACCAAAATTAAGAACTCAACTCACCATATTGCTATCAAACAAAAAATTATCCAATAAAAAAAAAAGGCAAAAATTAGAAAAATAATTTTGCACATTTTTCTCTCCTTCATTTTTGTCCACTGATTATTCTTTAATTTAATTAATTGAAGGGCAAACAATAAGTAAGTGTGTACATGAAAAGTAAAAAAGTTGTGAAACTTATTTGCCAACAATTAATATTGAAAAACACGCAAAAATATATAAATATTGGTCACAACATTTTAATGAAAAAATAAAAAATGGGCACAATAACAATCAGGTTACGTTTGGTACGTGAAAAATAAACTTGGGAATGAGAATTCACTTACTTTCCCATGTTTGATAATCACTTTATTGTTTGTGTCCCTCTAGTTCTAATTCCCAAAAGTTGTTTGTGTCTCTCTAATTTTTTTGAGCGAGTCCTACCAGCACTCACCTTTCCCACTAATATTGTGAAGGTAAGAAGTTACTGATATGCATTATTAACCATATACACTTAAGCAGTGACATATTATTGTTTCAATTTAGATTTAGATTTTATCCTGTATCCATATATTTATTTTAAGAATTTCATTATTATTAAATTTGGAGCCAATGAAATTCCCAGATATTCTAATTTACAACCCTGCAGTTCTTCTTGATCTCGCCCTGTCTTCCTGTGAGGGCATCAATAGATCCCATTTTCACCATGGCTGCTCCTAACTTAATAGCCCATGCAGCACCAGATACGGCATTGTTCCTTACAATCCCGGCCGTCGACCGGCTAGTCAGAAGCGTTTGATCCAATTCAAACATGCCCTGGTGGTTCTTAAAATCATGCCAAATTCATGAGACGTTGTTAAATTTTTCCAAATTTACTGGTGATTGTAAAGAGAAAAAAGTGCTTTACTTTGTGGGGTTTACACCGCCCCCTTGCATTGACATTCCATTGATTGTAGAAAACCAGCCACTGTCTTTTGCTGTTATTTTTTGGCCATGAATCAGGTCCATATGGTGGCACTAATGTCCCATCAATCTTCACGAGAACAAAATAAAGATAAAAATTCAAATCAGGTTTTGGTTAAGGTAAAATTAAAGTAAAAAAATTATCAACCAAAATTTCTCTCCTAGATAATTCTATATAAAATTTCGAGATTTAGAAGGAAAGCTACATTACTTGAAATTTAAGGCCAGAACTACACCGTCTCCAGTGGCACCGAAAGATCTCACATTGAAAACAGTAATATTTGAAACACATGCTCAAGAATTGCGATTCCTTAGACTTCCAATGCTGTAGGAAGAAAGAGTATTAGGGTAGAATTAAACTTGAAATCATCCAATTCGACCTTTGGAGCGTTGGATGTACCTTATTCCATGACTTGGGCCGCAAGTAATGTTCTTAATGTCTGCATTGTAACAATCAACTCCTAATGAGACGCAATTGTCACCTACATGAAGCATTTTAAGCCACGATAAGGGTGAGCTTTCGAGAGATTGGAGAGTGGAGAAAGACATGTCGAATCGGAAGCTTGTGCAAATACCATGGGAGATGAGTGAATTGTAGAGTTTCACATTGTTTATTCTATGCGAATTCCATTTGTGTTAGGACTCAAATAAGGAGGTGCTTTTATGGTAAGTGATTCTAGGTGGACGTTTTGACAGTTATCGAACCGGAAATGAAACTGGGGGCTGTTCTTAACTCTGAGTCCTTGCACTCTCAGATTGGAGCTCATGAAAAATCTTATGGCCTGCGAAAAAGAAAATTAATCCGTAAACATAACATTTCAAGCAATACTGAATAAAGCTCATATCAGAAATAGCAATAGCTCAGAAAGATACATTAGTTTTGTAAAAGTTAAACAACAGGTAAATTATTAGTTTCACAAATTTTATACGGTATATAAATTATCTTATAAAGTTATATGATTTGTGGGGGTTCGTCTGATGTTCTTCC
Source organism: Pyrus communis (assembly GCF_963583255.1). Lineage (NCBI taxonomy): Eukaryota > Viridiplantae > Streptophyta > Magnoliopsida > Rosales > Rosaceae > Pyrus > Pyrus communis. Next base: position 18,137,727 of record NC_084819.1, read on the forward strand.
AATGGCAACACCAAAAGCATCAACTTAATCATGAAATGGAAGAAGTGAAAAGATCACAGCAAAATCCATTTCAGTTCTTCTTTTCTAAACCAGTTCTCAATCTGGAAACCGGGAGACTAAATGAAATGGAAGAAGTGAATACGGTAAGGGCAGGTCCCTTGCTCTTAATTATATCAAAGCTCCTAAAGAAAACACCGAAAAAATGATGATCGTGGGACAATGTTTCTTCGACGATGTATCGAAAAGATAGAGCACAAATAAAAGAGAACGGAAAAGTTCGTGTCTTTATCATCTTTGTGAGCCAAATGACGACTTCAGATGTGTAAATTGAGATTCTATGCTTTGTGAAATTCAAACTTAGAAATGCTAAAAACCCTTAAACGAGACATACGTCACATTTGGATTTAATTTTAACGACATTATATATGAATTGAACCAAATTGTTATCAACCGAAATTATGATCTGGTAAAATTTTTTTGTTATCAATCACCACAACTGTTTATTACTTACTAAAATTATGAATAAAATTGCATGTAAATACAAAATTAAAATGTCAAAAATCACAGAATCGGATGCTTCACCTCCAAACAACTTTACCAAATCATGATTTTCCCGCCTTATTTTTAACAAAGCCCAGACTCGTTCCCGCCACGAGTAACTCCAAAACGACGCCGCAGAGCCCAAGCCCAACGCTTGTTTACATTTTCCCTCGCAACCAAACGACACCGTCCG